>NW_027362768.1:394181108-394454750 GCF_046119375.1 Phyllobates terribilis | reverse complement strand
ACTTGCGGGCGGTGACGGGCGGGGGGAGTCCGATGCTGGCACCGGGGCCCCCCCACCTCTTGCTCAAGAGCCGCATATCGGCCGCCGGGCTGTGCAGGCACATCCAGTCTCCCTGCTCTGCCCAGAATGTAACTGTAAAGGCCAATACATTTACAGTAGAGTAGCTCCGGTGGGCCCCCTCAGAGCACGGGGTCCGGGGCTACCGCCCCCTCTGCTCCCCCGGTAGCTACGCTACTGCCGTTATGGCATCACCCTCCATTGTGGGCCCGGGCCGACTAGAAGTGCTGGATGGCACAGGTGGAGGAAGAGATGTGGCCAGCAGGTCTAACAGCAGCAGAGAGCCCAGTGGCCTTCGAACTTTCAGAAGACGGCCTCAAGGTGAAGATTCCACCAAAACTTCTGGAATTGGAACTTGAGGACCAGACGGAGGCAGATGTGGACGAGGCCGAGCAGCAGTGGAGAGCAGCTGAAGGTGAGCGTCGCAATTCGGCCAGTGAGTCCACCAGCGCCTCCTACTCCCAAGCCCCTACCGTTATGTATGTGGAGGAGGTCCAAACCCCCACCCCCGATGAGGCAAGATGGATAGCGCGGGGGTGCTTGACCAGAAAGAAATGTGTGCGGATTGAACTGGGATGTCCCAGGGGAGGATCAGTTGCAGGCTGGATGACCCACGGCCTAATCCAGTTTTTCAACTCGAATCGGGAGTACGGCTTCATCCGCAAGGTGGGAACAGAGATAACGTGTACGATAACGCTGGTTCCATACGTTTCCAACATACCCCCTCAGCCCTGGGACGGTGTGGCCTTCATTAAGAAGGACGGTCCTTCATTAAGGAGGACTGCTGGTACTGGTGGTCACCTTGGTCTCTCCGGAAGAGGACCGTCAGCTGTCAGGCAAAGTGAGGGAAAGAGTAAATGCAACACGAAGGGAAGAGGGGGAGGAAGCCCAAACACTAGGGAAAGGGGATTGGAGACTGTCAGGGAAATATTGAGGAATATTGAAAGTCTGACATAGATATTGGCCATTTCTCTCAGGCCTTTTCTTCACCCCCTCCCTTATCCATCTTTTGAGAGCTGTCTCCATGAAAATATACAGTATCTGCCTGAAAATTATCACTCACAGCCAATAGGCCTTACACAAACAAATGCCAGCCAAGAGGTGTCACCAAACTTCGTTATGATGCAAGCCTCTTGTCCCTGGCACACGCAGGGGGGTAATTACTGTCAGGATTGCACTAATTTGCTTGTAACTGGAAAGTTGCTTTACCGAGCTTAAAGAAGTTGTCCAGTACTTTAGATACCCCCACAATGTATCCCCCCGGGGCTTCTAAGGATTTTTGTAATTAGCTTACGATGCTGATACTGCCTGTGAGCGGCGCTATCCTTGGCCCCGTGCTGACGTCACGACAAATGAGGTGTGACCCAGCGCTGGGGCCCCCGCGGTGGCTGCTGGGTTGTGCGCGGGGTCACCCCCACGCGCCACACCCAGCATCCACCACGCGCTTTCCCAATGAATGGGGAGTGGCAGAGCGCGAGGTGGATGCCAGGTTTGATGTGGGGGGTAACCCCGCACACAGCCTGGCATCCACCATAGAACGCAGAAGACAGAGACCCCCGGCTGCCGCTAGCACTTGTCGTGACGTCAGCGGATATAAGAGACAGCTGCAGCCGGGGGTCACGTGATGCCTGTGATCGGCCAGTGATAGCGCCGCTCACAGACAGTATCTGCAACGTAAGCTAATTATAAAAATCCTTAGGTGCCCCGGGGGGAAACATTGGGGGGGGGTAATATAAAGTACTGGACAACCCCTTTAACAAAGAAATCTCCAGACAATCCGACTACGAAACGAAATATGAAATATTGTAAGTTCCATGCGTCTGACCATAATGGGACCCATATTTCTAGTGACAGAATCAGCCCAGGAATGTATATGTACTTTTCCATGACTGTTAACAGAATCAGGGAGCTGTAGCGCAAAACACCAGAATAGCAGACTGCAGCTATGCAATGTGTGGTCTCCAACTGAAGATAAAATCATAAGGGAAAAAATGGCGTTGTTTGCAAGCTTCTGCGATCAACAAGCGATGAGTTATTGCAGAAGTTAGGGTTTTTAATAAAAATGTACAGGCTGGAGACCAGCCCACAAAACAAAACATTTAAATAATAAAAATATGGGAGGAAGAGAAACCAATCACAAACTAAAATGTTTTTATACAAATGCACAAGCATGGGCAACAAACAAGGAGAATTGGAACTACTAATGCAGGAAAAGGAATATGATGTCATTGGAATCACTGAAACTTGGTGGGACGATACACATGATTGGAATAAAAGGCTAAAAGGATACAACTTATTTGCAAGAAACAGACTTGATAAACGAGGAGGAGGTGTTGCATTGTATATTAGAAAAGCGTATATCTGCACAGAGATTGAAGCTTCAGAGACTGGGAGTTCTGTGGAAACTGTTTGGGTAAGAATACAAGGATAGAACAACAGAAAGGACACCATTGTAGGCATTTACTACAGGCCACCTGGGCAAGCTGAAGATATGGATGAACTCTTTATGTATCAAATGACCAAGTTCTCCAAAAAATATGACGTAGTGGTCATGGGAGATTTCAACTATCCAGACATTTGTTGGGAATCTCTCTCAAGTAAAACTAACAGGTCAAGCAAATTCTTATCCTCTCTTGCTGACAACTTTATCTTCCAAAAGGTAGGGAGAAAACAAGGGGATCTGCTACTTTGGATCTAATCCTTATAAACAGGAGGAAATGGTTGAGGAGGTAAAGGTGGCTGGGACCCTAGGAGGCAGCGATCATGCTATTATAGAATTTTGGATAACTAGAGGAGGAAGACATGTGAAGACTCAAACTTCAAGGTTAGATTTTAGAAAGGCAGATTTTAAGAGACTCAGAAAGAGAATAGGAGGGATCCAATGGCTGGATGTCCTTAAGGACAAAAATGTCCAGGAAGGATGGGAAATTTTTAAAAATGAGATTCTCAAAGCACAATCGTTAACAATCCCGAAAAGTAGGAAGAATGGGAAGCATTTAAGGAAACCAGGATGGATGAACACAGAACTTAAACACATGCTAAAAAGAAAGAAAGAAATGTTTATTAAATGGAAAGAGGGAGGCATATCTAAAGAAGATTATAATGCAGTCTGCAGAACCTGCAGGGCACGTATCAGGTTAGCTAAAGCTGACAATGAATTAAGGCTTGCAAGAGATGTCAATAGCAATAAAAAAGGATTTTGGGGGTTTGTCAAAGTAAAAGAAAAGTCAAAGATGCTATAGGATTTTTACAGGATGAAAATGGAGAAATGGTAAGGAGAGATGTTGAGAAGGCCGAACTTTTTAATTCCTATTTTGCATCTGTTTTCTCTCAGAAAGAAAATGTAACATCAACTGATCTTCACTGTCCTTTTAAAGGAATAGAAGAATCCAAGTTATCTGTAAACAGAGAGATTGTGAGGGAATATTTAGCTAACATAAATGAGTTCAAGTCTCCAGGTCCAGATGAATTACACCCCAGAGTACTGAAGGAGATCGTAGAAGAAATTTAGAACCACTCTCCATAATCTTTGAAAATTCTGGAGAACAGGAGAAGTCCCAGAAGACTGGAGAAGAGCAAATGTTGTTCCTATCTTCAAAAAGGGGAAGAAGGTGGACCCAGGGAACTATAGGCCGGTGAGTCTGACTTCTATACCAGGAAAGATCTTTGAACAAATTATTAAACAACATGTATGTACAGTACATGGATAAGAATGAAGTGATTAACCAGAGTCAGCATGGGGTTTGTAACTAACAAGTCATGTCAGACTAACTTAATTTCCTTCTATGACAGAATCACTGACTGGGTGGATCAAGGAAATGCTGTAGATATAGTATATCTTGACTTCAGCAAAGCATTTGACCAAAGTATCTCACACCATCCTTATTGAAAAAATGACCAAGTATGCAATGGACAAGGCGACTGTTAGGTGGATTCATAACTGGCTTAGTGATCGGACTCAAAGGGTGGTTGTAAATGGCTTCACATCCAGCTGGATGAATGTCTCAAGTGGGGTACCACAGGCTCTGTCCTGGGACCTGTATTGTTCAACATCTTCATCAATGATTTAGATGAAGGAATTGAGGGTAAACTGATTAAATTTGCTGATGACACAAAGCTAGGAGGGATAGCTAATACTAGAGAAGAGAGAGAGAGGATTCAAAAAGACCTAAATAAACTAGAGCAGTGGGCAGCAACCAACAGAATGTTTTTTAACAGGGAAAAATGCAAAGTACTACATCTGGGCAATAAAAATGAAAAAAGCATCTACAGAATGGGAGGAATAGAAACTAAGCAACAGCATGTGTGAAAAAGACTTAGGTATACTAATAGATCATAGACTGAACATGAGTCAACAGTGTGATGCAGCAGCAAAAAAGGCAAATACAATTCTGATGTATTAACAGAAGCATACAGTCTAGATCACGTGAAGTCATTATCGCACTTTACTCCTCTTTGGTCAGACCTCATCTGGAATATTGTGTACAGTTTTGGGCACATTTTAAAAAGACATAGACAAACTGGAGCAAGTTCAGAGAGAGCGACCAGAATGGTGACCGGTCTGCAAACCATGTCCTATGAGGAACGGTTGCAGGATTTGGGAATGTTTAGCTGCAAAAGAGAAGACTGAGAGGAGACTTAATAGCTGTCTACAAATATCCCAAGGGCTGTTACATTGTAGAAGGATCATCTTTATTCTCATTTGCACAAGGAAAGATAAGAAGCAATGGGATGAAACTAAATGGGAGGAGACACAGATTAGATATTAGAAAAAACTTTTTGACAGTTAGGGTGATTAATGAGTGGAACTGGCTGCCACGAGAGGTGGTGAGTTCTCCTTCAATGGACGTCTTCAAACAGAGGCTGGACAGACATCTGTCTGAGATGATTTAGTGAATCCTGGCTTTGAGCAGGGGGTGGACCAGATGACCCAGAGGTCCCTTTCCAACTCTACCATTCTATGATTCTATGTGTCGGGGGGTACGGAGGTGTTTGTGCTCACCAGAAGTCAGAGACAACGAGGAGATGAGGAAGAAACGGGAATGAGAAATTTTGGGGATGGAAGATGAAGAGGAGCAAAGACTGGAAGAGAATCCGACACACAGGACTTAAGTGGACAGGTAGAATGCGGTAACGGAAGAAGGAAAACAAGGATTGAAAACTAGAAGCGATTGAAAGTGATCAAGGACCCCGCCTTCACTGCAGAAGTTACCAAATCAATCTGGGAGATGATTGGGGCGGATTTGGGCCGGCATACTCCTTATCATCCTCAGGGTAACGGCAAAGTTGAAAGGATGGATGGCACTTTAAAAAACAAAATTCTTAAAGCCAGTAAAGAATTGTCACTTCCATGGCCGGAGGTGCTGCCTATTGCCTATACGCAGTCCGAAATACCCCGAGACAACCCACAGGCTCACACCATATGAGATCTTGTTTGGGGGGCCACCTAGAATGGGTCGATATTACGCAGAGCAGGATAGTTCAGGGAATGATAAGCTTGTGAATTTTGTTGTCGGACTTGCTAAAGAGTTAAAACTAACACATGCGCCAGTGTACTCTTCTATTCCAGACTCAGATCTAGATCCAGGTCCTCACGGCATCCAGCCTGGAGATTGTGTCTGGATAAAGAACCCACAACCCTGATGTTCCTTTGTCTGAATGGGGGGAAGCCTTTGTTACGGTAACACGCGCATTCCAAGCAATTATTACTAAAGAGAATGATATTCCAGTTTTCTGGTACACTTCCTTGAATGTGGTGACATGAAGATTAGGATTAGACTGGAGGGCAAATGGACTGGGGAATGTGCCATAACTAAAGCAATAAAGTCTGTTTACCTTATATCTGAGTCCCAGGAATCCAAAGAGGAAATAAAGGCTG
The DNA here is from genome assembly GCF_046119375.1 of Phyllobates terribilis. Lineage (NCBI taxonomy): Eukaryota > Metazoa > Chordata > Amphibia > Anura > Dendrobatidae > Phyllobates > Phyllobates terribilis. The sequence continues at coordinate 394,448,815 of NW_027362768.1, read as the reverse complement.
CGTTTGCAGGTACATACAGGGCCAAGAGAGCAGGTAACCCCAAAGGCCGTTTTGCGCCACATATATATTGGTGTTCTCGGAGTGCTTACGGGGGTGCCAGACGAATTCAAGGCCTGAAACCAAGTGAAGGCGGGATTTCAGTCCATAATACCCATAATAACCGTTAACAAGAACGTAGATTGGATAAATTACATTTATTATAACCAACAAAGATTTGTCCATTACACCAAAGATGCCTTACAAGGGATAGCTGACCAACTAGCACCCACATCTACCATGGCCTTCCAAAACAGAATAGCTATGGGTATGTTACTTGCAGAGAAAGGAGGAGTATGAAAAATGATAAATGAGTTTGTAAAGTTAATATCCATATTTCTGTGTTAGCGGTGGCCCTCGATTACCCAGTCACTAGATCTTTTAGGGTCTCCACCCCTCTCCTATAGGTCTTCGTACGAGTTAGATTTAGGAACGTCGGTGGGTCCGTCTAAAAGGGACGGGGCGCCCGTCACATCGTAGGGTTCCAGAATAGCATTAATATAGGGTCAATCTCTAATCCCCCTCTGATTTTTAGCATATGGATATTAAAAGCAAATAATTGATTTTAGGGGGGTTTGTCAAGGTAAAATATATATATTATAGAAAATCAATTAGTGTCTTTTAATAGATTCTAATCAGTGTGAATCAATATACCGATGATGGAATAATCTATGTGTATGTATGTATGCAAATGTGTATATGCACATGGATTATGTTAATAGTTAATGAATATATAACTAACAGCTTCTGTTCTAATTTGTAGAGACTAACAACTAAGTGATTTCCTGGGAATGACGGATGCATGTGCTTGGCTGATAACAGAGAGATTCATGTCGAGTTGGCAAAGATGGCGCTGAGGGGCGAACTCACCCCTTCCATCGGAATTCCTAAGGCGTTACTCAAACCAAGAGATACATAGATGGACAAATTACAGCGTGCCGAGTTATCAGAAAAGAGCAATAAATTTTACTAATCCCACCTAGAAGGAGAATGCTATTTAACCCCATGTCTACGTAATAAAGTATGCCATTTTGTGTGGTTCAGAGTGAAGTTTTTCAATCAGATTAGCAGATTTGGTTAATTAGCTTCTCTGCATGCACTCAGACATCTTTAATTTGGAGGAGAGCAGTTACCTAGTATATCTTAAATTGGTGTAACCTTCACATCACCACAGGGGGCGTGTGCCCAGTTCACCCCTTAGGCATAGGAGAATCCATGGAGAATACAGGAGCACTCATTGCCAGGGGGATATAAAGATTATAAGCAACGGGTCCTGTTCGATAACAGCATAATCAAACTGGAGAGCCCATCTTCCACCTATATTGAATCGTCTCCGCGATCGTATAGTGTAAGTTTCACCTTTTTATCCTGTTTATTTTATGTAACTGCTTATGTATTTTTAATGTCTCCTTTGTAACATCTTTGTATATATTTTCCTAAACACTGCCTCCCTTTTGGATTAAATATAAAATTTAATAGTCCTGCTTCTTTTGCTCTGTAATCGCTCCCTTCCCCGAAGCCATACGTGCTACCACAACGCAAGCGTCCGGCTAGGTCTGTATTATATTTCAAACTCGGCCAGTGGTGGCAGAGAATAATAATAATTGGGCTATCGTGAAGCTGACCGTGACGGTATGGAGGCGTATACACAGATTCTAGGCTTTGGAACCCAGAGGTGTGATGCCATACTCTCACTGGTCGCTTGCCGATATCCACGTAGCAAGTAGTCTGGATCGTGTGCTCACGATTCCGGACGAAATACTGACAGCTTGACGGCACGGTGAGATATTGCGTGATCTCCCTGGTGTCGTCGCTGTGTGGTGATCCCTGACAGAGACCCCTAGGCAGATCTAATATCACCCTGACTACCCTATCGTCCCTATATAGGTTCCACACCTATCACCAAGCAGGAATCTAAGCCCTGAATGTCCCTAGAATTTGGCCCTAGATAGGGAGGGGACAGTGTGAGCACTAGTAAGGACCCAATACAAACTAAAGACAACAAGGTAAGGAAACAAAGGGGATACACTTAGCTTGAGCAGACACCAGAGAGATAACGGCAACTGTCCTCGAGAAGAAACTAGCCGACTGCTAGTGCTCCAAGTCTGCACAGAGGTACATAGAACTATCACCGGCGATTCTCTGGAGAAACTGAGACTTTTTAACTACCCAGCAAGGGTGTGTCAATCAGCAGCAGAAGGTGGAGGTCGCTGCAGGGTCCTAAAGGAAGGATATAACTAAACTACAGAGATGAGGGAATCAAGAAGGTGTCTGCAATGCCAAGCACAGTGACCTTCTAAAGCCGGCTGAAGAGTGACACACCTGACACACTCATGACAGTACCCCCCTTCTACAAGTGGCCTCTGGACTCTCAGGACCAGGTTTCTCAGGATAAGAGGTGTGGAACAAAGTGGCATTCACCTCTGATGCCAAAACCCACATCCTTTCCTCTGGACCATAACCCTTCCAGTGCACCAAGTATTGTAGGGAACGACATTGGAGACAAGAATCTAGAATCCTCGAAATCTAAAATTCCAAATTACCATCAACCATAATTGGGGGCGGCGGCAGGGGAGAGGACTCAAGAGGTTCTACATATTTCTTGAGCCGAGACCTGTGAAACACATGGTGGATCTTAGGGGCCTGAGGTCGCTCAAGACAAAGTGCTGCTGGGTTAATGACGGCAGTTATTTTATAGGGATCAATAAATCTAGGTCCCAGCTGCCAAAATGGAACCTTCAACTTAATATTCCTGGTAGACAACCACACAAAGTCATTCACATTCAGGTCCGGACCTGGCAAGCGGTTTCTGTCAGCCATACGTTTATACCTGTCTCCTATGATCTTCAAACTACTCAGAACCTCCCCCGCCATACCGAGGAGAGTGACAAAACAAAATGTTCCTCCTCAGGAACTCCCGAAGGCCCTTCTCCACTAAATGTACTAAACTGTGGATGGAAACCATATGCACCAAAGAACGGTGACCTGCCAGTAGATTCTTGGCGATGATTATTAATAGCAAATTCTGCCAGCAGTAAGTACGATGCCCAATCCTCCTAGTTTTCGGAGACAAAACACCTGAGGTAGGTCTCCAAATTCTGATAAACGCGCTCGGTCTGACCATTCGACTGAGGATGGAAGGCAGAGGAAAAGGGCAGCTGCACCCCCAGTCAAGAACAGAAAGATTTCCAGAACTTGGAAACAAACTGGGTCCCCCGATCAGACACCACATCAGAGGGAACCCCGTGAAGCTTCACAATCTCATTTATAAACACCTGAGCAAGTGTCTTGCAATGAAGTGAAGCATTTTACTGAACCTATCTACAACCACCAAAATCACAGTCTTGCTTGCAGATACTGGTAGGTCAGTAATAAAATCCATGGACAAGTGTGTCCATGGCCTGCTAGGGATAGGCAGCGGAAGAAGAGAACCACACGGACGGGTATGCATACTTTAGAAGGCGCGCAAATACTACAAGCAGATACATGTTCAACCACATCCCGATGCAACCCCGGCCACCAAAAACGATGAGAGAGGAGGTCCGCGGTTGCCTTACCACCTGGATGACCAGCAAGCACAGAGTTATGATGTTCCCTAATTAGCTTGTGGCGCAGATTAGATATTACAAATAACCTCCCCGAAGGGCAGGAGGCAGGGGCGTCCCCCTGAGCCTCCAACACCTCACCCTCCAGTTAAGGGTACAACGCCGAAATGACTACCCCCTTCTGCAAAATTGGGGCTGGGTTCTCACGGTCACCACCAGCAGGGAAGCTCCGGGACAAAGCATCAGCCTTGACGTTTTAGCCGATTGAAGATATGACAGGTTCTTATGGTCTGTAATAACAGTAATAGGATGGACAGCCCCCTCCAACCAATGTCGCCATTTTTCGAACACCAATTTAATCGCCAGAAGTTCCCTATTACCCATGTCATAATTTCTCTCAGCCGAAGATACTTTCTTGGAAAAGAAGTCGCATAGACACCATTTAGCAGGGGACGGACCCTGAGACAACACAGCCCAAACCTCCACCACCTACGCATCAACTTCCATGATAAAAGATTGAGAAACATCGAGTTGACTGAGTATAGGTGCGATGGCAGAACAATTCTTTAGGGAGGAAAAAGCCTGCAGGGCGGCATCTGACCATTTCGAAAAATCAGACCCCTTCCTTGTCATGTCAGTAAGGAAACCCCCAAATAATTTTGGATACATTTCTGGTAAAAAATTAGTGAAGCCCAGAAAACACTGTAAAGCCTTCAGGTTCTCAGGACGGCCCCAATTAAGGACAGCACGGATCTTCTCCGGATCCATCCGAAAACGCAAAGATGAAAGGTACCCCAAAAACTGCACCTCCTGGATAGTGAAAACACATTTTTCTAGTTTGGCATATAGTTTATCGCTTAATATCTGAAGCTTCTGTTTAACATGCCCCCGATGTGTCTCAAAATCAGGTGAGTAAACCAAAATATCATCCAGATAGACCACCACAAACCTGCCCACCAAATGATGGAAAATATCATTAATGAAATGCTGGAACACCGCAGGTGCATTGGTCAAACCAAAAGGCATAACCAGACTCTTGAAATGCCCCTCAGGGGTATTGAACACTGTTTTCCAATCATCCCCTTCTCTGATTCTAACAAGGTTGTAGGCTCCCCTTAAATCCAACTTGGAGAACACCTTAGCTCCTACAACCTGGCTGAACAAATCTAGAATCAGAATGTTACACGCACACCGCTAGGTTCAGATAGGGGTGAGACAGGTTACATGAATTCTTTGGAATCTTGGGGGAACCGTTACTCAGGGCGACCATAGACCATGTGCTGCAGCTTCTCTCAGGCACACAGGGGTATTGACCCTCAGGTACAGACACGGAAGTTATTTCACTTGCTGACCAGACACACTTCATAAGAGTCATCAAACGGTAGAACAGTAGCATTTAATAAGAAGAAGCACAGCCAGTGCAAGTTAAGTCTTATGAGCAACAGGCTCCAGTGACAAACAGTACAGTTTCCTTAGCAGCACAGCAGTTCACAGTCTTCCCAGTAGTACAGGACAGCACAGTTCTAATGTAAAGGCACATTAATGAACACCGCATTCTTTACAGCACAGTGAGATGGAGGAGGGGGGAGGGTTTGCTGAGGAAGATGGTCCCTATGACACCATTTCTTCCAGTCCTTATCTTTCTGCCTTACAATACTCTGCACTGCTAGTTCAGGAACTCTACCTGACCTGTGCTTAGCTTCACTCCTGACTTGAATCCTTTTCACTTGCAGGGTCGCTTCTGTGAGATACAGAACACACACACAACCTTTCTCTTTGGCTTCAGTCAGACAGTAAACAACTTCCCCACAATCCTCCTGGGGCTCTGCTAAAACACTCTCCTTCTCCTGTGACTGTGTTAACCCCTCTAGTTGCTGGATGCTTCTGGAGCACAACACTTCCTGTCTCATGTACTTGTGTTACTTCTGCATGTCACAAGAGGAAGAGGGTATGGATCCTGGATGGTAATTTGATTTATTTCCCGGAAATCTAAACAGGGATGTAGACCGCCATCTTTTTTCTTCACGAAGAAGAAACCTGCCGTGACGGGTGAAGATGAGGATCTGATATGTCCCTTCTCCAGACTTTCTGCAATGAAATCCTTCATGATTTGTCTCTCAGGGCCAGAAAGATTATACAGTCTGGACTTTGGTAGTTTAGCTCCGGGGGTCAGGTTAATAGGACAGTCATATGCACGATGAGGACGCAAATCCTGACACCCACTCTCAGAGAAAAACGTACTCAAAACCAGACAAAAACGCAGGTAAGGTCTCTGTAGAGACTGTAGAAAGGGAAATATTTAAACATTTCTCATGGCAGTAATCTCCCCATTCAACAATCTCTCTGGATTGCCAATCCATTGTTGGATTATGTTTCACCAACCAGGGTAGACCCAGTATAATTGGAGTGGGAAGACTGTCCAGGACATAGCAAGGAATTATCTGACAATGAACTGACCCCACCCTCAGTCTTACATTATGTACAATCTGAGTCAGAGCTTTCTGTGCAAGTGGCGCTGAGTCGATGGCAAAAATAGGAATGGGCTTAGCTAAAGTACAGCAAGCAAGACCATGAGTTCTTACAAACTCGGCATCAACCATGCTGACTCCAGCTTCATTGTCTGCAAACACAGAAATTTTCTCAGTTCTGCTCTCTAGCACTACCTCTGCTGTCAGGAGAAACCGAGAACTGCAGGTTGATGACAAATACACCCCTTGATAATCCAACTCCAGACTACCAAGAGGTAATCTAGTTTTATTTCGCTTAGGAATCGAGGGACAGGCCCTAATAAAATGTCCCTTTTTTCCCCACAACTAACCACACATCCTTTTTTTTGCGGATCTCAGGGGAAACATACGATGCAGAGGTACCCCATAAGTGCATGGGTTCTTCCACCTCCACCAGTACTGGTTCACCCCCAGACCGCTCCTCCGGCAAAGGGGCATTACCCCAAAAAGAGAGCTCCCGAGATGGTGGTCTCACCAGTCTATCCCGATGGCCTCGATCAACAGGTATAGCCAAAGACATGGCAGCCGCCAAGGACTTTGGGGTTTCATACACTGCCAAGGCATCTTTCAACCTTTCAGTACGGTCCTGACAAAATTGGCTTCTAAGAGCTGGGTCATCCCATTTGGTATCAGTTGCCCATCTGCGGACTTCGGAGCTGTACGTCTCCATTGACCGGTTCCCCTGCTGAAGGCTACGCGGCCTGGACTCAGCCAAGGAGATTCAGTCAGGATCATCATAGATGAGGGCTAGAGGCCCGAAAAACCCCTCCACTGACTGGAGACAAAAAGAACCCTGCGGCAAAGAGAAAGCCCAGGATTGAGGATCTCCTTGCAGCAGTGAGATCACAACGTCCACTCGCTGCTCCTCATCTCCAGAGGAGTAAGGACGAAGTTTAAAATACAGTTTGCAGGCTTCCTTGAACACAAAAAACTTGTCCCTGCCTCCTGAAAACCTGTCTGGGAGGGCAACCTTGGGTTCAAGCTGAACCAACCTACCTGCAGAGACCCCAACATTAGGGACATGCAGCCGCTGTTGCTGCTGCTGAACCTCAGAGCGGAGGTCAGTCACCTCCAGAGACAGACTGTGCAGCTGCTCTGCCAGCATTGCAACTGGATCCATGAACCAAGACAGAGAGAATGAAAAAACACACCCAAAAAAACACACACATAAAACCACGTGTCAGTTTTTTTTTCTTGTTTATGCACAGCCGGTGATGAGGTCACGCAAGGTGAAGGGAAGACTAAGTGAAACACGAAGGGTAGAGGGGGGAGGAAGCCAAAACACTAGAGAAAGGGGGAGTGGAGACCCCTAGGCAAATCTAATATCACCCTGACTACCCTATCGTCCCTATATAGGTTCCACACCTATTGCCGAGCAGGAACCTAAGCCCTGAATGTCCCTAGAGCTTGGGCCTAGATAGGGAGGGGACAGGGTGAGCACTAGTCAGGCCCCACTACAAACTAAAGACAACAAGGTAGACAAACAAAGGTGATACACTTAGCTTGAGCAGACACCAGAGAGATAACGCCAACTGTCCTCCAAGGGCACCAGAGAAGAAACTTATTGACTGCTAGTGCTCCAAGCCTGCACAGAGGTACATAGAACTATCACTCATTTTGGAGAAACTAAGAGTTTTTAACTACCCAGAAAGGGTGTGTCAATCAGCAGCAGAAGGTGGAGGTTGCTGCTGGGTCCTAAAGGAAGAAGGATATAACTATATTACAGAGATGAGGTAATCAAGAAGGTGTTTGCAATGCCAAGCGCAGTGACCTTGTACAGCCGGCTCCAGAGCGACTGTCTGTCACACCTGACACACCCATGACAGCAGCAGCTGAACCTCAGACGATGGCCACCATCCCTAGGCCACCGAGCACTGTTCCTCAGCAGGCAGCGGCAGTGCCCCAAGCGAGGGCCACCACCCCCATGCCACTGGGCCCCAGAAACTGGAAGAGAGGATTCGGAGGGGTAGTGGAGAGTCCAGTGCTAATGACTCCTCCATGAGCAGCAGCCGGGGATCTGGCTATGGTGAAGTCACAGGCACCACCATATTCGCATATCAGGTCCTGCAATTGGCCACCTGCGTAGGTAAGACGGGCCAAGGAAACGTGAGTCTTAACGTGGCCGCCTTAATCAAGAAGTTAAAATTGTGGACAGAAGTTAATGTGTCTGCCGGAAGTGCTTATTGCATGAAAAAAGGAATTGTTTCACATCCCTTAGGGCAGCAGGCCCTAAGTGTGCTGGAGACTGCCGGTGCTGGCCAGAATTGGCTGTAAGTTTTGTGTTTTCTCCCCCCATCCAAGTTACTTTGCACACGTTTGCGCACCCAACCTGGATTCTTCAAATTGTCTGAGAGTTCACCAATGGTCAATGGAGCAAATCTGTATTTTTCCAGCCAGGGCTGTGGTCCTTTAGGCTGACATCAAGTAGAGTCTCTCAGAACAGACGCAGAGACCCCCTTTTTATATTTCACATTTGTCCTTTCAAGCCAACATCCACAGGTCAAGGGTCAGTGATCATATTAATTCACAATGCTCGAGTATCCACAACTAATCCCCCAATGTTGACTGGCAAACACCCTACAATGGTATTTAACATATCTAGCAAACATCCATTGTTCAGAGTCTCTGTATTGCAAAAGTAGCAGACAATACGTTGTAGGAGCTGATATAAGATATAAATAACAGCCATTCATCAATTACCAAATATCGACTCAAGTGATCAACATTCGGGTTTATACGAACAATAATCTGTGTTGATCAACCAAAGAAGAACACAAGTTCAAAAGTCAACATAAAAATAAAAGTGTATGGCTCCAGGCCTGCGGAATCTATGTCTGGCATAATTAAGAAGAAAAACTGTGTTGTCACATTACTCCCCCTTCTTAATTAACAGCGGAGACTGCTGGATCCTGTAGTGGGTCACTGTTGACGGGGCTGCCAGATGTGATAGGCTTCCGATCATCCTTCTCCACTTGTCGGGACAGTCCATCGGCATTTCTATGATGTTTTCCCTTTTTATGGGAAACAAAAAAATGATAGGACTGTAAGGCCAGACTCCATCTGAGTAAACATCCATTGTCCCCAGCAGTCTGATTTAGCCAACTTAAAGGATTGAGCATGAATTTCTTGCCATAGAGGTATGGCTGCAATTTTTTTTAGAGTCTAGACTATGGCCAAGCATTCTTTTTCTATTGTGGTGAATACCATCTCCCGGTTCAACAGCTTTCGGGAGACATAGGTTATCGGGTGTTCCTGACCATCGTCCCCCACTTGACTGAGTACTGCTCCCAATCTGGTATCCGAGGCATCTGTTTGGACAATGAACCGGTGCCGGAAATCAGGAACGTTCAGGACTGGGCTTTGAGCTAGCTGGATTTTCAACTGGAGTAATGCGGACTCGCATTCTGGGGTCCAGATGAGATTGCGGGCATATCTTTTGGTGGTGAGGTCAGTGAGGGGTTTTTCTACTGTGCTGTAATTGGGGATAAACTTTCGATAATAGTTTGCGGTCCCTAGGAATGTGCGGACCTGTTTTTGTTTGACTGGGCGAGGCTACTGGGTAATGGCTTCTACTTTTGTGGGTTCGGGATGAATGCACCCATTTCAGACCTTATGTCCCAGGTATACCACCTCGACTATCCCCATCTGGCACTTGTCGGGTCGGATGGTAAGCTGGGCTTTGGCTACCTCTGCAGCACCTGGGACACGTGCTGAAGATGCTTTTCCCAAGTGTCGCTAAAGATAGCGATGTCATCCAGGGAGGCCTGGGCATACCCCTGATATCCCTATAGTAACTGGTCCACCATCCTTTGGAAGGTAGCCGGGGCGTTCTTAATCCCAAATGACATGCTGGTAATTCATACAGGCCAAAAGGGGTGATGAATGCTGACTTCTCTTGAGCCTCTTCTGTGAGTGAGATCTGCCAGTATCCCTTGCTCAGATCGATGGTAGATATGAATAAAGATCCCCCTAATCTATCTAGTATTTCATCCGCCTGAGGCGTGGGGTAGGCGTCTATAACGGTGAACTCATAGCGGGTGGCAAAATTGACCAGGGTGAGTATAAACCTCATTCCACTGTGGCTGGTTACAGCTAAGGGGCCCACTAAATCGATGGCAAGCCTCTAAAACGGTTCCCCTATGGAGGGCATAGGTTGGAGCGGGGCACCACAGGGTGCTCCCCCCATCCGTTGACAAACCGAACAAGAGGATCAGTATTTCCGCACCTTATGAGCGACCCTTGGCCAAAAGAACTACGCAGTGAACGGGCCTGGTTATTTTTTACAACCATATGCCCATTTGCAGTGATGTCATGGGCCAAGCAGAGGAGTTGGGGTCGGTACTGCTGGGGTATCATGAGGTGATGTACATGGGACCAGGGTCTTTTGGGGCAGGATGCAGGCTTTTCCCGATATAACAGTCTTGTGACGACACAGCTTATAATCTTAATCAGCAAGTCGATTAGATTTGTTAAGCCAAGAGAAATACACTGATGTGTTTATGTTGACTTGCAAATGTATGTGTATTTCTGTGGCTGGTCAAGAAGGTCATACTATTTGTATGTCTTTGATGTCTCCTCTTGGTTCTGTGAAAATGATGTCTGTTACTATGCTAATTGCGTATTATACTAAGCTAGCTAGTTTATTTACAAGTGCCTCCTGCTATACCAACTATGTAAATTGATTATCTCAAACAATGTGACCTGAGCCCTGTAAGTAATGCCCTCCCTAACCTCTTACCTGTGAATGTGTACTTGAAAGGACAACTGTAACTATTTTAAGGGACATGTGCTTCTGTAGCTGAGAGATTTGAAACAGAGGTTGGAAATTGACTTTGCAAGGAGAATCAAAGATCACACTCTCTCAGACCATCAGCTTAGAAGCATGACTTTAACCAAAGAGACACAGGTTTGAATTCTACATGATTCCAGTCTAAGGGTTTATGGCCCTGACTGGAAAGATACGGATCTGCTCCACTGACCATCAGAGGGCCCATTGATACATTTGGAGAGACCAGGTTGGGACAATGAAGTCACCTGACCCCATGGAGATGTTGTTTGGGGTTGCCAGGTGGCACATTCCGGTTGCCTGGAATCCATGGAGACATTCAGAGAAGCCAGATTGGGACCAGCCGGTCATCTGGCCCCAAGGAAACTCTCGGAGAGGCCAGGGTTGGACCCTCGGGTCTCCTGGCCTTGTACCTTGATGGACTGCTAGCTTCCTAAGCTTGCTGCTGTGACGCTGAGTCACTTTTCACGGCCAGGCTGTGAGACGGGATAGTGAAGGAGTCCAAAGTCAAAGCCAGGAGGGTACATCATAAACAGAGGGAATAGGCAAAGGCGTAGTCAGGTAACGTGCCGTAGATCAGAATACCAGGAGGACAGCAGATCAGAGCAGAAGGGGTTAAACAGACAGCTGGTCAGAACAAGGTCCAAGGTCAGGCAACAGAAGATCAATAAACAGAACTAAAGGCACAAAGAACAAACCACACACTAGCTGAATGTACGTCTGGCAGAGATCTGGGGGAAACAGCTCAGTTAAGTAGCCAGGCATTCAACTGGGATAATGAACACCTGAAGATAGCCAGTGGCTCCCAGTCTTAGATTGGACAGCTGAGCTGTCAATTACCACGGGTTTAGGGAAAATATAAGACATACGTTAGTGCTTATGTAGTGATAGATAGGAAGATTAGAGCAGATAGGCAGTGATGGGCCTATTAGTGTACAGTAATAGGAATAGTGAAGATACAGTTAAATCTTTGGGGCCAGCCCAGGATGGGAGGGGACAAGGTCAAGGAAAAAGGGGAAGCATTTACTGGTTTAGTTAGTTAGTCTTAGTTAAACAGTATTAGTGTGAGGTTCGTGAGACATTGAAGTTCAAGCTGGAGGTACGTGGCGTACATATCATTCTGACAGCAGGAGGTCGTACCAAATTTCCTGCAGACATCAATGTAACATCCGGGGCCTATGGCCTGAACTAGGCACTAAGGAGTGTGCCTTAATCCCTTCCATACAGAGGAAGCCGGATGGGGAACTGCATGAGGGAAATGTAACGGATCTCAGGACTGCTGTGGTGCCAGACAGGGAATCCATGGGGCTGACGAGGATCAAGCATAGGTGTAGTCCAAGCTGAACATAAGCAGAGGCTTCAAATGTACTGTGTTGATGGAACAAGAACTGGATGGTAATGTGCCCAATACTGTGTGTTAAAGACTGATGTACTTGAACTGTCCAGTAAAGTTGAACTGGGTGTCCCCTGATTTGTGTGCAGCTGATCCTGGACCTAAGGACATGGAAGCAAGCTTTACAGCACACTACATATGGATTGGGACACTGTTTGTTTGTGGGGTGCCAGGGTGTTAAGATGCAGGCTCAAGCGACCAGGCAGCATCCGGTGCCCGGCCAGTCAAACTAGTCCTCAGGTATTTAGCCCAATCAGCTGAGGGTACCTGGTGCAACAGCATCTGAGTCACAAAATATTGCAGATGTTCACCGACATCGGTGTTAGACTCATTAACCACTTTACAGCCTGTGGCATATTAGTACACACTAGGCTGTCACCCCCTGTTCAGCGCGGGCTCCGGCGCTGAGCCCACACTGAACCGGGCACATGTCAGCTGATTATTACAGCTGACATGTGCCCGCAACAGCCACGGATGGATCGCAATGTTAAATGCCACTGTCAATCTCTGATAGCGGCATTTAACATCGCAGCGCCGGAAGCGCGTCACTTACCCCGCCCATAGGTGACCCCGTCACGTGATTGCGGGTCACTGATGGGTGGACATGACAACCCTGGGTCTGCAGCAGACCCCAGTGGTTGTCATGAGCTGATTGCTATGAGCGCCACCTAGTGGTCGGCGCTCATAGCACAGGAGCGTTTCTGCTACATAGAGGTGATCTCCTCATCACCTCTATGTAGCAGAGGCGATCAGACAGTTGCTGCTTCTAGTCTCCTATGGAGACTATAGAAACATGCAAAAAGTGAAAAAGAAATGTTTTCAAAAATATTAAAAAAATTTAAAAAATATAAAAGTTTAAATCACCCCCCCTTTTGCCCCATTCAAAATAAAATAATAATAAAAAAAAACACATACACATATTTGGTATCGCCGCGTTCATAATCGCCCGATCTATCAATATAAAAAAAGAATTAATCTGATCGGTAAACGGCGTAAAGAGAAAAAAATTCTAAACACCAGAATTATGTTTTTTGGTCGCAGCAACATTGCAATAAAATGCAATAACAGGCGATCAAAACATCAGATCTAACCCAAAATGGTATCAATAAAAACGTCAGCCCGGCGCGCAAAAAATAAGCCCTCACCCGGCCCCAGATCAAGAAAAATGGAGAAGCTACGCGTTTTGGAAAATGGCGCTATTTTTTTTCTTTCTTTTTTTTTTAGCAAACTTTGGAATTTTTTTTCGCCACTTAAATAAAAAAGAACCTATAGATGTTTGGTGTCTACGAACTCGTAATATCCTGGAGAATAATAATGGCTGGTCAGTTTTAGCAGTCAGTGAACATGGTAAAAAAAAAAAAAAAAAACCATCTGCGGTATTGCACTTTTTTTGCAATTTCACCACACTTGGAATTTTTTTCCCGCTTCCCGTACACTATATGGTAAAACCAGTAATGTCGTTCAAAAGTACAACTCATCCCGCAAAAAATAAACCCTCACACGGCCATATTGACCAAAAAATAAAAACGCTATGGCTCTGGGAACAAGGGGAGCAAAAAACGAAAATGCAAAAACAGAAAATCCCAGGGTTGCGAAGGGGTTAAACACAGGCACGTCTCTGTAGGGAAGATGAGTTCCTTGGTGGGGGGCCATCATGGGGGTAGAGCCCGGCACTGGTAATAGGGATACTGGAACTCCCAAAACTGATTCTATAACACAAACCCTTTCCCCACTTGAGGCTCCAGGTCCTAATGCAACCAACAACTCCTGGATTTGGGCTGCTGGGGACTAGGTTGAATCCAGACCGCCACTGGGTCCTTGCTCTGGCAATTCCTCTGGGTCCATCTCAGCTGAGTTTTCGTCATCCTCCAGAATGTTCAGGGCATCCCAACGGACCAATTCCTTGATCAAATCCGACCAAGTGTCGGTGGCTCAGAATTCAATCCGTCAAAGCTGGCACAGCTCCTGTAGTTGCCGTTTCTTGTTGCGGCTGTACATCCAGTCCGGTCCTCTTCCCAAGGCAGAGCTGGTGGGTTTGGACATAGTGTCATCCGAAACCTGCTGTGTGTGCCTCACCTACGGTCTGCTGGGTCGGTCTATATGCCTCCCTGGTTGTGGAACCCTTGGACGGTGTCTGCGAACACCAGTCCCCTGCAGGTCCCCCGTATCGGCTGGGCTGAGTAGTGTCCCACTGCCACCAATATGTGGAGACCCAGGGGTCAGTGGTGCTCTTGTCCGCTGGCCCGACTGTCTTTAGAAAGACTGCATGGACCAGGGCTCATACCACTAAACGCCCGTTCTCATTTACCGTGGGTAGAACACTACTCAGACAACACAGGGTGATGGTAAAAAGTGTGGCAATACTTTATTGAACCACCAGCAATCAATAACATATAGAACAGTCCCAGCAAATACACAAGATGGTGCAAGTTACAGAGTCTCATCCTTCTGTGGCCTGCCGGGATTAGACAGTCATATGTGGCCAGGTGGTCTGATTGTCCCAACCTGGATTCTTCACATCGTCTCTTGAGAGTTCAGCAACGGTCAATGGAGCAGATCTGTATTTTTCCAGTCAGGGCTCTGGTACTACTCATGAAGAGTCTCTCAGAACAGACGCAGAGACCCTCTTTTTATAGTTACCATTTGTCCTTTCAATGTATGTCTGGCATAATTAAGAAGAAAAGCTGTGTCGTCACAGAAAGCAACATTAATTTTACGTGCATTTAACGTGAATATGTATTTTATGCAGTTTAAATGTGCATTGTTTTCTTACAGGTTCTGTTATGGTTGAGGACGAACATGTTTAAAGAGGGGAGGTATTTAAGGGTGTGACAGGGACTGTCATATACCTGCCCCTTAAGACAGCAGTTGTACACTGTGTGCAGAATTATTAGGCAAGTTGTATTTTAGAGGATTATTTTTATTATTGATCAACAACTATGTTCTCAATCAACCCAAAAGACTCTTAAATATCCAAGCGTAATATTTTTGGAAGTTGGAGTGGTTTTTTTAGATTTGGCTATCTTAGGAGGATATCTGTTTGTGCAGGTAACTATTACTGTGCAGAATTATTAGGCAACTTAATAAAAAACAAACATAATCCCATCTCATTTGTTTATTTTCACCAGGTAAACCAATATCAGTGCACACAATTTAGAAATAAACATTTCTGACATGCAAAAACAAAAACCCCAAAAATTAGTGATCAATATAGCCACCTTTCGTTATGATGACACTCAGCAGCCTTCCATACATAGATTCTGTCAGTTGCTTGATCTGTTTTCCATCAACATTGCGTGCAGCAGCCACCACAGCCTCCCAGACACTGCTCCGAGAGGTGTACTGTTTTCCCTCCCTGTAGATCTCACCACAGCCTCCCAGACACTGCTCCCAGAGGTGTACTGTTTTCCCTCCCTGTAGATCTCACATTTTATGATGGACCACAGGTTCTCTATGGGGTTCAGATCAGGTGAACAAGGGGACCATGTCATTATTTTTTCTTCTTTAGACCTTTACTGGTCAGCCACGCTGTGGAGTAGTTGGATGCATGTGATGGAGCATTGTCCTGCATGAAAATCATCTTTTTCTTGAACGATACCGACTTCTTCCTGTACCACTGCTTGAAGAAGTTGTCTTCCAGAAACTGGCAGTAGGTCTGGGAGTTGAGCTTCACTCCATCCTCAACCCGAAAAGGTCCCACAAGTTCATCTTTGATGATCCCAGCCCATACCAGTACCCCACCTCCACCTTGCTGGCGTCTGAGTCGGAGTGGAGCTCTCTGCCCTTTACTGATCCAGCCTCTGGCCCATCCATCTGGCCCATCAAGAGTCACTCTCATTTCATCAGTCCATAAAACCTTTGAAAAATCAGTCTTAAGATATTTCTTAGCCCATGCTTGATGTTTTATCTTATGTTTCTTGTTCAAAGGTGGTCGTTTTTCAGCCTTCCTTACCTTGGCCATGTCCCTGAGTATCGCACACCTTGTGCTTTTTGATACTCCAGTAACATTGCAGCTCTGAAATATGGTAAAATTGGTGGTGAATGGCATCTTGGCAGCTTCACGCTTGATTTTCCTCAATTCATGGGCAGTTATTTTGCGCCTTTTTTGGCCAACACACTTCTTGCGACCCTGTTGGCTATTTGCCATGAAACGCTTGATTGCTCGGTGATCACGCTTCAAAAGTTTGGAAATTTCAAGACTGCTGCATCCATCTGCAAGACAGCTCACAATTTTGGACTTTTCAGAGCCCGTCAAATCTCTCTTCTGACCCATTTTGCCAAAGGAAAGGAAGTTGCCTAATATTTAAGCACACCTTATATAGGGTGATGATGTCATTAGACAACACCCCTGCTCATTACAGAGATGCACATCACCAGATTTACTTAATTGGTAGTTGGCTCTCAAGAATATGCAGCTTGGAGTAGGACGACATGTAGAAAAAGTATCATGTGAGCAAAATACACATTAGCCTAATAATTCTGCACACAGTGTAGTATGAATATTAACAAGCGGTTAAATTGCATTTTTATGGTATAATGTAAAATGCATAGAGTGTTATAGGTACTGATGCTGCTGTGTGGATTTGGTAATGCCACAGCTCAGGTTTAGAGAAAGCATAAGACAAGACAAAGGTTAGTGCTTATGTAGTGATAGATAGGAACATTGGGGCAGATAGGCAGTGATGGGCCTATTAGTGTACAGTAATAGGAATAGTGTAAGATACAGTTAAATCTTTGGGGCCAGCCCAGGATTGGAGGGAACAAGGTCAAGGAAAAAGGGGAAGCATTTCCTGGTTTAGTTAGTTAGTCTTAGTTAAACAGTATTAGTGTGAGGTTCGTGAGACATTGAAGTTCAAGCTGGAGGCACGTGGCGTACATATCATTCTGACAGCTGGAGTTCGTACCAAATTTCCTGAAGACATCAATGTAACATCCGGGGGCTATGGCCTGAACTAGGCACTAAGGAGTGTGCCTTAATCCCTTCCATACAGAGGAAGCCGGATGGGGAACTGCATGAGGGAAATGTAACGGATCTCAGGACAAGCGACCAGGCAGCATCCTGTGCCCGGCCAGTCAAACTAGTCCTCGGGTATTTAGCCCAATCAGCTGAGGGTACCTGGTGCAACTAAGGTAACAGGACCCCTAATGCACATCCCCTCTTCCCCTCTGATGGGTTAGGTAGCAAGCTCTGATGACCACTTCCATCACTAGAGTTGTTACTTTTTCACAAAAAAAGTCATCAAAAGTTAAAATAAAGTGGTGTTCTTTAGGGATGTGACTTAACAAGGGGTGGACTTTCAAAGTTAGACACAGAGTCAATAATTTTTTGCTGAACATTTACACAATGCAGGGGAAAAATAGCGATATTCATCCCTGATGGCCTATATTTTAAATGTAGAACCCAAGGATAGTTATGGAAACTAATAAAGCGTAACTACAATCGGGGCCATTTGGTTTCAATTAAGGTGTCCAGCATTTGCAAATACCCTAATGGAAAATAAACAGACCCCATTATAAATACAGGGATATGTCTGATGGTTTTTGCATCAGTCATGTGACAAATATAGCTTGCACAAAAATGATGGTAGTTCTGGTGATGTATTCCGGTTCTGGTGACATATTCATGTAGTGATGGTTGTTCTGTTGCTGTATTCATGTAGTGATGATGATCCTGGTGATATTAATCACCAGAACCATCATCAGTACATGAATATGAAGTCAAAATTATCATTAGTACATAACTAGATCACCAGAGCCATCAATAGTACATGAATATGGAACAGAAACATCAGTAAATAAATACATCATCAGAACCGTCATCAGTACATGAATACGAAGCCAAAATTATCATCAGAACATAACTAGATCACCAGAGCCATCAGTAGTATATGAATATGGCACAGAAACATCAGTAAATAAATACATCACCAGAACCAACATCTGTACATGAATACGTCACCAGAACCACCATCAGTACATGAATGTCACCAGAACCACCATTAGTACATGAATGCATCACCAGCACTACCATTAATACATGAATGCATCACTAGATCCACCATCAGTACATGAATACGGCACCAGAATCACCATAAGTACATGAATACATGACCAGAACCAAGAGTACTTGAATACAAGAACCGAGCTTAGTACAACAATCAATTGTAATTGTACAACTTAGCACAACAATCAATTGTAATATCAAGTCAGCCCCATAAATTATTATATCGCATGAACCTACAATTTCCAGTATGTCCTTAACATTGGTAAGGAGATAGTGGGAGTTGTTATTAACAGACAGCGGACCAAACAGGAACCACAGTATTGATGAGAATTAGTCAGTATCACAAATAAACATTTACATCTCTGGAGTCGTTCTTCTTTTCATCTCCATCTTGTCTAGATGCCATGATGACTTTTCACATCCACAGCTCTTCTCTGCAGACTTCCATTTAAATGCCCTCTGCATAAAAATATCTGTTCATATTATGACCTAAATAAGCCTCCTAAGGTATATGACCTCCAAACTGTCTACCATTAGCAGCTATAACTGCCACATCATCCGCCCTTTTGAACCCCAACCTATACCATAGCTGTCCCCTCTCTAATTTTCCATTACACTTTCTATATCTCCACACTGTCCCCCGCCATGCAACCCCTCTCTATATTGTGCCTCCATTTCACGCTGTCTCCTCTCTATATCTATTCTGTGCCCCCTCTTCACACAATGCCCTCATACTGCCAACCAAGCTGCACTCTTCAAATTGTAACCACTCCTTACACTGTCCTCCTACACAGTATGATAGTCACCACAGCTGCCTGTTACGCTCGCGCCCGGACTGACTGACGTGAGCTTGATTAGTGATCCCACTGGACCATGAACTGAGGAGTGCCTGGAGGGGCGTAACTAAGTATCCACCCGGTCCGACCAAGGTCGCACGGCGGCTCAGTCGACTCCGTGAACCAGGGAGGAACCGAGCAGAGGGACCAGGTGCTACTCCAGGTCAGACCCCGGTCACAGCTGTTGACCCACACCGGGGAATGCAGGAACAGGCAGGTTAGACTGGCATATAGACAGATGGGTACTGGAGAACACGGCTGGTATGCAGACAGGTGGATATTGACAGGCACAGCTGGTATGCAGACAGGTGGGCACTGGCAGGCATGGCTGGCGTGCAGACAGGTGGGCACAGGCAGGCACGGCTGACATGCAGAGAGGCGGGTACTGGCAGGTAGGAACGTAGGCAGGATAGGGACCAGTACAGACTGGGATACAGGAATGGAGCCGCAGGTGCGGTAGACAAGCAGAGCAGAGCAAAACCCGCAGGTGCGGTAGACAAGCAGAGTGCAGCAAAATCCGCAGGTGCGGTGAACAAGCAGAGCAAAGCAAAACCGCATACGCGGTAAACAAGCAAAGCAGAGCAAAACCCGCAGATGCGGTAAACAAGAAGAGCAAAGCAAAACCGCAGATGCGGAGAACAAGCAAAGCAGAGCAAAACCCGCAGATGCAGTGAACAAGCAAAGCAGAGCAAAACCCGCAGATGCGGTGAACAAGCAAAGCAGAGCAAAACCGCAGATGCGGTGAACAAGCAAAGCAAAGCAAAACCCGCAGATGCGGTGAACAAGAAAAGCAGAGCAAAACTGCAGGTGCGGTAAACAAGCAGAGCAGAGCAAAACCCGCAGATGCGGTGAATAAGCATAGCAGAACAAAACCGCAGATGCGGTGAAAAAGCAAAGCAGAGCAAAACCGCAGGTGCGGTGAACAAGCAGAGCAAAGTAAAACCGCAGATGCGGTGAACAAGCAAAGCAGAGCAAAACCTGCCGATGCGGTGAAAAAGCAGAGCAAAGTAAAACCGCAGATGCGGTGAACAAGCAAAGCAGAGCAAAACCTGCCGATGCGGTGAACAAGCAGAGCAAAGTAAAACCGCAGATGCGGTGAACAAGCAAAGCAGAGCAAAACCCACAGATGCGGTGAACAAGCAAAGCAGAGCAAAACCCGCAGATGCGGTGAACAAGCAAAGCAGAGCAAAGCCCGCAGATGTGGTGAACAAGCAAAGCAGAGCAAAGCCTGCAGATGCGGTGAACAAGCAAAGCAGAGCAAAACCGCAGGTGCGGTGAACAAGCAGAGTAAAGCAAAACCCGCAGATGCGGTAGACAGGACAGGGCTCTGTTCACATGGTACAGACTGGAAAACACAAGAAGATAGGTGGAACACAGGAGTCAGATACAGAGGCAGAGAAACAGAACGAGCAGAACCAGATACACACAAGGTACTAACAACGAAGTAGCGAGTGGCCACAAAACTCACAAACAGAAGTACAGAGACAACGAGTTGGAGTTAGGTGCAGGTTCAGACACTGCAGGAAAAGGAAGGTTCGGACATAGAGACAAACAGGTAATAGGCTAGGACATTGTTCAGACAAGAACTGAACCGGGAACAAGATACAGGAACGAGCCTGGGAACTCAGCCCCCAGGGTGGCGGAAACAGACTAGAAGTCAGAGATACAGGTAGCGGCCCTTGGTACTCAGCCCCCAGGGTGGCAGAACAGACTAGATACAGGACAGGACCTGGCAACTCAGTTGCAAAAGACAAACTGAGTGAAAATGTTGCTCAGGCACCTCCTACTGGGTGGAGGGGGTTTAAGTATCCAGTGACTCACAACAATAGGCTGGGGTCGTATTAAGACTGTGCACACAGTAACTATAAGAAACAGGCAGAAGCCGCGCCGACGCCCTAAGCAGTCAGACAAGAAACATGGACACAGCAGATACTGAAACAAAATGTGCAGCCTGGACTGACAGGTAAGATTGCGGTCTTGCATGGTGGGAGGTGGTGCACCATGCAAGCACGCCGCCAGGGATGTTACACTGCCCATATGTTATGATTTCCACAACAACCCCCCAATATATAGTATGGTCACCACCACAGCCCCCCATATATAGTATGTGTTATGCACACGCCCGGACTGACTGGCGTGTGCATGTTTAGTGATCCCACTGGACCATGAACCGGAGAGTGCCTGGAGGGGCATAACTAAGTATCTACCCGATCCAAGGTCGCACGACGGCTAACGACGCCTGTGCACCAGGGAGGAACCGAGCAGAGGGACTAGGTGCGACTCCAGGTCAGACCCCGGACACGGCTGTTCACCCACACCGGGGAATACAGGAACAGGCAGGTTAGAGCACAGGCTGGGTAGGCTCCAGTACAGACTAGGAGATGGGTTCAGAGCCGCAGATGTGGTAATCAAGCAGAGTAAAGCGAAACCGCAGGTGCGGTGGACAAGGCTGAGCAGAGCGAAACCGCAGGTGCGGTGGACAAGGCTGAGCAGAGCGAAACCGCAGGTGCGGTGGACAAGGCTGAGTAGAGCGAAACCGCAGGTGCGGTGGACTAGGCTGAGCAGAGCGAAACCGCAGGTGCGGTGGACAAGGCTGAGTAGAGCGAAACCGCAGGTGCGGTGGACAAGGCTGAGCAGAGCGAAACCGCAGGTGCGGTGGACAAGGCTGAGCAGAGCGAAACCGCAGGTGCGGTGGACAAGGCAGAGCAGAGCGAAACCGCAGATGCGGTGGACAAGGCAGAGCAGAGCGAAACCGCAGATGCGGTGGACAAGGCTGAGCAGAGCGAAACCGCAGATACGGTGGACAAGGCTGAGCAGAGCGAAACCGCAGGTGCGGTGGACAAGGCTGAGCAGAGCGAAACCGCAGATGCGGTGGACAAGGCTGAGCAGAGCGAAACCGCAGATGCGGTGGACAAGGCTGAGCAGAGAGAAACCACAGGTGCGGTAGACAAGGCTGAGCAGAGCGAAACCGCAAGTGCGGTGGACAAAGCAGAGCAGAGCGGGCAGAAACCGCCAGAGCGGTAAGCAAGGCAGAACAGAGATAAACCGCCAAAGCGGTGAGCAAAGACAGAGCAGAGGGGACAGGGCTCTGTTCACACGGAACAGACTGGAAGGGAAAGACAGAACCAGATACACACAAGGTACTTACAAAGATGTAGCGAGTGGACTCCAAACTCACAAACGGAAGTACAGCGACGAGTAGGAGTTAGGTGCAGATACAGACTCTGCAGTAAAAGAGAGGAAACGGACACAGAGACAAAACAAGTAACAGGTTAGGAGACAGTTCAGACAGGAGCTGTTACTGCAGCGAAATACAGGAACGAGCCTGGGTATACGGCCCCCAGAGGCAGAAACGAACAGGCTAGGAGCGTGTTCAGACAGACCTGGAAATACAGCCTCCAGGAAGGCGGACAGGCAGGAGAAACAGAACAGGACCTGGCACATTCAGAGTCAAAGAGCACACTGAATGATAAAGTTGCTCAGGCCTCAGCTTCCAGGTGAAGCTGGTTTAAATATCCAGTGACAGACAGCAATGGGCTGAGGACGCATTAGGGGTGTGCCCACAGCAGCTAAAAGAAACAGGAAGTGACCGGGCCGCCGCCCTAAGCAGTCAGAACAGAGACAAACACACAGCATGAATAGAAGCCAGGCTAGCAGACTGGACTGAAGATCAAGTTTGCGATCTTGCATAGTGAGAGATGATGCACTATGCAAGCCCGCCACCTGTTATGTTACAGTACCCACCCCCTTACGCCCCCTCTTTTTCAAGCCTGCAAGAGTGTTCTGCAGAGAATTGGGAGGCCAGTCCTTCTCTTCAAGAGGATTGCCTCTTCTGTCCACTAGAGGAAACGAAACTGGTCTCATTACCTTGGTAACTAAGATGCTTCCTCCCATCAAGCCATCCTCAGCAACGGATGAAGTGGGTGAAGTACCAGGTACAGGGTGTAAGAAAGTTTCTGTCCATTTGTTATCAAGTAGCACCCCAGAGGGTTCAGGAGACAACTGGAGGTCCTCCGCCTGGTTGGAGGGGTGCAGAGACTCGGGGGTAACCACTGCTTCGGGGTACACTTGGTCAAGCTCACTGGACGAAGTGAGCGAGATATCAGGTACAGGGTGTGGGAAAGTCTCTGTCCATTTGTTATCAGGTAGCACCCCAGAGGGTTCAGGAGACAACTGGAGGTCCTCCGCCTGGTTGAAGGGGTGCAGAGACTCGGGGGTAACCACTGCTTCGTGGTACACTTGGTCAAGCTCACTAGACGAAGTGAGCGAGGTATCAGGTACAGGGTGTAGGAAAGTCTGTCTCCATTTGTTATCAGGTAGCACCCTGGAGGATTCAGGAGGCAACTGGAGGTCCTCCGCCTGGTTGGAGGGGTGCAGAGACTTGGGGGTATCCACCGCCTCGATGGACGCAAGACCAGATTTATTAAAGATGGAGGGTCCATGCTTTGGGATCATCCTCAAACTGGTTTCAGAGATGACATGTCTGTGAGGCGGGACGGTACCTGAAGCCAGATTATTGGTACAATCATTGAGACTGTGTGGGGACATTGCCTCTGCTTCTCTTCCTTCGGAGACTTCAGCGCACAGCGAGTCAGCTACTAGCAGATCTGGTGAAGAACAAGAAGACATTGCTGACTGTCCTGAAGATATGGGGACTGGACACCCCTTGTACCTTAACAGTCCCCCACGATACACCATGCAAGGTCTCCAGACCTGAGCGGGCACTAGATTTCTTGGCTCTGGACGACTTGTGGGTAAACCAGTCAGCACCTGAAAGGAAAGCTTCTTCAAGTGTAATGCTCCAATCTGGAGCTTAATTTGTACAGACATATTTTGACTGTTTCTGAGTAGGGCTCGTCCTTCTGCAGACAATGCCCAAACCGGCTTCTGGAGTTTTCGGACAGGAATCAGACACTGACTCTTCAAGGCTTTAAGCCCGAAACTTCCGGTTAATCCGAGGCTTTCACTTGCCACGGAGACAGTCATGGTCATTTGTGGAGAGGAAACACCAATGCCCAGGGCAGCCTCTCCTACAGGCCTAATGTCTTGGGATTCTCCAACCTTCACTGGACAAAGACCGTCAGGGCGACCCAAACAACCGCAGCGGGACCGCAATCCGATTTCGTGACTGAGTTCCGGCCTCTGCTTTGCCTGCCGAACATGGTCAACCTTCATGGATTCAGTGCGGGTAGCTGCTTCTGCAGGCTGGGGAACAAGAGGTCTTTGGGAGGAAAGAACCTGGCGTGATGGTTTGCCTCTACGCCTTGCACGTCTGGACTGCCTCTTGAGGTTGGGAAGAGAAGTATTCTGCGGAGCGTAGTCATCCTGTGTGGATTCTGGGTGGGCATCAGTCTCTTCGGGATGGAGAACTGGTGAGCTACCTACACACATTACCTATGGGGGCTGCTCCGGGATACTGGGAAGTGAAGCATTAGCAGAGGCTTCAGGATTGGGGTCATCGAAGACACCATTAGAAAGGCCACCAGGAAGGCCTGCAGGTCAAGGACGATAGGATCCCATGCTTCCAACAGGGGGGTGATCCATTTCAAGGCATCACCCGCTAGGTAGGATAACATAAATGCCACTTTAGACCAATCAGTAGGAAAATAGAGAGGGTAGAACTTGAAATGCAGCATGCATTGCTCCACAAACGCATGGCTTTGTTTAGGATCCCCATAGTACCGAGGCGGATCCGCAGGAACGAGTGCAGAAAGCTCCATTTGGACTGGTGCGTACATTGCCTGGGCCATAGCTAGAGAAATTTTTTTTTTTAAATTTATTTATTTTTTAATGCACGTATTCGCTGGACACGGATTCAAAATGTCTCTGAGAGCGAAGGGCCGTGGGGCTCAACGGGAACCATGGCCTGAGCAAACTGTTATGCACATGCCCGGACTGACTGGTGTGTGCGTGTTTAGTGATCCCACTGGACCATGAACCGGAGAGTGCCTGGAGGGGCGTAACTAAGTATCTACCCGATCCAACGACGCCTGTGCACCAGGGAGGAACCGAGCAGAGGGACCAGGTGCGACTCCAGGTCAGACCCCGGACACGGCTGTTCACCCACACCGGGGAATACAGGAACAGGCAGGTTAGAGCACAGGCTGGGTAGGGTCCAGTACAGACTAGGAGATGGGTTCAGAGCCGCAGATGTGGTAATCAAGCAGAGTAAAGCGAAACCGCAAGTGCGGTGGACAAGGCTGGGCAGAGCGAAACCGCAGGTGCGGTGGACAAGGCTGAGCAGAGCGAAACCGCAGATGCGGTGGACAAGGCAGAGCAGAGCGAAACCGCAAGTGCGGTGGACAAGGCTGAGCAGAGCGAAACCGCAGATGCGGTGGACAAGGCTGAGCAGAGCGAAACTGCAGATGCGGTGGACAAGGCAGAGCAGAGCGACACCGCAGATGCGGTGGACAAGGCAGAGCAGACGAAACCGCAGATGCGGTGGAGAAGGCTGAGCAGAGCGAAACCGCAGGCGCGGTGGACAAGGCTGAGCAGAGCGAAACCGCAGGCGCGGTGGACAAGGCTGAGCAGAGCGAAACCGCAGGTGCGGTAGACAAGGCAGAGCAGAGCGAAACCGCAAGTGCGGTGGACAAAGCTGAGCAGAGCGAAACCGCAGGTGCGGTAGACAAGGCTGAGCAGAGCGAAACCGCAGGCGCGGTGGACAAAGCTGAGCAGAGCGAAACCGCAGGTGCGGTAGACAAGGCTGAGCAGAGCGAAACCGCAAGTGCGGTGGACAAAGCAGAACAGAGCGGACAGAAACCGCCAGAGCGGTAAGCAAGGCAGAACAGAGATAAACCGCCAAAGCGGTGAGCAAAGACAGAGCAGAGGGGACAGGGCTCTGTTCACACGGAACAGACTGGAAGGGAAAGGCAGAACCAGATACACACAAGGTACTTACAAAGAAGTAGCGAGTGGACTCCAAACTCAGAAACGGAAGTACAGCGACAATGAGTAGGAGTTAGGTGCAGGTACAGACTCTGCAGAAAAAGAGAGGAAACGGACACAGAGACAAAACAAGTAACAGGTTAGGAGACAGTTCAGACAAGAACTTTACTGCAACGAAATACAAGAACGAGCCTAGGTAAAGCCAAGTGCTGGTTCAGACACTGCAGCACAAGAGAGGAAACGGACATAGAGACAAAACAAGTAAGAGACTAGGAGACAGTTCAGACAGGAACGAGCCTGGGTATACGGCCCCGAGAGGCAGAAACGAACAGGCTAGGAGCGTGTTCAGACAGACCTGGAAATACAGCCTCCAGGAAGGCGGACAGGCAGGAGAAACAGAACAGGACCTGGCACATTCAGAGTCAAGGAGCACACTGAATGATAAAGTTGCTCAGGCCTCAGCTTCCAGGTGAAGCTGGTTTAAATATCCAGTGACAGACAGCAATAGGCTGAGGACGCATTAGGGGTGTGCCCACAGCATCTACAAGAATCAGGATGTAACCGGGCCGCCGCCCTAAGCAGTCAGAACAGAGACAAACAGACAGCATGAATGGAAGCCAGGCTAGCAGACTGGACTGAAGATCAAGTTTGCGATCTTGCATAGTGAGAGATGGTGCACTATGCAAGCCCGCCACCAGGTATGTTACAGTATGATGTCCACCACAGATTCCCATATATAGTATGATGTCCAAAACAGCCCCATGTATACTATGATGGCCCCCACAGCACCACATACACTATTATGACCCACAAACAACACCTCAAACAGTAAATATCATACTGTAATATTCACTACAGCCCCCTATCTAGTATGGTCACCACAGCCCCCAGTATAATGACCTCCACAGCCCCATATACAGTATGGTCACCACAGCTCCTCATATACTTTGCTGTCCCCTCTTCACAGGCCCTCATTTCATGGCCCAAACGCACATCCCCTCATTTCATGACCTCCTGCACCAGGGCTGTGGAGTCGGTGAGCCAAACTTCCGACTCCTCAGTTTCCCTGACTTCCGACTCTGACTCCACTCCACGACACTGGTCACTACTGAGCATGTACATAAAGTGCAGCACAGATTAATCTCAACTAAAACCCTGAGATCAGGAACAGAACAAACAGTTATAGGACATTTCATAACTTTCCCAAAATTCTTATGAAAACATTTACAGCACATCCTGCATTGTACTACTGGACGAATTTCTTATATATTTTAGGAATTAAAGTCAGTCCAATTCTGACTACACAGAACTGCCCTGCATAGTCCTTTGCTTTATTCCCCCCCATTAGGACAGCCCCTGTTTATTCTCCCCATCTTCACGGCCCCTCAGTTTATTCCCCTCATCCGCACAGCCCTTCAGTTTATTCCCCTCATCCGCACAGCCCTTCAGTTTATTCCCCTCATCCGCACAGCCCTTCAGTTTATTCCCCCATCAGCACGGCCCCTCAGTTTATTTTCCCCCATCAGCACAGCCCCTCAGTTTATTCCCCCCATCAGCACAGCCCCTCATTTTATTCCCCCATCAGCACAGCCCCTCAGTTTATTTTCCCCCATCAGCACAGTCCCTCATTTTATTCCCCCCATCAGCAAAGCCCCTCATTTTATTTCCCCCATCAGCACAGCCGCTCAGTTTATTCTCCCCATCAGCACAGCCCCTCAATTTATTCCCCCCATCAGCACAGCCCCTCAATTTATTCCCCCCATCAGCAGAGCCCCTCAGTTTATTCCCCCATCTGCGGAGCCCCTCAGTTTATTCGCCCCATGAGCACAGCCCCTCATTTTATACCGCCATCAGCACAGCCCCTCAGTTTATTTCCCCCATCAGCACAGTCCCTCAAGTTTTCCCCCATCAGCACAGCCCCTCAGATTATTTCCCCATCAGCACAGCCCCTCAATTTATTCCCCCCATCAGCAGAGCCCCTCAGTTTATTCCCCCATCTGCGGAGCCCCTCAGTTTATTCGCCCCATGAGCACAGCCCCTCATTTTATACCCCCATCAGCACAGCCCCTCAGTTTATTTCCCCCATCAGCACAGCCCCTCAAGTTTTCCCCCATCAGCACAGCCCCTCAGATTATTTCCCCATCAGCACAGCCCTTACATCTATTTCTCCCATAAGTTTATTTCCCCCATCAGCACAGACCCTCATTTTACTCCCCCCCACCACAGTCCCTCAGTTCATTCCCCCCATCACAGTCCCTCAGTTCATTCCCCCCATCACAGTCCCTCAGTTTATTCTCCCCATCAGCACAGCCCCTCAGTTTATTCCCCCCATCAGCACAGCCCCTCAGTTTATTCCCCCATCAGTACAGTCCCTCAGTTTATTCCCCCCATCAGTACAGTCCCTCAGTTTATTCCCCCATCAGCACAGCCCCTCAGTTTATTCCCCCATCATTACAGTCCCTCAGTTTATTCCCCCCATCAGTACAGCCCCTCAGTTTATTCCCCCATCAGCACAGCCCCTCAGTTTATTCCCCCATCAGTACAGTCCCTCAGTTTATTCCCCCCATCAGTACAGCCCCTCAGTTTATTCCCCCATCAGCACAGCCCCTCAGTTTATTTCCCCATCAGCACAGTCCCTCAGTTTATTCCCCCATCAGCACAGCCCCTCATTTTATTCCCCCATCAGCACAGCCCCTCATTTTATTCCCCCATCAGCACAGCCCCTCATTTTATTCCCCCATCAGTACAGTCCCTCAGTTTATTCCCCCATCAGCACAGCCCCTCATTTTATTCCCCCATCAGTACAGTCCCTCAGTTTATTCCCCCATCAGCACAGCCCCTCATTTTATTCCCACATCAGCACAGTCCCTCAGTTTATTCCCCCATCAGCACAGCCCCTCATTTTATTCCCCCATCAGCACAGCCCCTCAGTTTATTCCCCCATCAGCACAGCCCCTCATTTTATTCCCCCATCAGTACAGTCCCTCAGTTTATTCCCCCATCAGCACAGCCCCTCATTTTATTCCCCCATCAGTACAGTCCCTCAGTTTATTCCCCCATCAGTACAGCCCCTCAGTTTATTCCCCCATCAGCACAGCCCCTCAGTTTATTCCCCCATCAGCACAGCCCCTCAGTTTATTCCCCCATCAGCACAGCCCCTCAGTTTATTCCCCCATCAGCACAGCCCCTCAGTTTATTCCCACATCAGCACAGCCCCTCATTTTATTCCCCCATCAGTACAGTCCCTCAGTTTATTCCCACATCAGTACAGTCCCTCATTTTATTCTCCCCAACAGAACAGCCCCTCATTTTATTCCCCCATCAGCACAGTCCCTCAGTTTATTCCCACATCAGTACAGTCCCTCATTTTATTCCCCCCATCAGAACAGCCCCTCATTTTATTCCCCCATCAGCACAGCCCCTCAGTTTATTCTCCCCAACAGAACAGCCCCTCATTTTATTCCCCCATCAGCACAGCCCCTCAGTTTATTCTCCCCAACAGAACAGCCCCTCATTTTATTCCCCCATCAGCACAGCCCCTCAGTTTATTCTCCCCAACAGAACAGCCCCTCATTTTATTCCCCCATCAGTACAGTCCCTCAGTTTATTCCCACATCAGTACAGTCCCTCATTTTATTCTCCCCAACAGAACAGCCCCTCATTTTATTCCCCCATCAGCACAGTCCCTCAGTTTATTCCCACATCAGTACAGTCCCTCATTTTATTCCCCCATCAGTACAGTCCCTCAGTTTATTCCCCCCATCTGCAGAGCCCCTCAGTTTATTCCCCCCATCAGAACAGCCCCTCATTTTATTCCCCCCATCATCACAGTCCCTCAGTTTATTCCCCCATCAGCACAGCCCCTCAGTTTATTCCCCCATCAGTACAGTCCCTCATTTTATTCCCCCATCAGTACAGTCCCTCATTTTATTCCCCCATCATCACAGTCCCTCAGTTTATTCCCACATCAGTACAGTCCCTCATTTTATTCCCCCATCATCACAGTCCCTCAGTTTATTCCCACATCAGTACAGTCCCTCATTTTATTCCCCCCATCAGAACAGCCCCTCATTTTATTCCCCCATCAGTACAGTCCCTCAGTTTATTCCCCCCATCTGCAGAGCCCCTCAGTTTATTCCCCCCATCAGAACAGCCCCTCATTTTATTCCCCCATCAGTACAGTCCCTCAGTTTATTCCCCCATCAGTACAGTCCCTCAGTTTATTCCCCCATCAGCACAGCCCCTCAGTTTATTTCCCCATCACCACAGTCCCTCAGTTTATTCCCCCATCAGCACAGCCCCTCAGTTTATTTCCCCATCACCACAGTCCCTCAGTTTATTCCCCCATCAGCACAGCCCCTCAGTTTATTTCCCCATCACCACAGTCCCTCAGTTTATTCCCCCATCAGCACAGCCCCTCAGTTTATTCCCCCATCAGCACAGCCTCTCAGTTTATTCCCCCATCAGTACAGTCCCTCAGTTTATTCCCCCCATCAGTACAGTCCCTCAGTTTATTCCCCCCATCAGCACAGCCCCTCATTTTATTCCCCCATCAGCACAGTCCCTCAGTTTATTTCCCCATCAGAACAGCCCCTCATTTTATTCCCCCATCAGTACAGTCCCTCAGTTTATTCCCCCATCAGTACAGTCCCTCAGTTTATTCCCCCATCAGTACAGTCCCTCAGTTTATTCCCCCCATCAGTACAGTCCCTCAGTTTATTCCCCCCATCAGAACAGCCCCTCAGTTTATTCCCCCATCAGTACAGTCCCTCATTTTATTCCCCCATCAGCACAGTCCCTCAGTTTATTCCCCCATCAGCACAGCCCCTCAGTTTATTCCCCCATCAGTACAGTCCCTCAGTTTATTCCCCCCATCAGTACAGTCCCTCAGTTTATTCCCCCCATCAGTACAGTCCCTCAGTTTATTCCCCCCATCAGAACAGCCCCTCAGTTTATTCCCACATCAGCACAGTCCCTCATTTTATTCCCCCATCAGCACAGCCCCTCAGTTCATTCCCCCATCACAGTCCCTCAGTTCATTCCCCCCATCACAGTCCCTCAGTTTATTCTCCCCATCAGCACAGCCCCTCAGTTTATTCCCCCCATCAGCACAGCCCCTCAGTTTATTCCCCCATCAGTACAGTCCCTCAGTTTATTCCCCCATCAGTACAGTCCCTCAGTTTATTCCCCCATCAGTACAGTCCCTCATTTTATTCCCCCATCAGCACAGTCCCTCAGTTTATTCCCCCATCAGCACAGCCCCTCAGTTTATTCTCCTCATCAGCACAGCCCCTCATTTTATTCCCCCATCAGTACAGTCCCTCAGTTTATTCCCCCATCAGAACAGCCCCTCATTTTATTCCCCCATCAGTACAGTCCCTCAGTTTATTCCCCCATCAGCACAGCCCCTCAGTTTATTCCCCCATCAGAACAGCCCCTCATTTTATTCCCCCATCAGCACAGCCCCTCAGTTTATTCCCCCATCAGAACAGCCCCTCATTTTATTCCCCCATCAGCACAGCCCCTCAGTTTATTCCCCCATCAGTACAGTCCCTCAGTTTATTCCCCCATCAGCACAGCCCCTCAGTTTATTCCCCCATCAGAACAGCCCCTCATTTTATTCCCCCATCAGCACAGTCCCTCAGTTTATTCCCCCATCAGAACAGCCCCTCATTTTATTCCCCCATCAGTACAGTCCCTCAGTTTATTCCCCCATCAGCACAGCCCCTCAGTTTATTCCCACATCAGCACAGCCCCTCATTTTATTCCCCCCCATCAGAACAGCCCCTCATTTTATTCTCCTCATCAGCACAGCCCCTCATTTTATTCCCCCATCAGCACAGTCCCTCATTTTATTCCCCCCCATCAGAACAGCCCCTCATTTTATTCCCCCATCAGCACAGCCCCTCATTTTATTCCCCCATCAGTACAGTCCCTCAGTTTATTCCCCCCATCTGCAGAGCCCCTCAGTTTATTCCCCCATCAGCACAGCCCCTCAGTTTATTCCCCCATCAGCACAGCCCCTCAGTTTATTCCCACATCAGCACAGCCCCTCAGTTTATTCCCACATCAGTACAGTCCCTCATTTTATTCCCCCCATCAGAACAGCCCCTCATTTTATTCCCCCATCAGCACAGTCCCTCAGTTTATTCCCCCATCAGCACAGCCCCTCAGTTTATTCCCCCATCAGCACAGCCCCTCATTTTATTCCCCCATCAGCACAGCCCCTCAGTTTATTCCCCCCATCAGAACAGCCCCTCATTTTATTCCCCCCATCAGAACAGCCCCTCATTTTATTCCCCCATCAGTACAGCCCCTCAGTTTATTCCCCCATCAGAACAGCCCCTCATTTTATTCCCCCATCAGTACAGTCCCTCAGTTTATTCCCCCATCAGCACAGCCCCTCATTTTATTCCCCCATCAGCACAGCCCCTCAGTTTATTCCCACATCAGCACAGCCCCTCATTTTATTCCCCCAACAGCACAGCCCCTCAGTTTATTCCCACATCAGTACAGTCCCTCATTTTATTCCCCCCAACAGAACAGCCCCTCATTTTATTCCCCCATCAGTACAGTCCCTCAGTTTATTCCCCCCATCTGCAGAGCCCCTCACTTTATTCTCCCATCAGCACAGCCCCTCAGTTTATTCCCACATCAGTACAGTCCCTCATTTTATTCCCCCCATCAGAACAGCCCCTCATTTTATTCCCCCATCAGTACAGTCCCTCAGTTTATTCCCCCCATCTGCAGAGCCCCTCAGTTTATTCCCCCATCAGCACAGCCCCTCAGTTTATTCCCCCATCAGCACAGCCCCTCAGTTTAGTCCCCCATCAGCACAGCCCCTCATTTTATTCCCTCATCAGCACAGTCCCTCATTTTATTCCCCCATCAGCACAGCCCCTCATTTTATTCCCCCATCAGTACAGTCCCTCAGTTTATTCCCCCATCAGCACAGCCCCTCAGTTTATTCCCCCATCAGCACAGCCCCTCAGTTTAGTCCCCCATCAGCACAGCCCCTCATTTTATTCCCTCATCAGCACAGTCCCTCATTTTATTCCCCCATCAGTACAGCCCCTCAGTTTATTCCCACATCAGCACAGCCCCTCATTTTATTCCCCCATCAGTACAGCCCCTCATTTTATTCCCCCATCAGCACAGTCCCTCAGTTTATTCCCACATCAGCACAGCCCCTCATTTTATTCCCCCATCAGTACAGCCCCTCATTTTATTCCCCCATCAGCACAGTCCCTCAGTTTATTCCCCCATCAGAACAGCCCCTCATTTTATTCCCCCATCAGTACAGTCCCTCAGTTTATTCCCCCCATCTGCAGAGCCCATCAGTTTATTCCCCCATCAGCACAGCCCCTCAGTTTATTCCCCCATCAGCACAGCCCCTCAGTTTATTCCCCCATCAGCACAGTCCCTCAGTTTATTCCCCCATCAGCACAGCCCCTCAGTTTATTCCCCCATCAGCACAGTCACTCATTTTATTCCCCCATCAGCACAGCCCCTCAGTTTATTCCCCCATCAGTACAGTCCCTCATTTTATTCCCCCATCAGCACAGCCCCTCAGTTTATTCCCCCCATCAGAACAGCCCCTCATTTTATTCCCCCATCAGTACAGTCCCTCAGTTTATTCCCCCATCAGTACAGTCCCTCATTTTATTCCCCCATCATCACAGTCCCTCAGTTTATTCCCACATCAGTACAGTCCCTCATTTTATTCCCCCCATCAGAACAGCCCCTCATTTTATTCCCCCATCAGCACAGTCCCTCAGTTTATTTCCCCATCAGCACAGCCCCTCATTTTATTCCCCCATCAGCACAGTCCCTCAGTTTATTCCCCCCATCAGCACAGCCCCTCATTTTATTCCCCCATCAGCACAGTCCCTCAGTTTATTTCCCCATCAGCACAGCCCCTCAGTTTATTCCCCCATCAGCACAGTCCCTCAGTTTATTTCCCCATCAGCACAGCCCCTCATTTTATTCCCCCATCAGTACAGTCCCTCAGTTTAT
This sequence comes from Phyllobates terribilis, assembly GCF_046119375.1. Lineage (NCBI taxonomy): Eukaryota > Metazoa > Chordata > Amphibia > Anura > Dendrobatidae > Phyllobates > Phyllobates terribilis. The sequence goes on along the minus strand of NW_027362768.1, from coordinate 394,414,807 downwards.
TCCCCCCATCAGCACAGCCCCTCATTTTATTCCCCCATCAGCACAGCCCCTCAGTTTATTCCCCCCATCAGTACAGTCCCTCAGTTTATTTCCCCATCAGCACAGCCCCTCATTTTATTCCCCCATCAGTACAGTCCCTCAGTTTATTCCCCCATCAGCACAGCCCCTCATTTTATTCCCCCATCTGCACAGTCCCTCATTTTATTCCCCCATCAGCACAGCCCCTCAGTTTATTCCCACATCAGCACAGCCCCTCAGTTTATTCCCCCATCAGCACAGCCCCTCATTTTATTCCGCCATCAGCACAGTCCCTCAGTTTATTCTCCTCATCAGCACAGCCCCTCAGTTTATTCCCCCCATCAGCACAGCCCCTCATTTTATTCCCCCATCAGCACAGCCCCTCAGTTTATTCCCCCATCAGCACAGCCCCTCATTTTATTCCCCCATCAGCACAGTCCCTCATTTTATTCCCCCCATCAGCACAGACCCTCAGTTTATTTGTCCCATCAGCACAGTCCCTAAGTTTATTTCCCACATAAGTTTATTCCCCCACCAGCCCAGACCCTCAGTTTATTCCCCCACCAGCACAGACCCTCAGTTTATTCCCCCACCAGCACAGACCCTCAGCTTATTCTCCCATCAGCACAGCCCCTCAGATTCTTTCCCCCATCAGCACAGACCCTCATTTTACTCCCCATCAGCACAGCCCCTCAGTTTATTTCCCCCATCAGCACAGACCCTCATTTTACTCCCCCATCAGCACAGACCCTCATTTTACTCCCCCACCAGCATAGACCCTCAGTTTATTCCCCCCATCAGCACAGCCCCTCAGTTTATTCCCCCCATCAGCACAGCCCCTCAAGTTTTTCCCCCCATCAGCACAGCCCCTCAGTTTATTCCCCCATCAGCACAGCCCCTCAGTTTATTCTCCCCATCAGCTCAGCCCCTCAGTTTATTCCCCCCATCAGCACAGCCCCTCAGTTTATTCCCCCATCAGCACAGCCCCTCAGTTTATTCTCCCCATCAGCACAGTCCCTCAGTTTATTTCCCCATCAGCACAGCCCCTCATTTTATTCCCCCATCAGTACAGTCCCTCAGTTTATTCCCCCATCAGCACAGCCCCTCAGTTTATTCCCCCCATCAGTACAGTCCCTCATTTTATTCCCCCATCAGCACAGCCCCTCAGTTTATTCTCCCCATCAGCACAGTCCCTCAGTTTATTTCCCCATCAGCACAGCCCCTCATTTTATTCCCCCATCTGCACAGTCCCTCATTTTATTCCCCCATCAGCACAGCCCCTCAGTTTATTCCCACATCAGCACAGCCCCTCAGTTTATTCCCCCATCAGCACAGCCCCTCATTTTATTCCGCCATCAGCACAGTCCCTCAGTTTATTCTCCTCATCAGCACAGCCCCTCAGTTTATTCCCCCCATCAGCACAGCCCCTCATTTTATTCCCCCATCAGCACAGCCCCTCAGTTTATTCCCCCATCAGCACAGCCCCTCATTTTATTCCCCCATCAGCACAGTCCCTCATTTTATTCCCCCCATCAGCACAGACCCTCAGTTTATTTGTCCCATCAGCACAGCCCCTCAGTTTATTTGTCCCATCAGCACAGTCCCTAAGTTTATTTCCCACATAAGTTTATTCCCCCACCAGCCCAGACCCTCAGTTTATTCCCCCACCAGCACAGACCCTCAGTTTATTCCCCCACCAGCACAGACCCTCAGCTTATTCTCCCATCAGCACAGCCCCTCAGATTCTTTCCCCCATCAGCACAGACCCTCATTTTACTCCCCATCAGCACAGCCCCTCAGTTTATTTCCCCCATCAGCACAGACCCTCATTTTACTCCCCCATCAGCACAGACCCTCATTTTACTCCCCCACCAGCATAGACCCTCAGTTTATTCCCCCCATCAGCACAGCCCCTCAGTTTATTCCCCCCATCAGCACAGCCCCTCAAGTTTTTCCCCCCATCAGCACAGCCCCTCAGTTTATTCCCCCATCAGCACAGCCCCTCAGTTTATTCTCCCCATCAGCTCAGCCCCTCAGTTTATTCCCCCCATCAGCACAGCCCCTCAAGTTTATTCCCCCCATCAGCACAGCCCCTCAAGTTTTTCCCCCCATCAGCACAGCCCCTCAGTTTATTCCCCCATCAGCACAGCCCCTCATTTTATTCCCCCATCAGCACAGCCCCTCATTTTATTCCCCCATCAGCACAGCCCCTCATTTTATTCCCCCATCAGTACAGTCCCTCAGTTTATTTCCCCCATCAGCACAGCCCCTCAGTTTATTCCCTTCCATCTGCACAGCCCCTCATTTTATTCCCCCATCAGCACAGCCCCTCAGTTTATTCCCCCCATCAGCACAGCCCCTCAGTTTATTTTCCCCCATCAGCACAGCCTCTCAGTTTATTCCCCCCATCAGTACAGTCCCTCATTTTATTCCCCCATCAGCACAGCCCCTCATTTTATTCCCCCATCAGTACAGTCCCTCAGTTTATTCCCCCCATCTGCAGAGCCCCTCAGTTTATTCCCCCATCAGCACAGCCCCTCAGTTTATTCCCCCATCAGCACAGCCCCTCAGTTTATTCCCCCATCAGCACAGCCCCTCAGTTTATTCCCACATCAGTACAGTCCCTCATTTTATTCCCCCCATCAGAACAGCCCCTCATTTTATTCCCCCATCAGCACAGTCCCTCAGTTTATTCCCCCATCAGCACAGCCCCTCAGTTTATTCCCCCATCAGCACAGCCCCTCATTTTATTCCCCCATCAGCACAGCCCCTCAGTTTATTCCCCCCATCAGAACAGCCCCTCATTTTATTCCCCCCATCAGAACAGCCCCTCATTTTATTCCCCCATCAGTACAGTCCCTCAGTTTATTCCCCCATCAGCACAGCCCCTCAGTTTATTCCCCCATCAGCACAGCCCCTCATTTTATTCCCCCATCAGCACAGCCCCTCAGTTTATTCCCCCCATCAGAACAGCCCCTCATTTTATTCCCCCATCAGTACAGTCCCTCAGTTTATTCCCCCATCAGCACAGCCCCTCATTTTATTCCCCCATCAGCACAGCCCCTCAGTTTATTCCCACATCAGCACAGCCCCTCATTTTATTCCCCCATCAGCACAGCCCCTCAGTTTATTCCCACATCAGCACAGCCCCTCATTTTATTCCCCCAACAGCACAGCCCCTCAGTTTATTCCCACATCAGTACAGTCCCTCATTTTATTCCCCCCAACAGAACAGCCCCTCATTTTATTCCCCCATCAGCACAGTCCCTCAGTTTATTCCCACATCAGTACAGTCCCTCATTTTATTCCCCCCATCAGAACAGCCCCTCATTTTATTCCCCCATCAGTACAGTCCCTCAGTTTATTCCCCCCATCTGCAGAGCCCCTCAGTTTATTCCCCCATCAGCACAGCCCCTCAGTTTATTCCCCCATCAGCACAGCCCCTCAGTTTAGTCCCCCATCAGCACAGCCCCTCATTTTATTCCCTCATCAGCACAGTCCCTCATTTTATTCCCCCATCAGTACAGCCCCTCAGTTTATTCCCACATCAGCACAGCCCCTCATTTTATTCCCCCATCAGTACAGTCCCTCAGTTTATTCCCCCATCAGCACAGCCCCTCAGTTTATTCCCCCATCAGTACAGTCCCTCATTTTATTCCCCCATCAGCACAGCCCCTCAGTTTATTCCCCCCATCAGAACAGCCCCTCATTTTATTCCCCCATCAGTACAGTCCCTCAGTTTATTCCCCCATCAGTACAGTCCCTCATTTTATTCCCCCATCATCACAGTCCCTCAGTTTATTCCCCCATCAGTACAGTCCCTCATTTTATTCCCCCATCATCACAGTCCCTCAGTTTATTCCCACATCAGTACAGTCCCTCAGTTTATTTCCCCATCAGCACAGCCCCTCATTTTATTCCCCCATCAGTACAGTCCCTCAGTTTATTCCCCCCATCAGCACAGCCCCTCAGTTTATTCCCCCATCAGCACAGCCCCTCAGTTTATTCCCCCCATCAGTACAGTCCCTCAGTTTATTTCCCCATCAGCACAGCCCCTCAGTTTATTCCCCCATCAGTACAGTCCCTCAGTTTATTCCCCCCATCTGCACAGTCCCTCATTTTATTCCCCCATCAGCACAGCCCCTCAGTTTATTCCCCCATCAGCACAGTCCCTCATTTTATTCCCCCATCAGCACAGTCCCTCATTTTATTCCCCCATCAGCACAGCCCCTCATTTTATTCCCCCATCAGCACAGCCCCTCATTTTATTCCCCCATCAGCACAGTCCCTCATTTTATTCCCCCCATCAGCACAGCCCCTCATTTTATTCCCCCATCAGTACAGCCCCTCAGTTTATTTCCCCATCAGCACAGCCCCTCATTTTATTCCCCCATCAGCACAGTCCCTCATTTTATTCCCCCCATCAGCACAGCCCCTCATTTTATTCCCCCATCAGTACAGCCCCTCATTTTATTCCCCCATCAGTACAGCCCCTGATTTTATTCTCCCATCAGCACAGTCCCTCATTTTATTCCCCCATCAGCACAGCCCCTGATTTTATTCTCCCCATCAGCACAGCCCCTCATTTTATTCCCCCATCAGCACAGTCCCTCAGTTTATTCCCACATCAGCACAGCCCCTCATTTTATTCCCCCCACCAGCACAGACCCTCAGTTTATTTGTCCCATCAGCACAGTCCCTAAGTTTATTTCCCACATAAGTTTATTCCCCCACCAGCCCAGACCCTCAGTTTATTCCCCCACCAGCACAGACCCTCAGTTTATTCCCCCACCAGCACAGACCCTCAGTTTATTCCCCCACCAGCACAGACCCTCAGCTTATTCTCCCATCAGCACAGCCCCTCAGATTCTTTCCCCCATCAGCACAGACCCTCATTTTACTCCCCATCAGCACAGCCCCTCAGTTTATTTCTCCCATCAGCACAGACCCTCATTTTACTCCCCCATCAGCACAGACCCTCATTTTACTCCCCCACCAGCACAGCCCCTCAGTTTATTCCCCCCATCAGCACAGCCCCTCAAGTTTTTCCCCCCATCAGCACAGCCCCTCAGTTTATTCCCCCATCAGCACAGCCCCTCAGTTTATTCTCCCCATCAGCTCAGCCCCTCAGTTTATTCCCCCCATCAGCACAGCCCCTCAAGTTTATTCCCCCCATCAGCACAGCCCCTCAAGTTTTTCCCCCCATCAGCACAGCCCCTCAGTTTATTCCCCCCATCAGCACAGCCCCTCAGTTTATTCCCCCATCAGCACAGCCCCTCAGTTTATTCTCCCCATCAGCACAGCCCCTCATTTTATTCCCCCCATCAGCACAGCCCCTCAAGTTTTTCCCCTGATCAGCACAGCCTCTCAGTTTATTCCCCCCATCAGCACAGCCCCTCATTTTATTCCCCCCATCAGCACAGCCCCTCAAGTTTTTCCCCCCATCAGCACAGCCCCTCAGTTTATTCCCCCCATCAGTACAGTCCCTCAAGTTTTTCCCCCCATCAGCACAGCCCCTCAAGTTTTTCCCCCCATCAGCACAGCCCCTCATTTTATTCCCCCCATCAGCACAGCCCCTCAAGTTTTTCCCCCCATCAGCACAGCCCCTCAGTTTATTCCCCCCATCAGTACAGTCCCTCATTTTATTCCCCCATCAGCACAGCCCCTCAGTTTATTCCCCCCATCAGCACAGCCCCTCATTTTATTCCCCCATCAGCACAGCCCCTCAGTTTATTTCCCCCATCAGCACAGCCCCTCAGTTTATTCCCTTCCATCTGCACAGCCCCTCAGTTTATTTCACCCATCAGCACAGCCCCTCATTTTATTCCCCCATCAGCACAGCCCCTCATTTTATTCCCCCATCAGCACAGTCCCTCAGTTTATTCCCCCCATCAGCACAGCCCCTCATTTTATTCCCCCATCAGCACAGCCCCTCATTTTATTCCCCCATCAGCACAGCCCCTCATTTTATTCCCCCATCAGTACAGTCCCTCAGTTTATTCCCCCATCAGCACAGCCCCTCATTTTATTCCCCCATCAGCACAGCCCCTCAGTTTATTCCCCCATCAGCACAGCCCCTCATTTTATTCCCCAATCAGTACAGCCCCTCATTTTATTCCCCCATCAGCACAGCCCCTCAGTTTATTCCCCCATCAGCACAGTCCCTCATTTTATTCCCCCATCAGCACAGCCCCTCAGTTTATTCCCCCCATCAGAACAGCCCCTCATTTTATTCCCCAATCAGTACAGCCCCTCATTTTATTCCCCCATCAGCACAGCCCCTCATTTTATTCTCCCCATCAGCACAGCCCCTCAGTTTATTCCCCCATCAGCACAGCCCCTCATTTTATTCCCCCATCAGCACAGCCCCTCAGTTTATTCCCCCATCAGCACAGCCCCTCATTTTATTCCCCCATCAGCACAGTCCCTCATTTTATTCCCCCCATCAGCACAGACCCTCAGTTTATTTGTCCCATCAGCACAGTCCCTAAGTTTATTTCCCACATAAGTTTATTCCCCCACCAGCCCAGACCCTCAGTTTATTCCCCCACCAGCACAGACCCTCAGTTTATTCCCCCACCAGCACAGACCCTCAGCTTATTCTCCCATCAGCACAGCCCCTCAGATTCTTTCCCCCATCAGCACAGACCCTCATTTTACTCCCCATCAGCACAGCCCCTCAGTTTATTTCCCCCATCAGCACAGACCCTCATTTTACTCCCCCATCAGCACAGACCCTCATTTTACTCCCCCACCAGCATAGACCCTCAGTTTATTCCCCCCATCAGCACAGCCCCTCAGTTTATTCCCCCCATCAGCACAGCCCCTCAAGTTTTTCCCCCCATCAGCACAGCCCCTCAGTTTATTCCCCCATCAGCACAGCCCCTCAGTTTATTCTCCCCATCAGCTCAGCCCCTCAGTTTATTCCCCCCATCAGCACAGCCCCTCAGTTTATTCCCCCATCAGCACAGCCCCTCAGTTTATTCTCCCCATCAGCACAGTCCCTCAGTTTATTTCCCCATCAGCACAGCCCCTCATTTTATTCCCCCATCAGTACAGTCCCTCAGTTTATTCCCCCATCAGCACAGCCCCTCAGTTTATTCCCCCCATCAGTACAGTCCCTCATTTTATTCCCCCATCAGCACAGCCCCTCAGTTTATTCTCCCCATCAGCACAGTCCCTCAGTTTATTTCCCCATCAGCACAGCCCCTCATTTTATTCCCCCATCTGCACAGTCCCTCATTTTATTCCCCCATCAGCACAGCCCCTCAGTTTATTCCCACATCAGCACAGCCCCTCAGTTTATTCCCCCATCAGCACAGCCCCTCATTTTATTCCGCCATCAGCACAGTCCCTCAGTTTATTCTCCTCATCAGCACAGCCCCTCAGTTTATTCCCCCCATCAGCACAGCCCCTCATTTTATTCCCCCATCAGCACAGCCCCTCAGTTTATTCCCCCATCAGCACAGCCCCTCATTTTATTCCCCCATCAGCACAGTCCCTCATTTTATTCCCCCCATCAGCACAGACCCTCAGTTTATTTGTCCCATCAGCACAGCCCCTCAGTTTATTTGTCCCATCAGCACAGTCCCTAAGTTTATTTCCCACATAAGTTTATTCCCCCACCAGCCCAGACCCTCAGTTTATTCCCCCACCAGCACAGACCCTCAGTTTATTCCCCCACCAGCACAGACCCTCAGCTTATTCTCCCATCAGCACAGCCCCTCAGATTCTTTCCCCCATCAGCACAGACCCTCATTTTACTCCCCATCAGCACAGCCCCTCAGTTTATTTCCCCCATCAGCACAGACCCTCATTTTACTCCCCCATCAGCACAGACCCTCATTTTACTCCCCCACCAGCATAGACCCTCAGTTTATTCCCCCCATCAGCACAGCCCCTCAGTTTATTCCCCCCATCAGCACAGCCCCTCAAGTTTTTCCCCCCATCAGCACAGCCCCTCAGTTTATTCCCCCATCAGCACAGCCCCTCAGTTTATTCTCCCCATCAGCTCAGCCCCTCAGTTTATTCCCCCCATCAGCACAGCCCCTCAAGTTTATTCCCCCCATCAGCACAGCCCCTCAAGTTTTTCCCCCCATCAGCACAGCCCCTCAGTTTATTCCCCCATCAGCACAGCCCCTCATTTTATTCCCCCATCAGCACAGCCCCTCATTTTATTCCCCCATCAGCACAGCCCCTCATTTTATTCCCCCATCAGTACAGTCCCTCAGTTTATTTCCCCCATCAGCACAGCCCCTCAGTTTATTCCCTTCCATCTGCACAGCCCCTCATTTTATTCCCCCATCAGCACAGCCCCTCAGTTTATTCCCCCCATCAGCACAGCCCCTCAGTTTATTTTCCCCCATCAGCACAGCCTCTCAGTTTATTCCCCCCATCAGTACAGTCCCTCATTTTATTCCCCCATCAGCACAGCCCCTCATTTTATTCCCCCATCAGTACAGTCCCTCAGTTTATTCCCCCCATCTGCAGAGCCCCTCAGTTTATTCCCCCATCAGCACAGCCCCTCAGTTTATTCCCCCATCAGCACAGCCCCTCAGTTTATTCCCCCATCAGCACAGCCCCTCAGTTTATTCCCACATCAGTACAGTCCCTCATTTTATTCCCCCCATCAGAACAGCCCCTCATTTTATTCCCCCATCAGCACAGTCCCTCAGTTTATTCCCCCATCAGCACAGCCCCTCAGTTTATTCCCCCATCAGCACAGCCCCTCATTTTATTCCCCCATCAGCACAGCCCCTCAGTTTATTCCCCCCATCAGAACAGCCCCTCATTTTATTCCCCCCATCAGAACAGCCCCTCATTTTATTCCCCCATCAGTACAGTCCCTCAGTTTATTCCCCCATCAGCACAGCCCCTCAGTTTATTCCCCCATCAGCACAGCCCCTCATTTTATTCCCCCATCAGCACAGCCCCTCAGTTTATTCCCCCCATCAGAACAGCCCCTCATTTTATTCCCCCATCAGTACAGTCCCTCAGTTTATTCCCCCATCAGCACAGCCCCTCATTTTATTCCCCCATCAGCACAGCCCCTCAGTTTATTCCCACATCAGCACAGCCCCTCATTTTATTCCCCCATCAGCACAGCCCCTCAGTTTATTCCCACATCAGCACAGCCCCTCATTTTATTCCCCCAACAGCACAGCCCCTCAGTTTATTCCCACATCAGTACAGTCCCTCATTTTATTCCCCCCAACAGAACAGCCCCTCATTTTATTCCCCCATCAGCACAGTCCCTCAGTTTATTCCCACATCAGTACAGCCCCTCATTTTATTCCCCCATCAGTACAGTCCCTCAGTTTATTCCCCCCATCTGCAGAGCCCCTCAGTTTATTCCCCCATCAGCACAGCCCCTCAGTTTATTCCCCCATCAGCACAGCCCCTCAGTTTAGTCCCCCATCAGCACAGCCCCTCATTTTATTCCCTCATCAGCACAGTCCCTCATTTTATTCCCCCATCAGTACAGCCCCTCAGTTTATTCCCACATCAGCACAGCCCCTCATTTTATTCCCCCATCAGTACAGTCCCTCAGTTTATTCCCCCATCAGCACAGCCCCTCAGTTTATTCCCCCATCAGTACAGTCCCTCATTTTATTCCCCCATCAGCACAGCCCCTCAGTTTATTCCCCCCATCAGAACAGCCCCTCATTTTATTCCCCCATCAGTACAGTCCCTCAGTTTATTCCCCCATCAGTACAGTCCCTCATTTTATTCCCCCATCATCACAGTCCCTCAGTTTATTCCCCCATCAGTACAGTCCCTCATTTTATTCCCCCATCATCACAGTCCCTCAGTTTATTCCCACATCAGTACAGTCCCTCAGTTTATTTCCCCATCAGCACAGCCCCTCATTTTATTCCCCCATCAGTACAGTCCCTCAGTTTATTCCCCCCATCAGCACAGCCCCTCAGTTTATTCCCCCATCAGCACAGCCCCTCAGTTTATTCCCCCCATCAGTACAGTCCCTCAGTTTATTTCCCCATCAGCACAGCCCCTCATTTTATTCCCCCATCAGTACAGTCCCTCAGTTTATTCCCCCCATCTGCACAGTCCCTCATTTTATTCCCCCATCAGCACAGCCCCTCAGTTTATTCCCCCATCAGCACAGTCCCTCATTTTATTCCCCCATCAGCACAGTCCCTCATTTTATTCCCCCATCAGCACAGCCCCTCATTTTATTCCCCCATCAGCACAGCCCCTCATTTTATTCCCCCATCAGCACAGTCCCTCATTTTATTCCCCCCATCAGCACAGCCCCTCATTTTATTCCCCCATCAGTACAGCCCCTCAGTTTATTTCCCCATCAGCACAGCCCCTCATTTTATTCCCCCATCAGCACAGTCCCTCATTTTATTCCCCCCATCAGCACAGCCCCTCATTTTATTCCCCCATCAGTACAGCCCCTCATTTTATTCCCCCATCAGTACAGCCCCTGATTTTATTCTCCCATCAGCACAGTCCCTCATTTTATTCCCCCATCAGCACAGCCCCTGATTTTATTCTCCCCATCAGCACAGCCCCTCATTTTATTCCCCCATCAGCACAGTCCCTCAGTTTATTCCCACATCAGCACAGCCCCTCATTTTATTCCCCCATCAGTACAGTCCCTCAGTTTATTTGTCCCATCAGCACAGTCCCTAAGTTTATTTCCCACATAAGTTTATTCCCCCACCAGCCCAGACCCTCAGTTTATTCCCCCACCAGCACAGACCCTCAGTTTATTCCCCCACCAGCACAGACCCTCAGTTTATTCCCCCACCAGCACAGACCCTCAGCTTATTCTCCCATCAGCACAGCCCCTCAGATTCTTTCCCCCATCAGCACAGACCCTCATTTTACTCCCCATCAGCACAGCCCCTCAGTTTATTTCTCCCATCAGCACAGACCCTCATTTTACTCCCCCATCAGCACAGACCCTCATTTTACTCCCCCACCAGCACAGCCCCTCAGTTTATTCCCCCCATCAGCACAGCCCCTCAAGTTTTTCCCCCCATCAGCACAGCCCCTCAGTTTATTCCCCCATCAGCACAGCCCCTCAGTTTATTCTCCCCATCAGCTCAGCCCCTCAGTTTATTCCCCCCATCAGCACAGCCCCTCAAGTTTATTCCCCCCATCAGCACAGCCCCTCAAGTTTTTCCCCCCATCAGCACAGCCCCTCAGTTTATTCCCCCCATCAGCACAGCCCCTCAGTTTATTCCCCCATCAGCACAGCCCCTCAGTTTATTCTCCCCATCAGCACAGCCCCTCATTTTATTCCCCCCATCAGCACAGCCCCTCAAGTTTTTCCCCTGATCAGCACAGCCTCTCAGTTTATTCCCCCCATCAGCACAGCCCCTCATTTTATTCCCCCCATCAGCACAGCCCCTCAAGTTTTTCCCCCCATCAGCACAGCCCCTCAGTTTATTCCCCCCATCAGTACAGTCCCTCAAGTTTTTCCCCCCATCAGCACAGCCCCTCAAGTTTTTCCCCCCATCAGCACAGCCCCTCATTTTATTCCCCCCATCAGCACAGCCCCTCAAGTTTTTCCCCCCATCAGCACAGCCCCTCAGTTTATTCCCCCCATCAGTACAGTCCCTCATTTTATTCCCCCATCAGCACAGCCCCTCAGTTTATTCCCCCCATCAGCACAGCCCCTCATTTTATTCCCCCATCAGCACAGCCCCTCAGTTTATTTCCCCCATCAGCACAGCCCCTCAGTTTATTCCCTTCCATCTGCACAGCCCCTCAGTTTATTTCACCCATCAGCACAGCCCCTCATTTTATTCCCCCATCAGCACAGCCCCTCATTTTATTCCCCCATCAGCACAGTCCCTCAGTTTATTCCCCCCATCAGCACAGCCCCTCATTTTATTCCCCCATCAGCACAGCCCCTCATTTTATTCCCCCATCAGCACAGCCCCTCATTTTATTCCCCCATCAGTACAGTCCCTCAGTTTATTCCCCCATCAGCACAGCCCCTCATTTTATTCCCCCATCAGCACAGCCCCTCAGTTTATTCCCCCATCAGCACAGCCCCTCATTTTATTCCCCAATCAGTACAGCCCCTCATTTTATTCCCCCATCAGCACAGCCCCTCAGTTTATTCCCCCATCAGCACAGTCCCTCATTTTATTCCCCCATCAGCACAGCCCCTCAGTTTATTCCCCCCATCAGAACAGCCCCTCATTTTATTCCCCAATCAGTACAGCCCCTCATTTTATTCCCCCATCAGCACAGCCCCTCATTTTATTCTCCCCATCAGCACAGCCCCTCAGTTTATTCCCCCATCAGCACAGCCCCTCAGTTTATTCCCCCCATCAGCACAGCCTCTCGGTTTATTCCCCCATCAGCACAGCCCCTCATTTTATTCCCCCATCAGTACAGCCCCTCAGTTTATTCCCCCATCAGCACAGCCTCTCGGTTTATTCCCCCCATCAGCACAGCCCCGCACCTAATTTTACTCTCCCCCGTAAGCACAGACCCTCCCCTCATTTTATGATTTTATGCCCCCCTACACAGTAATATAAGAATTAATAAAAAAGCAAAAAAAAAAAAGAAGCTCATACTCACTTAATCCCGTCCACCGTCACCTATTCTGTAAAGTGCAGCAGTGGAGGCTGGATGGTGCGATGACGTCACTCCATCGCGGTGCCCGACGTCCCCTGCATGCGCATTCTCCAACAAAGCGCAGGCCAGAAGTGACCTGCATCTTTCTGGATATCCCGACGGAGCATAGGAGATGACAGCTCCTTTGCTCCTGTCCTGGGTGGCGAACACAGCAATTGTATTCGCATCTGACAGATGTGAATAAAATTGAGTGCGGGGAGGGAGCGACGGCCGGGCGCAGGCAGAGAGAGGGGTGAGCAGTGTCAGTGACTGACACTGCTCCCCTGTGTGCCCATGCCCTTCCACAGCATGGCTGTCACTGTGCTGAATGTCTGTGGCCGGAGGAAGATACCAGGCGACCACAGACATTCAGTAATTTTTTTTTCATACTCCCCCCCCCCCCCTCGGGTAGTCAGGAGGTGGTGGCCTAGACAGATACCTACCCCTCGTCACAGCCTGGTTCTGGGCATATTACAGTCTAATCATTGATACAGCACAAGGAATGTCATAAAAAATAAATAAAACCAATTCTCCACCTGCTGTTGATGTGTTCATTTTGTCTCCCAATGATCGCAGTAAGGCTCGGCTCACATTTATCCTGCACTCTATGCTGAGTGCATACACTGGGGTTTCTGTGTAAATCTCTGAAGTACGTGATTCAGATGCAGTCCCCAGTGGAAGATTTCCTATAACAAGGTAGATAGAGGCAACGTGAACGCCGCCTGACTTGTGATCCGATGGTGTCTGTCTTTTTAGGTGGGCATAAAAGTGCGGTCTGCCACAGTTTTGTCCACCTGTTAAAAGCCGGACATCGATGAATAAAAGCCACACAGAGTCCACAGTAACTCTGCTGACTCATTAGTGAATGGAAGCCTCTGGGGTTTCATCCGAATCACGTATTTTGTAGATTTTGATGGAAACCCCGGTGTAAGTGCTCAGCATAGTGCACGGGATGAAGGTGATCCAAAATGTTCTGTATTCCAAAATGCTACCAATAAAAGCTTCTACTCAACCCACAAAACACAAATACTCTCTGAGGTTTGCCATGTGTAAACAGAAATATAGGGGGTGTCCACATTGCCAGTAGCACAAAGGCTCTGGAAAAGTGACATGGCTCTCACCAAAAGAAATCCAGCAAAGTCTGAACTCCCAAATTCAAATGCCCCCCTTCTCTTGAGCTCAACAGTGTGCCTAAACCGCAGTTAGCGTCCACATGTTTGACATTACTGTAGTGAGGAGAGCCCACTTAATTTACAGGGTACATGTCTGCAGAAGCATAAGCTGGGCACAATGTACTGGGCACTACAATGTACTGGGCACTACAATGTACTGGTCACTACAATGTACTGGGCACTACAATGTACTGGGCACTACAATGGCACGTTTGAATTTTCACTTGGCAACATCCATTACTAGCAAAATTGTCACTACACCTGTAGATGAATTCCCGGAGGGGTGTAATTTCCAAATTGGGGTCAATTGATGAGGCAATCTGCTCTTCTGACACTTAGGGACTCTGTATATGGAGTCCGCAAACGATTCTATGAACATTTGTTCTCCAAGAGTCAAATAGTGCTGCTTCCCTCCCGAGTCTTGAGGTGTGTCCAAACAGTGCTATACAGCCACATATGGGGTATTGCCACATTCACAAAAAATTGTGAAACAAATCATGTGGTCATTTTTACCTATTTCCTATTCTGAAAATGTAAAATCTGGGGCTAAAAGAACATTATAGTAGTAAAAAATGTTAAAAAATTCTTCACCGCTCAATGGTATAAAATTCTGTGAAGCACCTCGGAGTTCAAGGTGCTCACAATATATCTAGATACATTCCTTGAGGGGTCTACTTTCCACTGTTTAGGCACATCAGGGGCTCTCCAAAGGCGTCATGGCGTACACTTCCGATTCCAGACAATTTTGTACTCCAAAAGTCAAATGGTGCTCCTTCCCTTTCGAGTCCTTTCCCCCACATATGGGGTATCAACGTACTCAGTAGAAAATGCACAACAAATTGTATGGTTCATTTTCTCCTTTTACCCTTTTGAAAATGCAAAATTTGGGGCTAAAGTAACATTTTTTATGGGAAAAAATAAAATCTCACATTTTTTCCATTCACATTGCTTTAGTTCCTGTGGAGTACCTGAAGTTCTTGGATGTGGTTTTGAGCAGTTTAAAGGGGTGAAGATCTTAGAATGGTTTCACTTTGGGGTATTTTTTGTCATATAGGTTTGCCAAAGTCACTTCAAATGTGATAAGGTCCCTATAAAATGGTTTTGTAAATTTTGTTGGTAAAATGAGAAATAACTGATAAAGTTTAACCCTTCTAACTTCCTAAGGAAAAAAAAATTATGTTTCAAAAATTGTGCAGATATAAAGTAGACACGTGGGACATGTTACTTATATTTTGCGTGGTATAACGATCTGGTTTAAAAGCGTAACAATAAGCCATATTTTTAATGTTTTCATAATTGCAAATATATCGACCAAAATTTACCACTAACATAAAGTACAATATGTCATGAAAAAAACAATTTCAGAATCACTGAAGCGTTCCAGAGTTATTACCACATAAAGTGACACTGGTCAGATTAAAAAAAAAATGAGGCTCAGTCATTAACGAACAAAGTGGCTCGGTCTTTAAGGGGTTAAGTTTTTGGTGTCACAGACCACGCCCCCTTCTCTGATTGGTTGAGGCTACTATATATACAAAGGGCTGAGCAGCTGCTCTACAACTTGACTCTGGAGCAGAAGGACAATGGCAGCTGCTGTGAGTGGGGCCGGGACATGGAGCCGGGACATGGAGCCGGGACGCGGGGCTCTTTGTGGGGCTGGGGCTGGGACGCGGGGCTTTGTGTGGAGCTGGGACGCGGGGCTCTTGGTGGGGCTGGGACATGGAGCTGGGACGCGGGGCTCTTGGTGGGGCTGGGACATGGAGCTGGGACGCGGGGCTCTTGGTGGGGCTGGGACATGGAGCTGGGACGCGGGGCTCTTCGTGGGGCTGGGACATGGAGCTGGGACGCGGGGCTCTTCGTGGGGCTGGGACATGGAGCTGGGACGCGGGGCTCTTCGTGGGGCTGGGACATGGAGCTGGGACGCGGGGCTCTTTGTGGGGCTGGGACGCGGGGCTCTTCTTGGGGCTGAATCTCCCGCTCCCTCCATCCAGATGGTCTTTCCTATCTAGTTACGATGTGGTAGAGGCTGGCGGGCGGCTGTTATAACGGTTCTCTGCTGCTTTTCAGGAAGACGGTTAACTCTTTATTTCTCCGCTTTGGGTGGTCGGAGGAGCAGCAGCTGGTGGCATTTAACTCTTTAGCTCCAGCACCGTGCCCCCTCCCCGTGTAATAAGGAGATGCAGTTTCGTCTGTGACTTTACGGCGTTTTGTTGGGGGTGGAATAGATTCCGGCGGTCTCGGTTGTGTAAGAGCCAATTCTGTCTTATATTTAGACTCCTCGCATGACTGTTAACTCTTCGTTCTGTTTGTCCCTTGTCTACAGGGTGTGGTCCTGACCAATCTCAACCTGACAGCGGGGCACTGCGTGGAAATCAAGGGCTTCATTCCCCCAGACTGTAAAGGGTAAGTTATTTCTCGAACTGCTGCCAAACGTCTCCAGATGGGAGGTCGCGCCTCGCCTCTGTGCTGCGAGGATTGTGCAGATGTGGCGTCGGCTCAAAGATTGTTTCCTTTTGAAACTTCCAAAAAATGTAATTTTCTTAGAACATTTGGAAAATAAGTGCAGCGCTAGATTAACATGACCGCCCCCCCCCCCCCCAACCAACTTGCACAGAGAATTAGGGCCTGTGCACACCTTGCAGATTTGTCGCAGTTTTTTTTCTGCACAGATTTGTCACAAAACCTGGAGGGTTTCCTGATGCAGCAAAGTGAATGAGAATCCTGACGTCTTCTGCACTCGCTGCTCATTTCTGACTCACAGATCTAAATCTACAGCGTTTCTTCTTTCAGCGTCTTTGCTGCAGATTTCACTCATACTAAGGTTATGTTCACACCTTTCGTTTTTACAGTAGCAGAAAAAAGCTGAGATTTCTGAAGTCTCTTGCACACGCTGGTGGATTTTTTTTTTTTTTTTTTTTTCCTTGACTGACTTGGAATCCTGCTGCATTTCTGAAAACTGCAGCATGTGAATTCTGCCAGCGTGTGAGGGCCATAATGTCTCGGTGTGAACAGGTGCTAGTAATTATTCCGGGTAAACCGCGCCGACCACCTCCCCTCCCCCTGCTGTCTATACATACGCTCCTGTAACCCGGAGTTCATGGCTGCACTTCATACATGAATCCGGCTTTTTTTTTTAGTTCAGAATAGTCACAATTTTTTGACAACTTCTTTCAGTAAATCTGGTCAAATTGCCCTTTTTCCCCCAAAAAAAAAAATGTTCTATGTTTTGCGTTGGTGGCCTTACACCATGTGGTGTCTGCTTGGAAGTTAGAAGCAAAGTTCAACTTTGGAACCCGCAAAAAAGTCAGCAAAACCTGTATTTTGTATGCACCTTTTCTAACTTTCAAGGGATCAAGTTTTGTCTGTAGCAAAAAAAGCAATGTGTGAACATAACCTAATGAGTGGGGGAAAAATCTGCACCAAAAAAGTGCCTACTTTATGCAGCGTTTTTCCTGCCAAGAGATGATGTAGAAACTTCTGCACCACACCAAATACTGAACATGTGCACAGTGGCATAACTGGAGTCTGATGGCTGCCCCCACCCCTCACATGTTGGCCAGATGTGTGGGCCCTTGTAGCATTCTAAATTCTATAAGGACATACAAGTTGCTCCCCCATTATAGAGGAATGTCCCAATTTTCGACTCCTTCCTAGTATATATTACCTTATCCGGGCCCCATCCTGTTATATGGCCTCCGCTCTGCCACAATGAAAGGAAAAAAAACTAAACCATTCTACTCTCCTTCCTTCTGCTCCCCGCCGCGCGCCGTCCTTCTGCTCCCCGCCGCGCGGGCCGTCCTTCTGAAGCAGGAAGCGGACTTCAGCATGCAGGCGACGGGAGCGCATGATGTCACTGCCATGCATCCCCAGTCATGTGCACGCTGATGTCAGATGCTGGCCTCTGATTGGCCGGGAGTGTGTATTACTGAACACTGACCTGAAGGGTCTCTGCACCGCAGTACACTTTAGGAGAATGTGGGTCTGAGGATGCACATCTAGTTGAAGCTTGCATCAGTGGGACCCCCACCTGTACGGGCCCGGTCATGACCTCTACAACAATGTCATTATACCCCTGCATGTGCACATAGCTTTATTGTAGAGGGAAGGCAAGATGAAATATTCTGGGTGGATTTATGTGGATCTCTGACCATACAAAGTGAAGACCCCCAGGCAGTGCGGCGCAGGGAGGTCCCGGTCCCATCTACCCCATGGACACGTATAGGATCATTCAAGAATGCGCTTTGTAGTTGGAGGGGAATGGGATTAGTGGCTGACGAACACCACTTCTTCCAATTAAGCCGGTCTCTGGGGGCGGCCTTTACTTCTCATTGTTTTGCCGGTCTCTGGGGGCGGCCTTTACTTCTCATACATTGCTTTGCCGGTCTCTGGGGGCGGCCTTTACTTCTCATACATTGTTTTGCTGGTCTCTGGGGGCGGCCTTTACTTCTCATACATTGTTTTGCCGGTCTCTGGGGGCGGCCTTTACTTCTCATACATTGCTTTGCCGGTCTCTGGGGGCGGCCTTTACTTCTCATACATTGCTTTACCGGTCTCTGGGGGCGGCCTTTACTTCTCATACATTGTTTTGCCGGTCTCTGGGGGCGGCCTTTACTTCTCATACATTGCTTTGCCGGTCTCTGGGGGCGGCCTTTACTTCTCATTGTTTTGCCGGTCTCTGGGGGCGGCCTTTACTTCTCATACATTGCTTTGCCGGTCTCTGGGGGCGGCCTTTACTTCTCATACATTGTTTTGCTGGTCTCTGGGGGCGGCCTTTACTTCTCATACATTGTTTTGCCGGTCTCTGGGGGCGGCCTTTACTTCTCATACATTGCTTTGCCGGTCTCTGGGGGCGGCCTTTACTTCTCATACATTGCTTTGCCGGTCTCTGGGGGCGGCCTTTACTTCTCATACATTGCTTTGCCGGTCTCTGGGGGCGGCCTTTACTTCTCATACATTGTTTTGCCGGTCTCTGGGGGCGGCCTTTACTTCTCATACATTGTTTTGCCGGTCTCTGGGGGCGGCCTTTACCTCTCATACATTGTTTTGCCGGTCTCTGGGGGCGGCCTTTACCTCTCATACATTGTTTTGCCGGTCTCTGGGGGTGGCCTTTACTTCTCATACATTGTTTTGCTGGTCTCTGGGGGCGGCCTTTACCTCTCATACATTGTTTTGCCGGTCTCTGGGGGTGGCCTTTACTTCTCATACATTGTTTTGCCGGTCTCTGGGGGCGGCCTTTACTTCTCATACATTGTTTTGCTGGTCTCTGGGGGCGGCCTTTACTTCTCATACATTGTTTTGCTGGTCTCTGGGGGCGGCCTTTACTTCTCATACATTGTTTTGCCGGTCTCTGGGGGCGGCCTTTACTTCTCATACATTGTTTTGCTGGTCTCTGGGGGCGGCCTTTACTTCTCATACATTGCTTTGCCGGTCTCTGGGGGCGGCCTTTACTTCTCATACATTGCTTTGCCGGTCTCTGGGGGCGGCCTTTACCTCTCATACATTGTTTTGCCGGTCTCTGGGGGCGGCCTTTACCTCTCATACATTGCTTTGCCGGTCTCTGGGGGCGGCCTTTACTTCTCATACATTGCTTTGCTGGTCTCTGGGGGCGGCCTTTACCTCTCATACATTGCTTTGCCGGTCTCTGGGGGCGGCCTTTACCTCTCATACATTGCTTTGCTGGTCTCTGGGGGTGGCCTTTACCTCTCATACATTGTTTTGCCGGTCTCTGGGGGCGGCCTTTACTTCTCATACATTGTTTTGCCGGTCTCTGGGGGCGGCCTTTACCTCTCATACATTGTTTTGCCGGTCTCTGGGGGTGGCCTTTACTTCTCATACATTGTTTTGCCGGTCTCTGGGGGCGGCCTTTACCTCTCATACATTGTTTTGCCGGTCTCTGGGGGCGGCCTTTACTTCTCATACATTGCTTTGCCGGTCTCTGGGGGCGGCCTTTACCTCTCATACATTGCTTTGCTGGTCTCTGGGGGCGGCCTTTACCTCTCATACATTGTTTTGCCGGTCTCTGGGGGCGGCCTTTACCTCTCATACATTGTTTTGCCGGTCTCTGGGGGCGGCCTTTACTTCTCATACATTGCTTTGCTGGTCTCTGGGGGCGGCCTTTACCTCTCATACATTGCTTTGCCGGTCTCTGGGGGCGGCCTTTACCTCTCATACATTGTTTTGCCGGTCTCTGGGGGCGGCCTTTACCTCTCATACATTGTTTTGCCGGTCTCTGGGGGCGGCCTTTACTTCTCATACATTGTTTTGCTGGTCTCTGGGGGCGGCCTTTACCTCTCATACATTGTTTTGCCGGTCTCTGGGGGCGGCCTTTACCTCTCATACATTGTTTTGCCGGTCTCTGGGGGCGGCCTTTACCTCTCATACATTGTTTTGCCGGTCTCTGGGGGCGGCCTTTACTTCTCATACATTGTTTTGCCGGTCTCTGGGGGCGGCCTTTACCTCTCATACATTGTTTTGCCGGTCTCTGGGGGCGGCCTTTACTTCTCATACATTGTTTTGCTGGTCTCTGGGGGCGGCCTTTACCTCTCATACATTGCTTTGCTGGTCTCTGGGGGCGGCCTTTACTTCTCATACATTGCTTTGCCGGTCTCTGGGGGCGGCCTTTACCTCTCATACATTGCTTTGCTGGTCTCTGGGGGCGGCCTTTACCTCTCATACATTGTTTTGCCGGTCTCTGGGGGCGGCCTTTACCTCTCATACATTGTTTTGCTGGTCTCTGGGGGTGGCCTTTACCTCTCATACATTGTTTTGGTCCATAATATGGAGCAGATTTACCTCACCCCCCACCTACATCGTTGGTCCGTGTGGACACTGACTTGTAACATCCAGCCCATCTAACTATGGAGTTGTAAGGTTGTACACCTACACTTTATATTGCTGGCCGATCAAGTCAGAGAATTGCATCCCTAGGAAGGAGCCATGTTGTGCCGACACAACTTCATAGCAGTCTTCTGTGGTGTTGTTATGCAGATGAAAGGAGCTCCAGAAGGCCACACAGATGCTGGATGGTAGGTTTAAACAGCCATACTTTTATTCTCCGGCTCCCGTTCCCTTCTCTCTCTGTTACCCGCGCGCTTCCCTCCTGCTGCCTTGTCCCCTCCTCCCCATTACATCATCGTTACTAGGCAGAAACTGAAACAAGGATAACAGCCAACCAATCACAGATGTAGTAACAACATCACATGTCTCCTCTTCTCACAAAACAACAATAGAACTGGATAACGGTTCAAAAATTCACATTAGTACAAAGGGTTTTTTTGTTTTCTTTTCTTTTTACTGCAGAACATAGTCCCAGAGGTGGGCTGGCGGTCTTCGATTTGCCCTCGCTGGATAGCGGTGAGACATCTCAGTCCCAGATGAACTGTCCGAGTCCTCTGAGGTATCCTCCCTTGGAACTGCTGAGCTCTGGGGACCCGGCAGGACGTCATCGCCATCTGCCTCGTCTGTTTCTGGGATATAGTCACAAAGTTTTTTAAAATGTGACACGTTCCTTGTGACCTGGCGACCGTGATCTTGAGCAGTGACCGTGGTGCCTTTGACTTGTGTGACCTGAAAGGGTTCAGGATAGTATCGTGATGCAAACTTGTCACTAGGTCTTAGTCTTTTTACAAGGACCCAATCTCCCACCAAAACTTCCGGCGGCTTGCAATGATGACTGCTCTTATCTGCATACCTCTTCATCTTCTGTTTGGATATGGCATCCTTAGTAACAATAGGTGTTTGAACAGGACTCAGCGGAACGCTCGGGAGTTTGACACGCATACGCCTGTTGAACAGCGCAGTGGCGGGTGGTACCCCGGTAGTAGAATGGGGTGTAGCTCTGTACTGTCTAAGAAATCTGTGTAGCTCTTGCTGTAAATCCTTGTGCTCCATGGTAGCGATCCTCAAAGTTTTGTTGATTGATTGCATGAACCGTTCCACTTCCCCATTGGCCTGAGGCCAGTAAGGAGTTATTTTCCTGTGAGTGAAACCCAGATAGGTTGCGAATGATCGAAAGTCTGTGCTATTAAAAGGTGGTCCATTGTCGGATTTCACTGTTTCCGGTATGCCATATGCCGAGAAGATCTTGTCTAATTTTGGTATAACAGCCCTGGCAGAGGTTGTCGAAACATGTTCAATGACTGGGAACCTCGAATAGTCATCCATGACAACCAGCAGATAGGAGTGATCCGGTAAAACACAGAAGTCAACACTAACAGCAGTCCACGGGCCCTCTGGCAGGGGTGTCATTTGTAAGGGTGCGCGTCTATGGTCAATTGTAGTTGCTTGGCAAGGTATGCAAGTTTCAATAAGTGCCTCTACTTTTTTGTCTAGTCCTGGAAACCAGACTTTCTCTCTCAGTAATTGCTTTGTTTTCACCACCCCTTGATGAGCCTCGTGGGCCAGATCCAGTACTCTGCTTTGAAGCTTCTGGGGTATCACCAGCCGATTGTTACGCAACAGTAGATTTGAATCAGACACGGAGAGAGCATGTCGTGCATTTAAGAAAGCTGTCAAGTAGGTTGTTTGATCTGGTGTTTGGAGGCGGACTTCAGCAAGAAAATTGCTCCAATTTTTAGATCGAACAGTCTCTATAACTAACTGAAGTTGGTGATCGGAATCCATCGTTTGTTGTATTTCCTCCATAGTCATGGCTTTTGGCACAGAATGTGCAACAATAAAATTGATATGTTCCTCTGCAAGGATAGTTGCTGGGATGTTGTCCTTGGTAGTTTGTGGTGTTGGGTGTCTCGAAGTAGTCTGCCGGATTACCAGCTCCTGCCTCGTATCTCAACCGAAACTGGTAGTTCTGTAGGCGGAGCAACCAGCGTTCAAGTCGTGGGGGAGGCTTTGAAGAATGTTTGTTGAAAAGCGGAATGAGCGGTTTGTGGTCACTTATCACTGTGAATTTATGTCCCATAAGGTACAGATGAAAATGAAGGCATCCCCATACAACCGCAAGAGCTTCCCTTTCAGTTTGTGAATAGCGTTGTTCTGTCTCTGTTAAGGCTTTGCTTGCATAGGAAATGGTAGACACGTTGCCTGCTTTGGACACTTGTGTGAGAATTGCACCCAGGCCCACCAGACTTGCGTCCACGATAAGCTCGGTGGACTTTAGAGGGTCAAAATAGGCCATGACGGTGTCGCCAGTTAGACTGGACTTCATGGAGTCGAATGCTGCTTGGTGTTCAGTAGTCCATGTCCAAGGAGTGTCTTTTTTTCGTGAGTAGTCGCAGGGGTTCGGAGACCGTGGTCAGATCAGGTATAAATCGTCCACAGTACGTGACTAGTCCTAGAAAACTGCGAACCTCTGACACATTTTGAGGTTGGCTAGCTGACTTTATGGCAGAAATTTTCTGAGGATCTACTGAAACTCCTTGCTCAGAAAAGATATATCCAAAGAAGCTTAATGACTCTTGGTTAAACTCACATTTTGACGGATTGACTGTTAGATTGCAGACTTGCAGTCTCTGAAACACTTGCTCTAAGTGACTGTCATGCTCCTCTTGGGTTGTACCATATATAAGAATGTCATCACTGACGTTTAGGACTCCTGCTATTCCAGATAGAACCTGACTGATAACGTTCTGAAATATTTCTGCCGCAGATGAGATACCAAAGTTCAACCTCTTGAATCGTCGTAAACCCACGTGGGTACTAAAAGTTGTAATGTATCTGGAATCTGGATGCATGGCTTTCTTCCTGGTATCATCTGATATGTTCATGGCTTGTAGGAATATATCAAAACGCTTCAGCCATTTCTCCCAACATGCTGCTAGGTTAGCTGGGGACTGATGTACATCAAAAGCAGGGAAGGAAGGTAAACCGGCCATTGTTGTAGAGCTGAAATACCTTTAGTTGATGATGAACGCTTCCTCGTCGCCAGTTGTGGTGTTATGCAGATGAAAGGAGCTCCAGAAGGCCACACAGATGCTGGATGGTAGGTTTAAACAGCCATACATTTATTCTCCGGCTCCCGTTCCCTTCTCTCTCCGTTACCCGCGCGCTACCCTCCTCCTGCCTTGTCCCCTCCTCCCCATTACATCATCGTTACTAGGCAGAAACTGAAACAAGGTGTAACGGGTCTGGGAGGCGGAACCTCTGAGCTACTATACAAGGGGGCAGTCCTTGTAAGGGAGCGAGTGGCGACCAGGGAAGACGGGCAGATGGTCACGGCAAGTGACCGGGGCAGTCTCTGGATGAACGGGCAGATGGTCACGGCAAGTGACCGGGGCAGTCTCTGGATGAACGGGCTGATGGTCACGGCAAGTGACCGGGGCAGTCTCTGGATGAACGGGCAGATGGTCACGGCAAGTGACCGGGGCAGTCTCTGGATGAACGGGCTGATGGTCACGGCAAGTGACCGGGGCAGTCTCTGGATGAACGGGCAGATGGTCACGGCAAGTGACCGGGGCAGTCTCTGGATGAAGGGTTGGTACAACCTGTGGCGGCTGATGGTAGACGTGAGCTCCCAGGTGAGCAGGCGAGAGTCTCTGGAAGAACGGGTGGTCACAGCATGTGACGGCAGAGCCTCCAGGAAGACCAACAGACAGGCGGCAGACGAGCGCTCCCAGGTGAGCGGGCAGAAGACTCTGGACAGGCGGGTGGTCACAGCACGTGACGGCAGAGCCTCCAGGTAGGCTAGCAGACAGGCAGCAGATGAGCGCTCCCAGGTGAGCGAGCAGGAGTCACTGGACAGGCAGGTGGTCACAGCACGTGACGGCGGAGCCTCCAGGTAGACTAGCAGGCAGATAGCAGGTGTGTGCTCCCAGGTGAGCGGGCAAGCTGGTCCATAGACAGACTGACAGGAGTTGGAAGGCAGACCGTCGGACCTCGGGCAAGCAGGCAGGTGGCTGATGTGCGCTCCCAGGTGAGCGGGCAGACTGGTCCTTAGACAGACTGACATGAGTAGTAAGGCAGACCGTCGGACCTCAGACTAGCAGGCAGGTAGCAGATAATCAGGCAGGAATCTGGCAGGAATCTGGCAGGTAACTGGCAAAGGGACCTGAGGGCTGAAGCAGAGTAGTAAACAGTGCAACAACATTGCTCGGGCACCTCCATTTTGGAGGAGGTGCCTTATATATGGTGAAGTCCTCCGGCCATTGGCCGGGGACTCCTTAGGACGGCGCGCGCGGCCCCTTTAAGAGGGAGGGAGAGCGCGCGCGCGCCCTAAGCACAGTGGACGGGAAGGAGCGCGCGCTGCCAGCAGAGGGCAGGGACGCCGGCGCCACAGTACCCCCCCCCTTTAGGCCCCCCCTTTTTTAGGCCAGACAGAAATTTAGCTAGGATAAGAGGGGCATGGATGTTCTCCCGGGGCTCCCACGTTCTCTCCTCAGGACCAAACCCCCTCCAATCTACTAGAAAAAAGGTCTTTCCTCTTACCCTTTTGGTGGCAAGAATGTTCTCTACCTCAAACTCGTCCTCAGCAGAAACCGGAGCAGGAGGCGTACCTGTAGACTTGGAAAAAGAGTTAAGTACCACAGGTTTGAGGAGAGATACATGGAAGGAGTTAGGGATCCGTAAGTTGGCCGGGAGTTTCAATTTATAGGCCACCGGGTTGATCTGACTGACCTCCAGAGGACCGATGAACCGAGGCCCTAACTTGTAAGAAGGTATCTTGAGTCGGACATATTTAGACGAGAGCCAGACTTTATCTCCAGGACGAAATTGTGGAGGATCCAGGCGTTTTTTGTCAGCGTGTCTTTTCATCCGTTCGGACGACTGGAGGAGTGCGGATCGGGTACTCTCCCAAATGGAGGAAAATTTGCTAACGAGAGATTCCGCAGCCGGGTTGTCCACAGAGGTGGAGACAGGAAAAGGAATCCGAGGATGCTGACCGAAGACTACAAAAAACGGGGATTTGGAGGAGGATTCGCTCTCGTGATTGTTATAGGAGAACTCGGCCCATGGTAGGAGATCCACCCAGTAAGAATGATGGGCATTAACGAAGTGCCGGAGGTAACTGGTCAGGTTCTGATTGATCCGCTCCACTTGACCATTAGACTGTGGGTGGTAAGCGGAAGAGAAGTCCAGGGTGACGTCTAGCAGTTTACAAGTGGCTCTCCAGAAACGTGAGGTGAACTGTACCCCACGATCCGACACTATGTGGAGGGGCAGGCCATGAAGACGGAAGATGTGGCGGATAAAGTCTTTAGCCAGCTCGGGTGCAGACGGGAGACCAGGCAGGGGAATAAAGTGAGCCATCTTGGAAAAGCGGTCAGCGACCACCCAAATGACCGTACAACCGTCAGAGACGGGGAGATCAGTTATGAAGTCCATAGCAATATGCTGCCAGGGGGCAGCAGGCACAGGAAGCGGAAGAAGGCGACCGGCTGGCAGGTGTCTCGGGACTTTGTTGCGGGCGCAGGACACACAGGCAGAAACAAAGTCTATTACATCCTTGTGCAGGGTAGGCCACCAGTAGTGCCGGGCAATAAGCTGGAGGGTCTTTTTCTGACCGGCGTGGCCAGCTAGTTTAGACGAGTGACCCCAGTGTAGGATCTTCTCCCGATCAGGTACTGATACGAACGTCTTACCGGGAGGGAGACGATTTAGGCTCACGGGAGCCACCTGCATTACTCTGGCGGGATCGATGATATGTTTAGGTTCTTCCTTGAGATCGGACACCAGAAAGGATCGGGACAAGGCATCTGCTTTGACGTTTTTGTCAGCCGGGCGAAAATGAAGAACAAAATCAAAGCGAGCAAAAAACAAGGACCACCGAGCTTGGCGCGGGTTAAGTCTCTGGGCATGCTGGAGGTAAGCCAAGTTCTTGTGGTCAGTGTAAATTATTACCGGGTGAAGAGCCCCTTCGAGCAGGTAACGCCACTCCTCCAATGCCAGTTTGATGGCCAATAACTCTCGGTCTCCTATGGAATAGTTGCGCTCAGAAGAGGAGAAGAGTTTGGAGAAGAAGCCACAAGTTACCATTCTCCCGGAAGATGATTTTTGAGTAAGTACCGCTCCGGCTCCAGAGGAGGAGGCGTCAACTTCCAGGAAGAACTGCTTGTTGCCGTCCGGGCGATGCAGCACTGGGGCGGAAGAGAAGGCCTGTTTTAGGGAAAGAAAGGCCTCCTCTGCTTCGGGCGGCCACTCTTTGGGATTAGTACCCTTACGGGTGAGCGCGGAAATTGGGGCAGTCCGGGAAGAGAAGTGTGGTATGAAGAGGCGGTAGTAGTTGGCGAAGCCCAGGAATCGCTGAATGGCCTTCAACCCCTCCGGTCAAGGCCATTTCTCGATGGCAGACAGTTTCTCTGGATCCATTCGTAGGCCGGTCTGAGAAATAATGTAGCCCAAAAACGGAAGCGAGGTCTGCTCAAAGAGGCACTTCTCGTATTTAGCGAAGAGGTGATTCTGCCTGAGCCTGAGCAGGACCTGACTAACGTCTCTCCGGTGAGTCTGGAGATCCGGAGAGAAGACCAAGATGTCGTCCAGGTACACCACTACGCAGGAGTAGAGAAGGTCCCGGAAGATGTCATTGACCAACTCTTGAAAGACGGCAGGAGCGTTACAGAGACCAAAGGGCATTACCAGATATTCATAGTGGCCGTCCCGGGTGTTGAATGCCGTCTTCCATTCATCCCCCTGACGGATACGAACCAGGTTGTACGCCCCACGGAGGTCCAGTTTGGTGAAGATTCTAGCCCCCCTCAGACGATCAAATAACTCCGGAATGAGCGGAAGGGGGTACTTATTCTTCACCGTGATCTGGTTAAGGCCTCTATAGTCTATACAGGGACGGAGAGAGCCGTCCTTCTTTTTGACGAAAAAGAAGCCTGCTCCCGCCGGGGAGGTAGATTTCCAGATGAATCCCCTGGCCAGATTCTCCTCAATATATTCGGACATCGACCGGGTCTCAGCAGCGGATAAAGGATAAATACGCCCACGGGGAGGAGTAGTACCAGGTAACAGGTCGATAGGGCAGTCGTATGGTCTATGAGGAGGTAGTGTCTCTGCCTCCTTTTTATTAAAGACATCAGCATAAGACCAATAAGGAATCGGAAGTCCAGGTAGATTAGCTGGGGTAGGAGAAGGACGGACGGGAACCAGACAGGTCTTATGGCAGTCCTGTCCCCAGCGAAGGACTTCTCCGGTCTGCCAGTCAAGCACGGGTGCATGTCTCTGGAGCCAAGGTAGGCCTAGCAAGAGGGCGTGAGAGTCCAGGCAGAACATGAAAGGAGATGCTCTCAGAATGCAGCATTCCCACCTGCAGAGTAATGGATTCGGTGATGAGTTGGATGGGGCGTGGTAAGAGGCCCCCATCCACGGCAGCAACAGACAAGGGTACAGCCAGAGGTTTGGTGGGGATGCGGTATTTCTCTACCAGGGACTGTGAAATAAGATTCCCGGCTGCTCCAGAGTCAAGTTGGGCTAGTTCGAAATAACGGTTCTCCCCGCAGACGATTGAGACTGACAGCAGCAGAGATGGAGAGGATTTATTCTTGTCTAGGTTGACCTCTCTGAGCGAACCTAGACACAGGCGTTTCCCGACCTCTCCGGGCAGGCACAGATCCGGTGCTCCTTACTGCCACAGTAGAAGCAGCTCCCTTCGGCACGGTGTAAGTCCTGACAGGTTTTGACCATCTTGGTCTGGTCAACCTGCATAGACTCAGGAGAGTGTACCTGGGTAGAGACGGAGGGAGTGACGGGTTTCTGAAAAGTAGGAGCTAGACATGGTAACCTCCTCTCACGGGTGACCTCTTTGGCACGCTCCTGGAACCGTAGGTCAATCCGGGTGGCAAGAGTTATTAGGTCATCGAGAGTGGTAGGAATGTCTCGACCGGCAAGTTCATCTTTAATACGGCCGGACAGACCCTCCCAGAAGACGGATACCAGAGCGTCGTTATCCCAGGCCAGCTCCGAGGCAAGGGTACGGAACCGTATGGCATATTGGCCCACGGTGAGACTTCCCTGACGGAGGCGTAGCAGTGATGATGCGGATGAGGTCTTCCGTCCGGGTTCATCGAAGACTTTCCGGAAAGCCGTGAGAAAAGCAGGCAAGTTGGACACCAGGGGGTCTCCTCTCTCCCATAGAGGATTTAGCCAGGCCAGGGCCTCCCCGGTGAGATGGGACATGATGAATGCAATTTTGGCCCGGTCGGAGTTAAACTGGTGGGACAATAGTTCAAAGTGCAGGGTGCACTGATTTATGAAGCCCCGAGCCTGGGCGGAGTCGCCTCCGAAGCGAGGAGGTGCAGAAAGCCGGGGTCCGGGGTAGGATACCATGGTATTAGTGGGCAGCGGAGCTGCCGGATTGCGAGACATGGCACTGGCGGAGGTTGCTGGTGGAGCAGTCAGAGTGTCCAGGCGAGTATTGACATTCCGCAGGTGACCCAGGATGGACTCCTGTTGGGACCTTTGACGGGACAGTTCATGACACAGGTCCGAGAGCGAGGGAGCTTGGGTGCCACCGGGTTCCATGGCCCGAGCAAACTGTAGCGGGTCTGGGAGGCGGAACCTCTGAGCTACTATACAAGGGGGCAGTCCTTGTAAGGGAGCGGGTGGCGACCAGGGAAGACGGGCAGGAGGTCACAGCAGGTGACCGGGACAGTCTCTGAGAGAACGGGCTGGAGGTCACGGCAAGTGACCGGGGCAGTCTCTGGATGAACGGGCAGATGGTCACGGCAAGTGACCGGGGCAGTCTCTGGATGAACGGGCAGATGGTCACGGCAAGTGACCGGGGCAGTCTCTGGATGAAGGGTTGGTACGACCTGTGGCGGCTGATGGTAGACGTGAGCTCCCAGGTGAGCAGGCGAGAGTCTCTGGAAGAATGGGTGGTCACAGCATGTGACGGCGGAGCCTCCAGGAAGACCAACAGACAGGCGGCAGATGAGCGCTCCCAGGTGAGCGGGCAGAAGACTCTGGACAGGCGGGTGGTCACAGCACGTGACGGCAGAGCCTCCAGGTAGGCTAGCAGACAGGCAGCAGATGAGCGCTCCCAGGTGAGCGAGCAGGAGTCACTGGACAGGCAGGTGGTCACAGCACGTGACGGCGGAGCCTCCAGGTAGACTGGCGCTCCTTCCCGCCCTAAGCACAGTGGACGGAAGGAGCGCGCGCTGCAAGCAGAGCGGGAGGAGGACGCCGGGCACGGAGCAGGGAGGTGAGGGGAACAGCGTCCCTGCCTAGCAGAGGGCAGGGACGCCGGCGCTACACAAGGATAACAGCCAACCAATCACAGATGTAGTAACAACATCACATCTTCTATAAATAAAGCCTTAGGGCTAGGCTCTGTTCACACTACATGTGATGTACATCTGATGCATATCCCTATAAATGCTGCTTTTGGGCAGTTTTATCTATACTGCAGACACTACAAAAAACAATGGGGGATAACAGGTGATGTCTGAACGGAGTCCTCTGTGTCTGACTCTACCTCCTTCTCCATGTGGCTAGCCCTCCATCCTCCTCTGCAATGGCTGGCCTTCAGTCTGTCCGTCAGTTGCCCTCCTCCTCTAATTCTGCATGGCTGGCCCTCCTCCTTCTCCTCTGCATGGCTGGCCTTCTGTCTGTCAGTCCCCCTCCTCTTCCTCCTCTAATTCTGCATGGCTGGTCCTCCTCCTCCTCTACATGGCTGGCCTTCTGTCCGTCAGTCCCCCTCCTCTTCCTCCTCTAATTCTGCATGGCTGGTCCTCCTCCTCCTCCTCCTCCTCCTCTACATGGCTGGCCTTCTGTCCGTCAGTCGCCCTCCTCTTCCTCCTCTAATTCTGCATGGCTGGCCCTCCTCCTTCTCCTCGGCATGGCTGGCCTTCAGTCCATCTGTCAGTCGTCCTCCTCCTTCTCCTCAGCATGGCTGGCCTTCAGTCCGTCAGTAGCCCTCCTCTAATTCTGCATGGCTGGTCCTCCTCCTCCTCTGCATAGCTGGCCTTCAGTCCGTCAGTCGCCCTCCTCTAATTCTGCATGGCTGGTCCTCCTCGGCATGGCTTGCCTTCCGTCCATCTGTCAGTTGTCCTACTCCTCCTCCTCCTCCTCTGCATGGCTGGCCTTCAGTCCATCTGTCAGACGTCCTCCTCCTTCTCCTCGGCATGGCTGGCCTTCAGTCCGTCTGTCAGTCGCCCTTATCTAATTCTGCGTGGCTGGTCCTCCTCCTCCTCTGCATAGCTGGCCTTCAGTCCGTCAGTCGCCCTCCTCTAATTCTGCATGGCTGGTCCTCCTTGGCATGGCTTGCCTTCCGTCCATCTGTCAGTTGTCCTACTCCTCCTCCTCTGCATAGCTGGCCTTCAGTCCTTCAGTCGCCCTCCTCTAATTCTGCATGGCTGGTCCTCCTTGGCATGGCTTGCCTTCCGTCCATCTGTCAGTTGTCCTACTCCTCCTCCTCCTCCTCCTCTGCATGGCTGGCCTTCAGTCCATCTGTCAGACGTTCTCCTCCTCCTCCTCTGCATAGCTGGCCTTCAGTCCGTCAGTCGCCCTCCTCTAATTCTGCATGGCTGGTCCTCCTCGGCATGGCTGGCCTTCAGTCCATCCGTCAGTTGTCCTTCTCCTCCTCCTCCTCGGCATGGCTGGCCTTCAGTCCATCTGTCAGTTGTCCTTCTCCTCCTCCTCCTCGGCATGGCTGGCCTTCAGTCCATCTGTCAGTTGTCCTTCTCCTTCTCCTCCTCCTCCTCGGCATGGCTGGCCTTCAGTCCATCTGTCAGTTGTCCTTCTCCTCCTCCTCCTCGGCATGGCTGGCCTTCAGTCCATCTGTCAGTTGTCCTTCTCCTCCTCCTCCTCTGCATAGCTGGCCTTCAGTCCGTCAGTCGCCCTCCTCTAATTCTGCATGGCTGGTCCTCCTCGGCATGGCTGGCCTTCAGTCCATCTGTCAGTCGTCCTCCTCTTATTCTGCCCAGTGGTTGAGTATCGTGGGCAGCTCAGTAGATAACAATATTGTTACTGCATAGATATCACTAAATGAATAAGAGCAATATTCCCCCCCAAACAATAACCCTATAGCGGTAGATCCCAGTAAGTGATTACAGCAGAAAGAGATGTATACAGTGGCATGTAAAAGTTTGTGCACCCCTGGTCAAAATTCCTGTTACTGTGAACAGTGTAGCAAGTTGAAGATGAAACGATGTAAAATGGCTGAAGTTATAGGTGACACATTTCCTTTATATATTTTTGCCTAAAATACATAGATGCTTTTTTTTTACATTTTAAAAATTACAAAAGGGAAAATGGGCCGATGCAAAGTTCTAGCTCCTTCAGAGATTTGTGCTCGGATAACTCTGACCAAGGCTTCAGACCTTAACTGGCCTCCAGTGCTGACCCTTCAGGTCCTGTGAAATCTACCAAGCCTCCAGGGCCAATCTGTGACGCAGTTATTGGCTGAATTATTTATACAAATGACGACAGGTAATTTCACATTTGATACCTGCAAATCCTAAGCCCCAGCAATAACCGCATCAAAACACCTGGTAGACCATGACCATATACCTGGATGCAATAAGACCATCAGGCTACGAGTCCTCCAGACCCTCCTCTCTCCGTGTTCAGGATAATGCTGGTCTGAGGGTTGTAGACGGCCATCCACTCTGGTCGAGCTCCTAGCAGGAGATCCAGTGTGAAACCGTCCGGTCACTTACGTTCTTCCACACAAGTCGTCAACATTGCAAAAATCTAACACAATTTCTTACTTTTTAGCTTTACAATAAACTTGGGGGAAAATGCTTCAAACGTTCTCCTCCACTTCAACCCTCGTTTTGACCTACATGGAGACATCCAAAAGATAGTCTGCAATTCCAAAGAGGCGGATGCCTGGGGATCTGAGCAAAGAGAAGACCTCTTTCCCTTCCAGCAAGGAGCGGAAACTACGGTGAGTGGGGAAACTTCAGCCCCCCATGTATGTTATCAGGTGGTGTCTGGGTTTAGGGCCACTTTGAGCTCATATTGGCTTAGTCCATATTGTGTTAGAGCCTTATGTTGCCATATAAACTGGGAAGCTGTTGGCTTATACACTAGAGTCTCCATGATGTGGGCTCCAATTATCTCAGATCAAGAGAATGTCCTACTGGCCCCTGGAGGTCTGCTGAACGTTTCCATCTTACATAGTCACCAGAAAAGAGGTGCACAAGGGCTAGAAACCTTTATAACTGGGCCGTTGAGGCAATGTATTCCCACAGCAGCATGTGTCATCTCAGCCGACACTATGGGAGAACCTCTTACCTCCTAAAACTGCCCAGAAGAGTGCAGATGTGACACGCACGGAGCAAAACACTAGCCGTGGGGGATGGGTTACGAGGCTGGACCGGTAACGCTGATGCCTGCATCTGTTTTCTTGTCTTTGCAGATTTGCTTTGAGTACCAGACAGATAAGATTACTGTAAAGCTGACTTCAGGAGAAGAGTTCTCATTCCCTGTCCGCATGGTGCTGCCCTCCGTCTCGTTCCTCTCCATGGAGGGCATTCAGTTCAAGTCCATTACCACTGAGTAGTGACGTTATCCAGGTGGATCTCCCAGGCTTCCTGTCCATCCAATCAGTCTAGAATCCAATGATGAGATATCTTTAATTTCTGTAACAATCATCTGTCGGTGGCCCTCATACCCATTAGACTGCCATTATCGGCGAGATTGGCCTAATATGTATGGGGGATTTGGGCAACATTTCCATTAATTACGGACCTCCTGCAATGAAATCCGCAGTGGTATGTGTGTGGAGGCTGCGAAGAAGGTACATGAAGGTAACTTTACATGTGCCTTAGCTTTTGTTAATTTACGCTGCAGTCTTCACAACGTGTGCATGGTACAATATGAAGGGGACATTGCTCTTATCGGAGCACCCGGACCCTCTAAGGAGCTGAGGACTGGCCATCACTTTTTTTTTTTAAGAATCTGAGCACCATAAAAGAGGGAGGTGAGATTGTGAAGCCACTTGGGCCATGGGCTGACGGGAGCCACATTCTCTGTATGCTGCACATAGAATGGATATTAAACTCCTGCAATCTAGTCGTCTCTCCTGTATCTGATTTCATGAGTGTGGGAACAAATCTCTTGTGCCCAGTGATGTTAGTGTCCACATTGCTCCACTACAAGGTGCTGCTCCATCCTCTATATCAAGCTCTAATCTGGTGGTAGATAACTTCTTCCTGCGCCAACTCTCAGCACTTTGAGGAATTGAACACTGACTAAAATCACCTCCACTCAAACTGAGTAGAGAACTGGAGTGTGAGATGTAACCAACTAACCCTCTCAATGAGTCTAGTAATCTGGGTACCTGGAGATCCAAAACCCAATAGTGCGCCATGGTCACCTGGGACTGTAGTCTTATGGTGACCTGCTCAGGGCCTCGGGTAAAGGTATAATAATGTGTTAGTGTGGGGCAGAAAACTGATTAATGTCTGCATCCCTGATGGGCTAAGGCACATAAAGGACTACAGGCATGTTGTGGGCTTGTCTGCAGTGCCTCCATCTCGCTGCAGATTACACGCTGTCAGGATACCTCTGTCAGCTCCCGAGGACGTCATGTTGTAAGGGTCACTCAGGCTGAGGTGTTCAGCTGGGATCCGCACTCCTCTGTGTGTGATGTTTGTAGATATTTCTCATGCCACGTTATCAGATGATGCATGAACCCCAAACTTGGGGACAAGGAAAGACATAGTCCGTATAACAAAATAAGATGACTTTTAGTGATGGAACTTGTATACAATGGGTAGCAGGAATTACATGTGACTTTTCCATCTTCAGTACAATAGAGGTTCACACTTTGCAGCTGATGGCGCTTATCTTGTGTATAAGGTACCGTAATGCAGTACACATCAATGGCGCCCTCCATCTGACTTCATTCTCAGCTCACTCCCATGCAGTACACATGACCTGACGAGGTCTCCAAGCCAATGCTCCCAGGTGTTGCTTACACGTCCCCTCTGACCCACTTTGCTTGTGCCATCTCAGGGTCCCCACTAACCAACAGCTACTTCCAGCTCTGGAATTCTCTAATCCACTACTTTTCCTCACACACAAGCCACCTCCAGCTTGTCTGTGGTCTCCAGACCTTTTGCACTTCTTTCAAGGTTGCTAGCTTGCTACTGTAGGGTATATGGCAATGCACTCTCCTCTACTACATCAATAATTGCTGACTCTTGTAACCAGAAAGTAGCTCTCTTCTTACTCGAATAAACTCCTCACAGCTCATGGGCCAGTTAATTAATAGAATCCTACAATGGTAGAGTTGGAGGGGACCTCCAGGGTCCTCGTATCCACCCCCCTGCTCAATGCAGGATTCACTAAACCATCTCAGACAGATGTCTGTCCAGCCTCTGAAGACGTCCATTGAAGGAGAACTCACCACCTCTCGTGGCCGCCTGTTCCACTCATTGATCTCCTCACTGTCATACAGTGTCTTCTAATATCTAATCTGTGTCTCCTCCCATTCAGTTTCATCCCATTGCTTCCAGTCTTTCCTTGTGCAAATGAGAATAAAGATGATCCTTCTACAATGTGACAGCCCTTGGGATATTTGTAGACAGCTATTAAGTCTCCTCTCAGTCTTCTTTTTTGCAGCTAAACATTCCCAAATCCTGCAACCGTTCCTCATAGGACATGGTTTGCAGACCAGTCACCATTCTGGTCGCTCTTCTCTGAACTTGCAGTTTTTAGATTTCTTTGTTACGGATCCGGGTGGTGGAACCTCTGTGCTGCGGTGCAAGGAGGGACCAGAGGGGCGTAACTAGGTATCAACTCGGCCTGAGCAAGGTCGCACGGTGGCTAAATCGACTCTGTGAACCAGGGAAGAACCAAGCAGAGGGACCAGGTGCTACTCCGGACCAGCCTTGTATGAGAGCAGGTGACTCCCACGGGTCAGAAGGCAGGGACTGACTGGTACAGCAGATGAGCAAGGCAAGCAGGCTGACAGGTGATCTGGGAAGACGGACTGGCAGGAACCTCAAGGTAGGCTGGCTGGTAGGCACGGCAGGTAACTGGTACGTTCTCCGGGTAGGCAGGCAGGCAAGCCTGGCCCATAGACAGACTGGTGGGTTAGGACCGTAGGCAGACCGTGGGGCTGGACAGTGTACTAGGCTGGCGGACTGGACTGTTAGTCAGGCTGGCGGACTGGACTGTTAGTCAGGCTGGCAGCGGGACCTGAGGGCTGAAGCAGAGTTTAGAAGACAGAGCTACAACCTTGCACGGGCACCTCCATTTTGGAGGAGGTGCCTTTTATATGAGAGGTCCTCCGGCCATTGGCCGGGGACTCCTTAGGACGGCGCACGCGGCCCCTTCAAGAGGGAGGGAGCGCGCGCCCTAAGCACAGTGTTCTGGAAGCTGCACGGGCCGGCAGCTGCAGCAGAAGGAGGGCTGGAAGATGCCGGGCCAGGAGCACGGCGGTAAGGGGAACGGCGTCTCTGCCTGTCAGGGGGCAGAGACGCCGATGCTACTGTCTTTTATTAAAATGTGGTGCCCAGAACTGGACACAGTATTCCAGATGAGGTCTGACCAAGGAGGAGTAGAGGGGATAATTACTTCACGCGATCTAGACTGTATGCTTCTCCTAATACCTCCCAGAATTGTATTTGCCTTTTTTGCTGCTGCATCACACTGTTGACTCATGTGCAGTCTGTGATCTATTAGTATACCTAAGTCTTTTTCACACATACTGTTGCTTAGTTCTATTCCTCCCATTCTATAGATGTATTTTTGTTTTTTCTTTCCCAGATGTAGGATCTTGCATTTCTCCTTGTTAAATAACATTCTATAAGTCGCTGCCCATTGTTCAAGCTTATCTAGATCCTTCTGAATCCTATCTGTCTTCTCTAGTGTTAGCTATCCCTCCTAGCTAAGCATCGTCTGCATATGTGATTAGTTTACCTTCAGTTCCCTCATCTAGATCTTTTATAAACATGTTGAACAACACTGGGCCCAGGACAGAGCCTTGTGGTACCCCACTTGAAACATTCTTCCAATTCGTTGTGCCATTTATTACCACTCTTTGAGTACGATCACTAAGCCAGTTATGAATCCACCTAACCATAGCCTTGGCAATCCCATTTGGTCATTTTTTCAATAAGGATGGTGTGAGATACTTTATCAAATGCTTTGCAGAAGTCAAGATATACTATATCTACAGCATTTCCCTGATCCACCCTGTAAGAAAGTCCTCACTGAGAGCTGTAAGAGTTGGGAAAACAGTGTAGATGATTCTCCTTCAAAGCAGAGAATGAAGTTTATTCAGAGATACGCGGCAGAACAGTTCAGAATGCAGGTAGGTAAAATACACTGGCACTCGCAGGTGACCAAACATAGCATTAGGATACCTGGCGATGGTCTGCCCCTGGTCTGGTGATGTCGTGGCCTTGGCGGTGGACTGTCCCGAACAACAGTATCAGAGCCTTTTTATACATGGCTTAAACAAAGGAACTACATATTGGGGCAAAAGGCGTATACATGATAACGTCATACTGCAGGGAGGACGTGCATTCTAGAACAACAAAGTGATAAAGCAACATGGCAATATTCATGAGCATTTTTACCAAACTCCATTACAATCCATAAATCCCCATGCTCCTCTTAAGTAATGACAGTTTTGTCCTAATTCTCCACATATTGACAACTGTATTGTCCTAATTTCCACCACAACTACAGTGACCCTATTTACTACCCTATAACACCACTTCTTTACTCTCACAATGACCTGCCGCTGCTCCCATTAACCTTTGTATACTAACCATACCTGCTAATGGCACTGACATCATTTTATGTCTCCATTGTGGGGAGAGTGAAGAACGTGCATCTCATTAACTGCACAACTTACTTAGCTCAAACTTCTGAACAAGATGGCTGCTAGGTTTAACATGGCTGTTCAGAAGATTAGGATTTTTCATTATTTTACACACCCAGTCAGTGATTCCATCATAGAAGGAAATTTAGATTAGTCTGCCATGACTTGTTTGCTACACACTGATGCTGGCTCTGGTTACTGTATTCTTATCCATGTACTTACATACATGCTGTTTAATCATTTGTTCAAAGATCTTTCCTGGTATAGAAGTAAGGCTCACTGGCCTGTCATTTCCTGCCTCCATCTTCTTTCCTTTTTTTGAAGATTGGGACAACATTTGCCTTTTTACAATCTCCTGAGACTTCTGTTCTCCAGGAATTTTCAGGGATTCTGGCTCGTGGTTCTGCGATTTCCTCTGCCATCTCCTCCAGTACCCTGGGATGTAATCCGGGCCAGGAGACGTAAATTAGCTAAGTGTTCCCTGACCATCTCTCTGTTTCTAGATAGTGCTGATTCTTCTATTCCTTCAATACTATGGTGAAGATCAGTTGATGTTGCATTTTTTTACATCATTTTTGACGACTTCACCCTTTCGTCCTGTAAGTCCTTGCTGTTCTATCTGTTACAGCCCAAATGTCAGTCACAGCATAACCTATATTAACCCGTACATGGCAGCAATACACTCGAATCATGCCATTGTATGTATTCAAGAAGGATGGTGCTTCTTTCTCCTGTTACAATGTGACTGCTCATGGGATTTGTGGTCACTGACTTCTCTCAATAGAACATTGAGAAAAACAGGAAAAGTTGTTAGTTGACATGTGACAAGTATTTAAGACGCATAGGACGGTCTTGTGACATAGGAGGGTCTTGTGACATAGGAGGGTCTTGTGACATAGGAGGGTCTTGTGACGCCAGCTGGATTTGGAAACAGATAATGCACGTCGAGACCATGCAGAAAACCCCTTATGGGCCTGTGCGCACAGGGCAGATTTGTCCCAGGACCTGAATACTTTCCTGATGCAGCAAAATGAAGGCTCATGCACACGTTGCTTATTTTTGAGGAGCGGATTTACATCTGCACTGTCACATAATTGTATTTCTATAGCGCCAACTTATTCTGCAGCGCTTCACATTTTAGAGGGGACTTGTAAAAACAATAAAGGACATTACAGAATACATCATTGATATCGCTGCATCCAAAATGATCTGCGCTATACAACTCTCATGTTATTTATTCTGCATGGCGAATGCCGTAAAAAAAAAAAAACGCTTTTTCATCATAATGACTCATAAAATAGTGAATAAAAAGCGATCAAGAAGTCGTATCCGCATGTAAAAGAAAAATTGTATAATTAAAAACGCCAAACCATCCAACAAAAACACAAGCCCTAATGTGATTTCTTTATTTTCACAGTTCTACGTTATAAACTTCTGTGAAACACCTGGGGGTTCAGGGTGCTCACCACACATCTACATACATTCCTTGAGGGGTCTAGTTTCCAAAATGGTGTCACTTGTGGGGGGGTTCCACTGTTTAGGCACATCAGGGGCTTTCCAAACGCAACATGGCGTCCGCTCTCGATTCCAAACATTTCAGCATTCAAAAAGTCAAATGGCGGGGGGGCGTGTGTGAAGGCCGAAGGAGACGGACGTGTGAAGCAACGCTCCTGCTGGCACCCGCGTCCTATCTCGGCCATACCCGGCTGTTTACTGCTTCACCTACCGGGAACAACACCGAGTCGACGTCGGGAGTCAGCGGAGACGACGGGTGTGAGTCCGGAGCCCTTGAGAGGCCGTTGTGGAGCACCGCGGAGTTGGCGGCCTCCTGGATCACTGCTTCCGCCCGCTCTCACCCCGGAGCGGTCCGACACTCAGTGAGCTCTGCAGTCTCTGGGAGATCAGCAGCAACGGGGAGGTCCACGGGGACACGCACCGGAGTCCTGTGATCGGAGTCGGTGGTGAGTGGGAGAGACAGCCGGGAGGGAAGAAGGGACGGCGGCCATCTTACTGATTCCCTCCCCTCTGGAAACCGAGAGCAAAGTTTGCAACACTCCGCTCCTCATTCCATAGTAAAAGCTAGATGGACCAGGACTGTAATGGTGATTTAACCCCACATGGGTTGGACCCCACTTTATTTTCTTATACCGCGGTTCCGTCCCCCTGGAGACAGCGGCGTGGAGTTACCTATGATACAAGCTGTAGTCTCCATGCTGCTGCTGTCAGATTCTTCTCCTGTGTTTTCTAACGCAAGTCTGCCATCTGCTGGAGCTTCTGGGAAAAGTAGATAACACCAAGCTATTCCCAATATATAGTAACATGACTTTGTCCGGTGCTTAACCCACTATGTTACCCCCAAGATGAGGTGACTCCTACTGCATAGACTTCTCTAAAAGCGGCACGACGCATTTCTACTCACAGAGAGCAGTGAAGATAAGCTCATACCCCAAGACAGAGAACACGCTTAATACTCTTATATTTTGATCCCATTAATAAAACCAAAATGACCAGGGGCAGACCTCGTAAAACAGCGTCCCCTAAACTGACTGAATTTCTCTCACGAGGAGCAGCACAATCTACATCCAATCTGAGTGATTCCCAGCGAGTCTCCTCGTCACCCTCTGGTCGCTCCTCCTGTGAAAGTTCAACTATGGGAGAAGACCCAGGGTCTGCAGATGCTCCACTAACCAAAAACACGGTGCAAGAACTACTGAGCACTCTGCACAAGTCTCTGAAAGATGACATGAAACAAATGGTGAGAAAAAGAGGTGAGAAACCTGGAGGAGCGTACCTCACCGTTAGAGGACAAAATGGTGGATTTTGCGGACTCTCACAACTCTCTGGTCGATGCATACTACAAACTAAAAGATACCTCAGAATATCTCAGAAATAAAATGGGAGACCAGGAGGACAGGTCTCGTAGGAATAACGTGAGACTTCGTGGGGTTCCTGAAAGCGTTAAACACTCTGATTTATCCCAATTCTTTCACAATCTGCTGCAGTCCGTACTCCCAGACGCATCTGACTCTGAGGTGGTGGTGGACAGAATTCACAGGGTTCCTAAACCTAAACATGTAAATCCCTCACTGCCCTGAGACTCTGGCAAGGATTCACTAACACCATCAAAGAATAATTTCTACGCTGCATCAGAGATAAACCAGATCTACCGGCTCCGTTTCAAGGGATCACTATTTTTCAAGATCTGTCAGCCGCCACTTTAGCAAAATGCAAAGAGTTTGCTCCTTACACAGCAATTTTGAGAAAGGTCGGCATTCCCTACCGCTGGGGACACCCGGTCAAACTGTTCATCAGTAAAGAGGATGACGTGGTGGTCTGCCTATCACCGCGACATGCAGAAAAACAACTCGCCAAATGGAAGCTGCTTCCGGAGGGGTTTGTTTCACCTCTCCCCACAGAGCAACAGCATAAAAAATCCAACTGATTGGATCAGTGTAAATCGTTGAGGTCAGCAATCTTCCCTTTTTAGGAGTCACCTCTAATCTCTGAATCTGTACTTGCTGTTTCCTTCTGTTGCCTTCCGGCACGGGAGTACGGTCCTGACGACCTCGGTCGTCCTCTTCTGTTATGTCCGTACTCTTTGAATACTCGATAGCGTATATCCAGATGGTTCGCCATCATTTGGACATTTGTTCCATATATGTGTTTTTAGTTGTTCTATTTTATCTTTTCCCTAAATGTGTTTATGTTTAGTTAATTAACCTTCAACCATTGGGTCCCGTTTCTCCAGATGCACGATATTGTATTCTTCTACCTCTCTCCATGCCAGGAATATGTATTGATGTACAAATGTTCTATTCTTTGATTGTATTCGAGAACTTTGAACTCCACCATGGGTGTTAAGATCTCTGAATGTGAGGGGTTTAAACTCCCCCTTTAAGAGGTCTCTCCATTGGAAAGAGATAGGATCATCCAAATGCGAAGTTATCTGTTTACAGGAGACTCATTTGCTTTCCCAAGATGCACCTAGATTATCCAACATTCACTTCCCCACAATAATTCAGGCTAATGCCCCACATAAAAAAGCAGGTGTTGTGATACTCATAAAACATATCATACTCCATGTTGTCTCTTTATACTGATCCCAGAGGGAGATATATAGTCCTATCCTGTTTACTAAATAATTCCCAATACACGATTGTGACCTTATATAGCCCTAATAATAAGCCCAAAATTTTATTCTCTAAAGTTCTTAAAAAAATTTGTTCCGTCTCTCAGGGACCATTGATAATTTGCGGAGATTTCAACGCCCCTGTATCTAGAGATTTAGACACGGACTTGGATCGAAATACAGGTCGGGAGGATTTAAAAGGTATTATATCAGAAGAAGCTCTTCACGATGTCTGGAGATACCATCATGCCAACGAAAGGGACTATTGCAAAAAGCCTTTATGAGGGGTTTATGTATAAAATTGGCTTCACGAGAAAAGAGACGCAGAGAGTGCGAAGTGTCATCGGTCATAAATAAAATTAAAATTTTGGAGATCAACCAGAAACAAAACAAGACCCCGGCAGTTAATAATGCTTTACTGGAGAGTAGAAATGACCTTCGGAAACGCTTAATATTCAACTATGAACATAATCTAAAGCGGGTTAAAGCAAAATACTATGCTATGGGTGATAGAGCAAGCGCTGTACTGCCCGTAGAGTGAAAAAAACTGACTGCTAAGGGGAGGATTGACCATTTGCTCCAGCTGAACGGGGATAAAATTTATGACCCAATAGAGATTGCCAACGCATTTGCGGACTATTATTCCCATCTGTACAATCTGAACATGGACCATACCATCCGTCATCCCTCGCCCCCACATATAGAACAATTTCTAAAATCTATAAACTTACCGAAAATCTCACAATTCCAACTTGAATCATTGAACTCGCCTATACAGGCTGGTGAAATAAAAAGTGCAATTAAAGCGTCTAAACTCCACTCCAGGGCCAGATGGCTTTGCTAACGGATTTTATAAACTGCTTTCGGAGCAGTTATCCCCGTACTTGCAGCAACTATTTTTACACTGGAGAAGCAAGGGTAAAATCAACCCATTATTTTTGGAAGCGACTATCGTTACCCTCCCAAAACCAGGCAAACCCCCAAATAAACCTGACAATTTCCGACCTATTTCACTACTGAACTGTGATCTTAAATTGTACTCTAAGATCCTAGCTCAAAGAATTAATACGGTCCTCCCTCAGCTGGTAGCACAGGATCAAATGGGTTTTGTGCCGGGGAGGCAAACCAGAGACGCCACCCGACGTGTTCTAAACCTGATGCACAGAGTAGAAAAATCTGGGGTCCCCAGTGTGTTCGTTTCATTGGACGCAGAAAAAGCGTTTGATCGAGTACAGTGGGGATACCTCCAAGCAGTCTTGACTAAATTCGGGTTAATTGGACACATACAGAAAGATATAATGGCATTATACTCCTCCCCGAGTGCGAAGGTATTAGCAGCAGGCTTTAGTTTAGTCCAGTTTCATATCTCGAATGGAACCCGCCAGGGGTGCCCGTTATCGCCTGCACTTTTTGCATTGGTAATGGAACCCTTGGCGCAGGAAATTCACACCTGTAAAGATATCCTTGGAATAAAAATAGGGTCTGTGGCTCACCCAGTTGGTCTGTATGCGGATGACGTAATTATCTCTGTAACACACCCCGAGACTTCCCTCCGAGCACTGCTGTCCATTCTCTCTCGGTTCTCAGGAGTATCCCTTTACAAATTGAACTCAGCGAAATCAATGGCCCTTCCGATTGATTGCCCCCCAGGACTAATTTCCAATTTAAAAAAATCTCTGCCATTTACATGGGCTAAAAACTCCATTATCTACCTAGGGATTCACCTAATCTCCCCCTCAAAAAACTTAGTCACTAAAAATATTTCAGAGCTACTAAATTCAATCAAACCAGAGCTCAAAAGACGGAGCACCTTAGAACTTTCTTGGATGGTCCGTATACAAACATGTAAAATGACCTTTTTACCTAAAATTCTATATCTTCTAAGATGTATACCACTTCCCATACAAAAAACACTACTAGACGAAATCCAAGCTCTACTACTTCGTTTTATATGGGGTGGCAAAAAATCCAGATTCCAGAGCTCCTTGTTGTTTTATAAATTGGGAGAGGGAGGCTTGGGACTACCGAATATCCACCTCTACTATAGAGCATGCACGATTGACGCTCTTAGAGAGTGGTGGGACACTAAGTCCAATCTCTCCTGGGTTCAAATGGAAAAATCGGACACCAAATGTCATTCCACTAGACTCATGTTGGAGGCGGAATTCCTG
Source organism: Phyllobates terribilis (assembly GCF_046119375.1). Classification (NCBI taxonomy): domain Eukaryota; kingdom Metazoa; phylum Chordata; class Amphibia; order Anura; family Dendrobatidae; genus Phyllobates; species Phyllobates terribilis. Next base: position 394,371,034 of record NW_027362768.1, on the reverse strand, counting down.
CTCCCGAAGTCTCAATCTTGCTCCCTCCCGACAATGACGCACGCCCTTAAAATGTGGAGAGAGCTGATTTTTAAAAAGATTATACACATTCAGTTGAAATATATCTCGCTTAGGAGCGTTGATCTGGTGATCCCATTCTCCCACTTCCACCGTTGGGAAGATTACGGCATTTCTAATTTGCAATCTATGTTTTCAGCTAGTTCTATCAAGACGTTTGATGAACCATCCTCTATATATCAACTCCCTGGTAACCTTCACTTTTCCTATGTTCAACTGAAGAGTTTTCTATCTTCTTCTCCAACAATTGTGTCGCGGCTGGCTCCATCCACAATACAACACTTTGTTTTGGGGAAGAAGGGATTCTCTAGAGGTGTTTCGGTAGCATATCATTTTCTCAATTCTCCCTCTAATAATACTAAGCTTCCATACATGGTTAAATGGGAATCGGACTCGGGCACTTCGTTTACTCTTGATCAATGGCAATTAGCCTTATCATGGCCCCTTAAAAGTTCATCATGCATAAACCACCTAGAAATTGCAAAAAAAATCCAACTCCATTGGTATTTACCCCCAAACCGTACAGCTCACCTATCCCAGGGAACATCTCCCTTATGTTGGAAAGAATGTGGAGGAGTAGGCACACTTCAGCACTCTTGGTGGTCGTGTTTTAAACTAAATAGCTTTTGGAAAGATGTATTTAAGATATTATCATTCTGTGCGGGAAATGACGTCCCAATGAATCCAGCATTGGCCCTATTGAACATTGGCATTACCGACCTCCCGTACAAGAACAGATGGCTCTGTTCTTTTATATTAACGGTGGCCAGACAAGCCCTGGCCTCCAAGTGGAAATCCCAATCTGCTCCATCAACGGACGACATCTGGTGGAGAATGGACTCATATAACTCTTATGAAATTATTCTGTCATGGGACGGTTCGAAAAAAGATAAGACCCAACAACGCTGGTGCGCATGGCCGGAAGATAAAGCACTTTTTCATAGCCAAAAATCTTAGGGGTAATTTGTTCACGGTAGTTATTTTGGAGAATACACCCTTTTTCCTGGTCCCCCCCCTCCTCCTTTACTGACGTATATTTTGCTGCCCTTCCTCTCTATTTCCCCAGGTTCCTGACACTAGAAGTTTCTTGTTATTTCCTCTTAGATACTTTATTGTATTCTATGTCGCATGTGATGTACCTGATACCCCTCTCCTATGTTATGCTGAAAAACTTCAATAAAAATCGTATTGTTTAAAAAAAAAAAAAAGTCTAATGGCGCTCCTTCCCTTCCGAGCTCTGCTGTGCGCCCAAACAGTGGTTTTCCCCCACATATGGGGTATCGGCTTACTCAGGAGGAATTCTACAACAAATTTTGGGGTCCATTTTTTCTTGTTATCCTTGTGAAAATCAAAAAATTTGGGTCTGAAGTAAAAATTTTGTGAAAAAAGTTAAATGTTCATTTTTTTCCTTCCATGTTGCTTCAGTTCCTGTGAAGCACCTGAAGGGTTAATAAAGTTCTTGAATGTGGTTTTGAGCACCTTGAGGGGTGCAGTTTTTAGAATGGTGTCACTTTTGGGTATTTTCTGACATAAAGACCCCTCAAAGTGACTTCAAATGTGATGTGGTCCCTAAAAAAATGGTTTTGTAAATTTTGTTGTATAAATGAGAAATCGCTGGTCAACTTTTAACCCTTATAGCTCCCTAACAAAAAAAATATGTTTCAAAAATTGTGCTGATGTAAAGTAGACATGTGGGAAATGTTATTTATTAACTCTTTTGTGTGACAGATCTCTCTGATTTAAGGGCATGAAAATTTAAACTTTGAAAATTTCAACATTTTTGCCAAATTTCCATTTTTTTCACAAATAAACGCAAGTGATATCAAAGAAATTTTACCACTATCATGAAGTACAATATGTCACGAAATAACAATCTCAGAATCAGGGGAATACGTTGAAGCGTTCCAGAGTAATTACTTCACAAAGTGACAGTGGTCAGAATTGTAAAATTTGGCTTGGTCACTAAGGGGTTAATCTTAGGTCATTAGCAGAATGGAGGGCACGGGTAGGGTGGTAGACCTGGACACGGGAGAAGATGTAGGGCGGTGCTGAAGCATGGAGCGCTTTGTGGGTGAGGGCGATGAGTTTATATTGGACTCAGTAGCGGATGGGTAACCAGTGTAATGACTGGCACAGGGTGGAGGCGCCGGTGTAGCGGTTGGCGAGGAATATGATCCTGGCTGCCGCATTCAGGACGGAGTGGTGAGGGGAGATGAGAGTGAATCAGAGTGACAGTCAGAGTTTTTGTAGTATCAAAGGTAAGAAAAGTTCTGACTCTAGAAATGTTTTTGAGGTGTAGATGACAATAGCGAGCTAGCAAGTGATCGGATGTGGGGAGTGAAGGAAAGATCTGAGTCAAATATGACCCCAAGACAGCGGGCGTGGTGCTGGGGAGTAATGGTGGAGCCACAAACAGAGATGGCAATATCGGGCACAGGTAGGTTAGTGGAGGGAGGAAAGACGAGGAGTTCAGTGTCAGATAGAGGGAGGACATGATGTTAGAGACAGCGGACAGACAATCACTGGTATTTTGTATTAGGGTAGGGGTGATGTCAGGGGAAGAAGTGTATAATTGGGTGTCGTCAGCATAGAAACCAAATCTGCTGATTGTCCAATAGGAGCAGTGTATAAGGAGAAGAGGAGGGTTTAGGACTGAGCCCTGCGGACCCCAATAGTAAGGGGATGAGGAGGGGAAGAGGAGCCGGTGAAAGACACAGAGAAGGAGCGGTCAGAGAGGTAGGAGGAGAACCAGGAGAGAACAGTGTCCTTGAGGCCTATAGAGCGGAGCATAGTGAGGAGGAGCTGGTGATCCACAGTGTCAGATGCGTCAGAGAGATCCAGGAGAATCAGCAGAGAGATCCAGGAGATCAGCAGAGAGATCCAGGAGATCAGCAGGGAGATCCAGGAGAATCAGCAGAGAGATCCAGGAGATCAGCAGGGAGATCCAGGAGAATCAGCAGAGAGATCCAGGAGAATCAGCAGAGAGATCCAGGAGAATCAGCAGGGAGATCCAGGAGAATCAGCAGAGAGATCCAGGAGATCAGCAGGGAGATCCAGGAGATCAGCAGGGAGATCCAGGAGATCAGCAGAGAGATCCAGGAGATCAGCAGAGAGATCCAGGAGATCAGCAGGGAGATCCAGGAGAATCAGCAGAGAGATCCAGGAGATCAGCAGAGAGATCCAGGAGATCAGCAGGGAGATCCAGGAGAATCAGCAGAGAGATCCAGGAGATCAGCAGGGAGATCCAGGAGATCAGCAGGTAGATCCAGGAGATCAGCAGGGAGATCCAGGAGATCAGCAGGGAGATCCAGGAGATCAGCAGAGAGATCCAGGAGATCAGCAGAGAGATCCAGGAGAATCAGCAGAGAGATCCAGGAGATCAGCAGGGAGATCCAGGAGATCAGCAGGGAGATCCAGGAGATCAGCAGAGAGATCCAGGAGATCAGCAGGGAGATCCAGGAGATCAGCAGAGAGATCCAGGAGATCAGCAGAGAGATCCAGGAGATCAGCAGGGAGATCCAGGAGAATCAGCAGAGAGATCCAGGAGATCAGCAGGGAGATCCAGGAGATCAGCAGGGAGATCCAGGAGATCAGCAGGGAGATCCAGGAGATCAGCAGGGAGATCCAGGAGATCAGCAGGGAGATCCAGGAGATCAGCAGGGAGATCCAGGAGATCAGCAGGGAGATCCAGGAGATCAGCAGGGACCATTAGATTTAGCTGTTAGTAGATCGTTAGAGACTTTAGTGAGGGCAGTTTCAGTAGAGTGTGAATAGTGGAAATCTCTTTGACTATATGCACACGATGCAGTTTTAATGCGTTTCCGCGGCTGTTTTTCTGCTGTGGAAACGCATTAAAACCGCTTGTTAATAGGTCTGCCATGTGTAGCAATGGTAATCCGGATGTGCTGTGCACATGATGCGGAAATTTTCGCTCCGGATTACAATTGAGGCAAAAACCGCAGCATGTCCATTGTTTGGGTGTTTCCGCTGTGAATTCGCGCCCATTGACTTACATTGAATCGCAGCAAACCCGCATGTATAATATCTATAGCTGCAGATGTGCTGCGTCTCAATGAAAGCCAATGGGTGCAAATTCACGCCAGAAACGCGCTGCGGATGGCACTCGGGTGGGGAGAGGAGGCTATTACTCCTCTCATCTGACCGCGGCTCTGGCTGATAACAGCGAGAGCGGCGTGGATGGGAGGAGCAGTAGTCTGCTCTTCCCAGCCCGCATGTCCGCAGTAAAAAAAAAGAAAAAAAAAAGTAAAAGTAAACCTCCTATACTCACCTGTCCGGCGGCATCCAGTGTCCTCCTGGTCCCCAGCGGCAATGTCTTCAGCCCGGTGGCCAGCGGTGCACTGCGGGGAGCAGGTCCAGTATACTGTGCCTCCAGGACCTGCGCTGAGGGCTGATGTTAATAGCCACATGTCACATGATCCATTTTTGATAAATCAGGTGCTGTGGTGCAGATCTGTAGAGGAAAGGACAGAGACAGCGGCGCACATAACGCACCGCGCACATAAGGCACCGCGCACATAACGCACCGCGCACATAACGCACCGCGCACATAAGGCACCGCGCACATAAGGCACCGCGCACATAACGCACCGCGCACATAACGCACCGCGCACATAAGGCACCGCGCACATAACGCACCGCGCACATAACGCACCGCGCACATAACGTACCACGCACATAAGGCACCGCGCACATAACGCACCGCGCACATAACGCACCGCGCACATAACGCACCGCGCACATAAGGCACCGCGCACATAACGCACCGCGCACATAACGCACCGCGCACATAACGCACCGCGCACATAACGCACCGCGCACATAAGGCACCGCGCACATAAGGCACCGCGCACATAAGGCACCGCGCACATAAGGCACCGCGCACATAAGGCACCGCGCACATAACGCACCGCGCACATAACGCACCGCGCACATAAGGCACCGCGCACATAACGCACCGCGCACATAAGGCACCGCGCACATAACGCACCGCGCACATAACGCACCGCGCACATAAGGCACCGCGCACATAAGGCACCGCGCACATAACGCACCGCGCACATAACGCACCGCGCACATAAGGCACCGCGCACATAAGGCACCGCGCACATAAGTCACCGCGCACATAAGGCACCGCGCACATAACGCACCGCGCACATAAGGCACCGCGCACATAAGGCACCGCGCACATAACGCACCGCGCACATAACGCACCGCGCACATAAGGCACCGCGCACATAACGCACCGCGCACATAACGCACCGCGCACATAAGGCACCGCGCACATAAGGCACCGCGCACATAACGCACCGCGCACATAACGCACCGCGCACATAAGGCACCGCGCACATAACGCACCGCGCACATAACGCACCGCGCACATAAGGCACCGCGCACATAAGGCACCGCGCACATAACGTACCGCGCACATAACGCACCGCGCACATAACGCACCGCGCACATAAGGCACCGCGCACATAACGCACCGCGCACATAACGCACCGCGCACATAAGGCACCGCGCACATAACGCACCGCGCACATAAGGCACCGCGCACATAACGCACCGCGCACATAACGCACCGCGCACATAAGGCACCGCGCACATAACGTACCACGCACATAAGGCACCGCGCACATAACGCACCGCGCACATAACGTACCACGCACATAAGGCACCGCGCACATAAGGCACCGCGCACATAAGGCACCGCGCACATAACGCACCGCGCACATAACGTACCACGCACATAACGCACCGCGCACATAAGGCACCGCGCACATAAGGCACCGCGCACATAACGTACCACGCACATAACGCACCGCGCACATAAGGCACCGCGCACATAAGGCACCGCGCACATAACGCACCGCGCACATAACGCACCGCGCACATAAGGCACCGCGCACATAACGTACCGCGCACATAAGGCACCGCGCACATAACGCACCGCGCACATAACGTACCACGCACATAAGGCACCGCGCACATAAGGCACCGCGCACATAAGGCACCGCGCACATAAGGCACCGCGCACACAAGGCACCGCGCACATAACGCACCGCGCACATAACGCACCGCGCACATAACACACCACGCACATAACGCACCGCGCACATAACACACCACGCACATAAGGCACCGCGCACATAACGCACCGCGCACATAACGCACCGCGCACATAACGCACCGCGCACATAACGCACCGCGCACATAAGGCACCGCGCACATAAGGCACCGCGCACATAAGGCACCGCGCACATAAGGCACCGCGCACATAAGGCACCGCGCACATAAGGCACCGCGCACATAAGGCACCGCGCACATAAGGCACCGCGCACATAAGGCACCGCGCACATAACGTACCGCGCACATAACGCACCGCGCACATAACGCACCGCGCACATAAGGCACCGCGCACATAAGGCACCGCGCACATAACGCACCGCGCACATAAGGCACCACGCACATAACGCACCGCGCACATAAGGCACCGCGCACATAAGGCACCGCGCACATAAGGCACCGCGCACATAACGCACCGCGCACATAAGGCACCGCGCACATAAGGCACCGCGCACATAACGCACCGCGCACATAAGGCACCGCGCACATAACGCACCGCGCACATAAGGCACCGCGCACATAAGGCACCGCGCACATAACGTACCGCGCACATAACGCACCGTGCACATAAGGCACCGCGCACATAAGGCACCGCGCACATAAGGCACCGCGCACATAACGCACCGCGCACATAACGCACCGCGCACATTTTTGCCTTATATACAGAACTATATATAACACAGCGCTATATAAAATAGAGCAGGGTGGGAGGTTGATTTTCCTGAGGGTCCACATGAGAGACTGTGACTGATGTGGAGGCCGAACCAATAGATTCAAATTAATTCTGCTCAATATTAATATTAGTATATTAATTGTCATTTTTTTTTATATTAATTGCATGACTTAATATTCAGCACAATTAAGTAGGCTGACATCCCTCTATATACAGTATGAGGCCACACGTAGCTCCCTAATTACAGTATGATGCCGCATGTAGCTCCCTAGATACAGTATTAGGCCGTACACAGCTCCCTATATACAGTATGAGACCGCACACAGCTCCCTATATACAGTATTAGGCCGTACGCAGCTCCCTATATACAGTATGAGGCCATACACAGCTCCCTATATACAGTATTAGGCCGTACGCAGCTCCCTATATACAGTATCAGGCCGCATGCCGCTCCCTATATACAGTATTAGGCCGTACACAGCTCCCTATATACAGTATGAGGCCGCACACAGCTCCCTATATACAGTATTAGGCCGTACGCAGCTCCCTATATACAGTATGAGGCCATACACAGTTGCCTATATACAGTATGAGGCCGCATGCAGTTCCCTATATACAGTATGAGGCCATACACAGTTGCCTATATACAGTATGAGACCGCACACAGCTCCCTATATACAGTATGAGGCCGCACACAGCTCCCTAGATACAGTATTAGGCCGTACACAGCTCCCTATATACAGTATTAGGCCGTACGCAGCTCCCTATATACAGTATCAGGCCGCATGCCGCTCCCTATATACAGTATTAGGCCGTACACAGCTCCCTATATACAGTATGAGGCCGCACACAGCTCCCTATATACAGTATGAGGCCATACACAGTTGCCTATATACAGCATGAGGCCGCATGCAGTTCCCTATATACAGTATGAGGCCATACACAGTTGCCTATATACAGTATGAGACCGCACGCAGCTCCCTATATACAGTATGAGGCCACACACAGCTCCCTATATACAGTATTAGGCCGTACGCAGCTCCCTATATACAGTATGAGGCCGCATGCAGTTCCCTATATACAGTATGAGGCCATACACAGTTGCCTATATACAGTATGAGGCCGCATGCAGTTCCCTATATACAGTATGAGGCCATACACAGTTGCCTATATACAGTATGAGACCGCACGCAGCTCCCTATATACAGTATGAGACCGCACGCAGCTCCCTATATACAGTATGAGGCCATACACAGTTGCCTATATACAGTATGAGGCCGCACGCAGCTCCCTATATACAGTATGAGGCCATACACAGTTGCCTATATACAGTATGAGACCGCACGCAGCTCCCTATATACAGTATGAGGCCGCATGCCGCTCCCTATATACAGTATGAGGCCGCATGCCGCTCCCTATATACAGTATGAGGCCGCACGCAGCTCCCTATATGCAGTATGAGGCCATACACAGTTGCCTATATACAGTATGAGACCGCACGCAGCTCCCTATATACAGTATGAGGCCGCACACAGCTCCCTATATACAGTATGAGGCCATACACAGTTGCCTATATACAGTATGAGGCCGCATGCCGCTCCCTATATACAGTATGAGGCCGCACGCAGCTCCCTATATACAGTATGAGGCCGCACGCAGCTCCCTATATACAATATGAGGCCATACACAGTTGCCTATATACAGTATGAGACCGCACGCAGCTCCCTATATACAGTATGAGGCCGCACGCAGCTCCCTATATACAGTATGAGGCCATACACAGTTGCCTATATACAGTATGAGACCGCACGCAGCTCCCTATATACAGTATGAGGCCGCATGCCGCTCCCTATATACAGTATGAGGCCGCACGCAGCTCCCTATATACAGTATGAGGCCGCACGCAGCTCCCTATATGCAGTATGAGGCCATACACAGTTGCCTATATACAGTATGAGACCGCACGCAGCTCCCTATATACAGTATGAGGCCGCACACAGCTCCCTATATACAGTATGAGGCCATACACAGTTGCCTATATACAGTATGAGGCCGCATGCCGCTCCCTATATACAGTATGAGGCCGCACGCAGCTCCCTATATACAGTATGAGGCCGCACGCAGCTCCCTATATACAATATGAAGCCATACACAGTTGCCTATATACAGTATGAGACCGCACGCAGCTCCCTATATACAGTATGAGGCCGCACGCAGCTCCCTATATACAGTATGAGGCCATACACAGTTGCCTATATACAGTATGAGACCGCACGCAGCTCCCTATATACAGTATGAGGCCGCATGCCGCTCCCTATATACAGTATGAGGCCGCACGCAGCTCCCTATATACAGTATGAGGCCGCACGCAGCTCCCTATATACAGTATGAGGCCATACACAGTTGCCTATATACAGTATGAGACCGCACGCAGCTCCCTATATACAGTATGAGGCCGCACGCAGCTCCCTATATACAGTATGAGGCCATACACAGTTGCCTATATACAGTATGAGGCCGCATGCCGCTCCCTATATACAGTATGAGGCCGCACGCAGCTCCCTATATACAGTATGAGGCCGCACGCAGCTCCCTATATACAATATGAGGCCATACACAGTTGCCTATATACAGTATGAGACCGCACGCAGCTCCCTATATACAGTATGAGGCCGCACGCAGCTCCCTATATACAGTATGAGGCCGCATGCCGCTCCCTATATACAGTATGAGGCCATACACAGTTGCCTATATACAGTATGAGGCCGCATGCAGTTCCCTATATACAGTATGAGGCCATACACAGTTGCCTATATACAGTATGAGACCGCACACAGCTCCCTATATACAGTATGAGGCCGCACGCAGCTCCCTATATACAGTATGAGGCCGCACGCAGCTCCCTATATACAGTATGAGGCCGCACGCAGCTCCCTATATACAGTATGAGGCCATACACAGTTGCCTATATACAGTATGAGACCGCACGCAGCTCCCTATATACAGTATGAGGCCGCATGCCGCTCCCTATATACAGTATGAGGCCATACACAGCTCCCTATATACAGTATGAGGCCGCATGCAGCTCCCTATATACAATATGAGGCCATACACAGTTGCCTATATACAGTATGAGACCGCACGCAGCTCCCTATATACAGTATGAGGCCGCACGCAGCTCCCTATATACAGTATGAGGCCATACACAGTTGCCTATATACAGTATGAGACCGCACGCAGCTCCCTATATACAGTATGAGGCCGCATGCCGCTCCCTATATACAGTATGAGGCCATACACCGTTGCCTATATACAGTATGAGGCCATACACAGTTGCCTATATACAGTATGAGACCGCACGCAGCTCCCTATATACAGTATGAGGCCGCACGCAGCTCCCTATATACAGTATGAGGCCATACACAGTTGCCTATATACAGTATGAGGCCGCATGCCGCTCCCTATATACAGTATGAGGCTGCACGCAGCTCCCTATATACAGTATGAGGCCGCACGCAGCTCCCTATATACAATATGAGGCCATACACAGTTGCCTATATACAGTATGAGACCGCACGCAGCTCCCTATATACAGTATAAGGCCGCACGCAGCTCCCTATATACAGTATGAGGCCATACACAGCTCCCTATATACAGTATGAGGCCGCATGCAGCTCCCTATATACAGTATGAGGCCACATGTAGCTCCCTAGATACAGTATTAGGCCGCATGCAGTTCCCTATATAGTATGAGGCCGCACACAGCTCCCTATATACAGTATGAGGCCACATGTAGCTCCCTAGATACAGTATTAGGCCGCATGCAGTTCCCTATATACAGTATGAGGCCATACACAGCTCCCTATATACAGTATGAGGCCGCACACAGCTCCCTATATACAGTATGAGGCCACACACAGCTCCCTATATACAGTATGAGGCCGCACACAGCTCCCTATATACAGTATGAGGCCACACACAGCTCCCTATATACAGTATGAGGCCATACACAGCTCCCTATATACAGTATGAGGCCGCATGCAGCTCCCTATATACAGTATGAGGCCACATGTAGCTCCCTAGATACAGTATGAGGCCGCATGCAGTTCCCTATATAGTATGAGGCCGCACACAGCTCCCTATATACAGTATGAGGCCACATGTAGCTCCCTAGATACAGTATTAGGCCGCATGCAGTTCCCTATATACAGTATGAGGCCATACACAGCTCCCTATATACAGTATGAGGCCGCACACAGCTCCCTATATACAGTATGAGGCCGCACACAGCTCCCTATATACAGTATGAGGCCGCATGTAGTTCCCTATACACAGTATGAGGCCGCATGTAGCTCCCTATATACAGTGTTCTCCAGCGACATTCCTGTATATATATATATGTACTGTACATAGATGGATGTCTGAATGAGGCTTTACACTGACATGACCGGACTCAGTCAATGTGCAGAGGTTACATTAGACCTGAAATATATTGTATTTATATATGTATATGTATCCAGAGACATGTATGAATGTGTGTATATATATAAATATATACAGTAGGGTAAACAGTATTTAGTCAGCCCCCAACTGTGTAAGTTCTCCCACTTATAAAGATGAGGTCGACCTCGACTATCAGAGACAAAATCAGAAAACAAATCCTGGAAATCACATTGTCTGATTTGGAAAGAATTTTTTTTTCAAATTTTGGTGGAAAATAAGTATTTGGTCAATTACAAAAGTTCATCTCGATACTTTGTTATATTTCCTTTGTTGGCAATGACAGAGGTGAAACGTCTTCTGTAAGTCTTCTCCAGGTTGGCACACACTGTTGCTGGTATGTTGGCCCATTCCTCCATGCAGATCTCCTCTAGAGCAGTGATGTTTGGGGGCTGTCGCTGGGCACCACGGACTTTCAACACCCTCCAAAGGTTTTCTATAGGATTTAGATCTGGAGACTGGCTAGGCCACTCCAGGACCTTGAAATGCTTCTTAAGAAGACACTCCTTCGTTGCCCTGACGGTGTGCTTGGGATCATTGTCATGCTCAAAGACCCAGCCACGTTTCATCTTCAATGACCTTGCTGATGGAAGGAGGTTTGCAGTCAAAATCTAACGATACAGGGCTCCATTCATTCTTTCATGTACACGGATCAGTCGTCCTGGTCCCTTGGCAGAGAAACAGCCCCAAAGCATGATGTTGCCACCCCCATGCTTCACAGTAGGTATGGTGTTCTTTGGATGCAACTCGGCCTTCTTTCTCCTCCAAACACGACGAGTTGTGTTTCTACCAAACAATTCTACTTTGGTTTCATCTGACCATATAACATTCTCCCAATACTCTTCTGGATCATCCAAATGCTCTCTACCAAACCTCAGACGGGACCGGACATGTAATGGCTTAAGCAGGGGGACACGTCTGGCACTGCAGGATCTGAGTCCCTGGCGGCGTAGTGTGTTACTGATGGTAGGCTGTGTGATGTTGGTCCCAGCTCTCTGCAGGTCATTCACTAGGTCCCCTGTGTGGTTCTGGGATTTTTGCTCACCATTCTTGAGATCATTTTGACCCCACGGGGTGAGATCTTGTGTGGGGCCCCAGATCGAGGGAGATTATCAGTGGTCTTGTATGTTTTCCATTTTCTAATTATTGCTCCCACAGTTGATTTCTTCACACCAAGCTGCTTGCCTATTGCAGATTCAGTCTTCCCAGCCTGGTGCAGGGCTACAATGTTGTTTCTGGTGTCCTTCGACAGCTCTTTGGTCTTCACCATAGTGGAGTTTGGAGTGTGACTGTTTGAGGTTGCGAACAGGTGTCTTTTATACTGATAATAAGTTCAGACAGGAGCCAGTACTACAGGTAATGAGTGGAGGACAGAGGAGCCAGTACTACAGGTAAATGAGTGGAGGACAGAGGAGCCAGTACTACAGGTAATGAGTGGAGGACAGAGGAGCCAGTACTACAGGTAATGAGTGGAGGACAGAGGAGCCAGTACTACAGGTAATGAGTGGAGGACAGAGGAGCCAGTACTACAGGTAATGAGTGGAGGACAGAGGAGCCAGTACTACAGGTAATGAGTGGAGGACAGAGGAGCCAGCACTACAGGTAATGAGTGCAGGACAGAGGAGCCAGCACTACAGGTAATGAGTGCAGGACAGAGGAGTCAGTACTACAGGTAATGAGTGCAGGACAGAGGAGTCAGTACTACAGGTAATGAGTGGAGGACAGAGGAGCCAGTACTACAGGTAATGAGTGGAGGACAGAGGAGCCAGTACTACAGGTAATGAGTGGAGGACAGAGGAGCCAGTACTACAGGTAATGAGTGGAGGACAGAGGAGCCAGTACTACAGGTAATGAGTGGAGGACAGAGGAGCCAGTACTACAGGTAATGAGTGGAGGACAGAGGAGCCAGTACTACAGGTAATGAGTGGAGGACAGAGGAGCCAGTACTACAGGTAATGAGTGGAGGACAGAGGAGCCAGTATTACAGGTAACGAGTGGAGGACAGAGGAGCCAGCGCTACAGGTAACGAGTGGAGGACAGAGGAGCCAGCGCTACAGGTAACGAGTGGAGGACAGAGGAGCCAGCGCTACAGGTAACGAGTGGAGGACAGAGGAGCCAGCGCTACAGGTAACGAGGGGAGGACAGAGGAGCCAGCGCTACAGGTAACGAGGGGAGGACAGAGGAGCCAGCGCTACAGGTAACGAGGGGAGGACAGAGGAGCCAGCGCTACAGGTAACGAGGGGAGGACAGAGGAGCCAGCGCTACAGGTAACGAGCGGAGGACAGAGGAGCCAGCGCTACAGGTAACGAGCGGAGGACAGAGGAGCCAGCGCTACAGGTAACGAGCGGAGGACAGAGGAGCCAGCGCTACAGGTAACGAGCGGAGGACAGAGGAGCCAGCGCTACAGGTAACGAGCGGAGGACAGAGGAGCCAGCGCTACAGGTAACGAGCGGAGGACAGAGGAGCCAGCGCTACAGGTAACGAGCGGAGGACAGAGGAGCCAGCGCTACAGGTAACGAGCGGAGGACAGAGGAGCCAGCGCTACAGGTAACGAGCGGAGGACAGAGGAGCCAGCGCTACAGGTAACGAGCGGAGGACAGAGGAGCCAGCGCTACAGGTAACGAGCGGAGGACAGAGGAGCCAGCGCTACAGGTAACGAGCGGAGGACAGAGGAGCCAGCGCTACAGGTAACGAGCGGAGGACAGAGGAGCCAGCGCTACAGGTAACGAGCGGAGGACAGAGGAGCCAGCGCTACAGGTAACGAGCGGAGGACAGAGGAGCCAGCGCTACAGGTAACGAGCGGAGGACAGAGGAGCCAGCGCTACAGGTAACGAGCGGAGGACAGAGGAGCCAGCGCTACAGGTAACGAGCGGAGGACAGAGGAGCCAGCGCTACAGGTAACGAGCGGAGGACAGAGGAGCCAGCGCTACAGGTAACGAGCGGAGGACAGAGGAGCCAGCGCTACAGGTAACGAGCGGAGGACAGAGGAGCCAGCGCTACAGGTAACGAGCGGAGGACAGAGGAGCCAGCGCTACAGGTAACGAGCGGAGGACAGAGGAGCCAGCGCTACAGGTAACGAGCGGAGGACAGAGGAGCCAGCGCTACAGGTAACGAGCGGAGGACAGAGGAGCCAGCGCTACAGGTAACGAGCGGAGGACAGAGGAGCCAGCGCTACAGGTAACGAGCGGAGGACAGAGGAGCCAGCGCTACAGGTAACGAGCGGAGGACAGAGGAGCCAGCGCTACAGGTAACGAGCGGAGGACAGAGGAGCCAGCGCTACAGGTAACGAGCGGAGGACAGAGGAGCCAGCGCTACAGGTAACGAGCGGAGGACAGAGGAGCCAGCGCTACAGGTAACGAGCGGAGGACAGAGGAGCCAGCGCTACAGGTAACGAGCGGAGGACAGAGGAGCCAGCGCTACAGGTAACGAGCGGAGGACAGAGGAGCCAGCGCTACAGGTAACGAGCGGAGGACAGAGGAGCCAGCGCTACAGGTAACGAGCGGAGGACAGAGGAGCCAGCGCTACAGGTAACGAGCGGAGGACAGAGGAGCCAGCGCTACAGGTAACGAGCGGAGGACAGAGGAGCCAGCGCTACAGGTAATGAGTGGAGGACAGAGGAGCCAGCACTACAGGTAATGAGTGGAGGACAGAGGAGCCAGCACTACAGGTAATGAGTGGAGGACAGAGGAGCCAGTACTACAGGTAATGAGTGGAGGACAGAGGAGCCAGTACTACAGGTAATGAGTGGAGGACAGAGGAGCCAGTACTACAGGTAATGAGTGGAGGACAGAGGAGCCAGTACTACAGGTAATGAGTGGAGGACAGAGGAGCCAGTACTACAGGTAATGAGTGGAGGACAGAGGAGCCAGTACTACAGGTAATGAGTGGAGGACAGAGGAGCCTCTTAAAGAAGAAGTTACAGGTCTGTGAGAGACAGAAATCTTGCTTGTTTGTAATTGACCAAATACTTATTTTCCACCAGAATTTGAAAAAAATTTCTTTCCAAATCAGACAATGTGATTTCCAGGATTTGTTTTCTCATTGTGTCTCTCATAGTCGAGGTCGACCTCATCTTTATAAGTGGGAGAACTTGCACAATTGGGGGCTGACTACATACTGTTGTTTCCCACTGTATATAAAAGAGATACTGTGTATATAATATATATCTATCTATAACGTGCTGTATTTCAGGACTAATGAAACCTCTGCATATTGAGTTCTGTTATGTCAGTGTAAAGCCTCATTCAGACATGCAGACATCACAGACATCTGAATGAGGCTTTACGCTGAGGTAGCAGAGCCCAGCAGCGTGAGAACAGATTAGGCGCCTGACCTTGTACTATGAAGTCACAGTCCAGCCCTCAGCCCTCAGGGACCGTCTCCCAGCAGTGAGGACAGAGCCGTAGGCTGCCATCAGAAGTACAATGCTAGGCTACCCGATGGAGGCGCTGCTCCCCAAACCCCCCAGACCTCCGGTCACAGCTCGCGGCTGAACACTGCGAGCACCAACTATGATACCATGGCCTCAGGAGTGAAGTGGGCAGCTCAGGATCCATGCCTTCTTCAGAGGTGAAGCAGGCGCAGGCATTGGGGGGTAGAGACACTGACTCCGGTCTCCTTTGGCCTGGGGCTGCTGAACACTGCGAGCACCAGCGAGTGCTGACTATGATGACAAGGCCTCGGGAGTGAAGTGGGCAGCTCAGGATCCATGCCTTCTTCAGAGGTGGAGCAGGCGCAGCCATTGGGGGGTAGAGACACTGACTCTGGTCTCCTATGGCCTGGGGCTGCTGAACACTGCGAGCACCAGCGAGTGCTGACTATGATGACAAGGCCTCGGGAGTGAAGTGGGCAGCTCAGGATCCATGCCTTCTTCAGAGGTGGAGCAGGCGCAGGCATTGGGGGGTAGAGACCCTGACTCTGGTCTCCTATGGCCTGGGGCTGCTGAACACTGGGAGCACCAGAGAGTGCTATGATACCATGGCCTCGGGAGTGAAGTGGGCAGCTCAGGATCCATGCCTTCTTCAGAGGTGGAGCAGGCGCAGCCATTGGGGGGTAGAGACACTGACTCTGGTCTCCTATGGCCTGGGGCTGCTGAACACTGGGAGCACCAGCGAGTGCTGACTATGATACCATGGCCTCGGGAGTGAAGTGGGCAGCTCAGGATCCATGCCTTCTTCAGAGGTGAAGCAGGCGCAGGCATTGGGGGGCAGAGACACTGACTCTGGTCTCCTATGGCCTGGGGCTGCTGAACACTGCGAGCACCAGCGAGTGCTGACTATGATGACAAGGCCTCGGGAGTGAAGTGGGCAGCTCAGGAAACATGCCTTCTTCAGAGGTGGAGCAGGCGCAGCCATTGGGGGGTAGAGACACTGACTCTGGTCTCCTATGGCCTGGGGCTGCTGAACACTGGGAGCACCAGCAAGTGCTGACTATGATGACATGGTCTCGGGAGTGAAGTGGGCAGCTCAGGATCCATGCCTTCTTCAGAGGTGGAGCAGGCGCAGCCATTGGGGGGTAGAGACACTGACTCTGGTCTCCTATGGCCTGGGGCTGCTGAACACTGGGAGCACCAGCGAGTGCTGACTATGATACCATGGCCTCGGGAGTGAAGTGGGCAGCTCAGGATCCATGCCTTCTTCAGAGGTGAAGCAGGCGCAGGCATTGGGGGGCAGAGACACTGACTCTGGTCTCCTATGGCCTGGGGCTGCTGAACACTGCGAGCACCAGCGAGTGCTGACTATGATGACAAGGCCTCGGGAGTGAAGTGGGCAGCTCAGGATCCATGCCTTCTTCAGAGGTGGAGCAGGCGCAGCCATTGGGGGGTAGAGACACTGACTCTGGTCTCCTATGGCCTGGGGCTGCTGAACACTGGGAGCACCAGCGAGTGCTGACTATGATGACATGGTCTCGGGAGTGAAGTGGGCAGCTCAGGATCCATGCCTTCTTCAGAGGTGGAGCAGGCGCAGGCATTGGGGGGTAGAGACCCTGACTCTGGTCTCCTATGGCCTGGGGCTGCTGGACTTGCTGCTCTGACTCTCCCAAACAAATAAAAGTGGCGCCCTCCAGTGGTTGAGTAAAAAAGTATTTACAAATGTTACTTCAGTAAATATTATTTAAAAAATAAATGTTTCTATAATAATTATTAATAACCAAATAACAATTGTGATACTTTCCCTTTTAATATCACAAGAACCTTTGGGGAGGATTATACATCTATTCTAACTTGGATTTTCACAGTAAGTACACCAGCCTAATCGGGTCTAAGCAATCTGTATAATACTATAGGCAGTTACTGTTCTGCAGCTGATGACAGATCCATTATAAAGTCACAATATTTACAAAAACGACAGTTTTATAACCATATGTTCCTTAATGGTTCCCCCTCCCTGTGGGGAGGTCACATCATAGATCAGGGGGCGAGCAGCCCCCCGATAACATCTCTTTCCATTCAGGCTGAGATTGAGGGGTGTTGGTCCTGTGTATTCTGACTTTCTGCACCTAATTCACATTACCTGCAGATTCCCAGGTCTGCGCAGCCGGAGCAGATCAGAGCTCAGAGCCGATGCCTGCTCCCCGGACCACTGAGCCTCCCATACCCTATATATAGTGCAGTGCTAACCACTGAGCCTCCCATACCCTATATATAGTGCAGTGCTAACCGCTGAGCCTCCCATACCCTATATATAGTGCAGTGCTAACCGCTGAGCCTCCCATACCCTATATATAGTGCAGTGCTAACCTCTGAGCCTCCCATACCCTATATATAGTGCAGTGCTAACCACTGAGCCTCCCAAACCCTATATATAGTGCAGTGCTAACCACTGAGCCTCCCATACCCTATATATAGTGCAGTGCTAACCACTGAGCCTCCCATACCCTATATATAGTGCAGTGCTAACCACTGAGCCTCCCATACCCTATATATAGTGCAGTGCTAACCACTGAGCCTCCCAAACCCTATATATAGTGCAGTGCTAACCACTGAGCCTCCCATTCCCTATATATAGTGCAGTGCTAACCACTGAGCCTCCCATACCCTATATATAGTAGTGCTAACCACTGAGCCTCCCATACCCTATATATAGTTCAGTGCTAACCACTGAGCCTCCCATACCCTATATATAGTGCAGTGCTAACTACTGAGCCTCCCATACCCTATATATAGTGCAGTGCTAACCGCTGAGCCTCCCATACCCTATATATAGTGCAGTGCTAACCTCTGAGCCTCCCATACCCTATATATAGTGCAGTGCTAACCACTGAGCCTCCCATACCCTATATATAGTGCAGTGCTAACCACTGAGCCTCCCATACCCTATATATAGTGCAGTGCTAACCACTGAGCCTCCCAAACCCTATATATAGTGCAGTGCTAACCACTGAGCCTCCCATACCCTATATATAGTAGTGCTAATCACTGAGCCACCGTGCTGCAATATATATTGTACAGCCCCCATGCACACAGTATGATGTCCCCACAGCCCTCACACACAGTATGATGTCCCCACAGGCCACACCGTATGCTGTCCCCACAGCCCACCACACACAGTATGCTGTCCCCACAGCCCACCACACATAGTATGATGTCCCCACAGCCCACCACACATAGTATGATGTCCCCACAGCCCACACCGTATGCTGTCCCCACAGCCCACCACACACAGTATGCTGTCCCCACAGCCCACACCCGCACAGTATGCTGTCCCCACAGCCCACACCCGCACAGTATGCTGTCCCCACAGCCCACCACACACAGTATGATGTCCCCACAGCCCACACCGTATGCTGTCCCCACAGCCCACACCCGCACAGTATGCTGTCCCCACAGCCCACCACACACAGTATGATGTCCCCACAGCCCACCACACACAGTATGATGTCCCCACAGCCCACACCTGCACAGTATGATGTCCCCACAGCCCACACAGTATGCTGTCCCCACAGCCCACCACACACAGTATGCTGTCCCCACAGCCCACCACACACAGTATGATGTCCCCACAGCCCACCACACACAGTATGATGTCCCCACAGCCCCCATGCACACAGTATGATGTCCCCACAGCCCCCATGCACACAGTATGATGTCCCCACAGCCCCCATGCACACAGTATGATGTCCCCACAGCCTCCACACACAGTATGCTGTCCCCACAGCCCACCACACACAGTATGCTGTCCCCACAGCCCACCACACACAGTAAGCTGTCCCCACAGCCCACCACACACAGTATGCTGTCCCCACAGCCCACCACACACAGTATGCTGTCCCCACAGCCCACCACACACAGTATGCTGTCCCCACAGCCTCCACACACAGTATGATGTCCCCACAGCCCACCACACACAGTATGCTGTCCACACAGCCCACCACACACAGTATGCTGTCCCCACAGCCCACCACACACAGTATGCTGTCCCCACAGCCCACCACACACAGTATGATGTCCCCACAGCCCACCACACACAGTATGATGTCCCCACAGCCCACCACACACAGTATGATGTCCCCACAGCCTCCACACACAGTATGCTATCCCCACAGCCCGCATGCACACAGTATGATGTCCCCACAGCCCACCACACACAGTATGCTGTCCCCACAGCCCACCACACACAGCATGCTGTCCCCACAGCCCCCCACACACAGTATGCTGTCCCCACAGCCCACCACACACACTATGATGTCCCCACAGCCCACCACACACACTATGATGTCCCCACAGCAAACCACACACACTATGATGTCCCCACAGCCTCCACACACAGTATGATGTCCCCACAGCCTCCACACACAGTATGCTGTCCCCACAGCCTCCACACACAGTATGCTGTCCCCACAGCCCACCACACACAGTATGATGTCCCCACAGCCTCCACACACAGTATGCTATCCCCACAGGCCGCATGCACACAGTATGATGTCCCCACAGCCCACCACACACAGTATGATGTCCCCACAGTCCACCACACACAGTATGATGTCCCCACAGCCCCCCACACACAGTATGATGTCCCCACAGCCCCCCACACACAGTATGATGTCCCCACAGTCCCCCACACACAGTATGATGTCCCCAAAGCCCCCACACACAGTATGATGTCCCCACAGCCTCCACACACAGTATGATGTCCCCACAGCCTCCACACACAGTATGATGTCCCCACAGCCCCCACACACAGTATGCTGTCCCCACAGCCCACCACACACAGTATGCTGTCCCCACAGCCCGCATGCACACAGTATGCTGTCCCCACAGCCCCCACACACAGTATGCTGTCCCCACAGCCCACCACACACAGTATGCTGTCCCCACAGCCCACCACACACAGTATGCTGTCCCCACAGCCCACCACACACAGTATGCTGTCCCCACAGCCCACCACACACAGTATGCTGTCCCCACAGCCCACCACACACAGTATGCTGTCCCCACAGCCCACCACACACAGCATGCTGTCTCCACAGCCCACCACACACAGTATGCTGTCCCCACAGCCCACCACACACAGTATGATGTCCCCACAGCCCACCACACACAGTATGATGTTCCCACAGCCCACCACACACAGTATGATGTTCCCACAGCCCACCACACACAGTATGATGTTCCCACAGCCCACCACACACAGTATGCTATCCCCACAGCCCACCACACACAGTATGCTGTCCCCACAGCCCACCACACACAGTATGCTGTCCCCACAGCCCACCACACACAGTATGCTGTCCCCACAGCCCACCACACACAGTATGCTGTCCCCACAGCCCACCACACACAGTATGCTGTCCCCACAGCCCACCACACACAGTATGATGTCCCCACAGCCCACCACACACAGTATGATGTTCCCACAGCCCACCACACACAGTATGATGTTCCCACAGCCCACCACACACAGTATGATGTTCCCACAGCCCACCACACACAGTATGCTATCCCCACAGCCCACCACACACAGTATGCTGTCCCCACAGCCCACCACACACAGTATGCTGTCCCCACAGCCCACCACACACAGTATGCTGTCCCCACAGCCCACCACACACAGTATGCTGTCCCCACAGCCCACCACACACAGTATGCTGTCCCCACAGCCCACCACACACAGTATGATGTCCCCACAGCCCACCACACACAGTATGATGTTCCCACAGCCCACCACACACAGTATGATGTCCCCACAGCCCACCACACACAGTATGATGTCCCCACAGCCCACAGCCGCACAGTATGATGTCCCCACAGCTTCCACACACAGTATGATGTCCCCACAGCACACCACACACAGTATGCTGTCCCCACAGCCCACCACACACAGTATGCTGTCCCCACAGCCCACCACACACAGTATGATGTCCCCACAGCCCACCACACACAGTATGATGTCCCCACAGCCCCCATGCACACAGTATGATGTCCCCACAGCCCACACAGTATGATGTCCCCACAGCCCCCATGCACACAGTATGATGTCCCCACAGCCAACACCCGCACAGTATGCTGTCTCCACAGCCCACCACACACAGTATGCTGTCCCCACAGCCCACCACACACAGTATGCTGTCCCCACAGCCCACCACACACAGTATGCTGTCCCCACAGCCCACCACACACAGTATGATGTTCCCACAGCCCACCACACAGTATGCTATCCCCACAGCCCACCACACACAGTATGCTGTCCCCACAGCCCACCACACACAGTATGCTGTCCCCACAGCCCACCACACACAGTATGCTGTCCCCACAGCCCACCACACACAGTATGCTGTCCCCACAGCCCACCACACACAGTATGATGTCCCCACAGCCCACCACACACAGTATGATGTCCCCACAGCCCACCACACACAGTATGATGTCCCCACAGCCCACCAAACACAGTATGCTGTCCCCACAGCCCACCACACACAGTATGCTGTCCCCACAGCCCACCACACACAGTATGCTGTCCCCACAGCCCACCACACACAGTATGCTGTCCCCACAGCCCACCACACACAGTATGATGTTCCCACAGCCCACCACACACAGTATGATGTTCCCACAGCCCACCACACACAGTATGCTATCCCCACAGCCCACGACACACAGTATGCTGTCCCCACAGCCCACCACACACAGTATGCTGTCCCCACAGCCCACCACACACAGTATGATGTCGCCACAGCCCACACCCGCACAGAATGATGTCCCCACAGCTTCCACACACAGTATGATGTCCCCACAGCCCACCACACACAGTATGCTGTCCCCACAGCCCACCACACACAGTATGATATCCCCACAGCCCACCACACACAGTATGATGTCCCCACAGCCCCCATGCACACAGTATGATGTCCCCACAGCCCCCATGCACACAGTATGATGTCCCCACAGCCCACACCCGCACAGTATGCTGTCTCCACAGCCCACCACACACAGTATGATGTCCCCACAGCCCACCACACACAGTATGATGTCCCCACAGCCCACCACACACAGTATGCTGTCCCCACAGCCCACCACACACAGTATGCTGTCCCCACAGCCCACACCCGCACAATATGCTGTCCCCACAGCCCACCACACACAGTATGCTGTCCCCACAGCCCACCACACACAGTATGATGTTCCCACAGCCCACACCCGCACAGTATGATGTCCCGACAGCTTCCACACACAGTATGATGTCCCCACAGCCCACCACACAGAGTATGATGTCCCCACAGCCCACCACACACAGTATGCTGTCCCCACAGCCCACCACACACAGTATGCTGTCCCCACAGCCCACCACACACAGTATGCTGTCCCCACAGCCCACCACACACAGTATGCTGTCCCCACAGCCCACCACACACAGTATGCTGTCTCCACAGCCCACCACACACAGTATGCTGTCCCCACAAGCCCACCACACACAGTATGATGTCCCCACAGCCCACCACACACAGTATGATGTTCCCACAGCCCACCACACACAGTATGATGTTCCCACAGCCCACACAGTATGATGTCCCCACAGCCCCCATGCACACAGTATGATGTCCCCACAGCCCACACCCGCACAGTATGCTGTCTCCACAGCCCACCACACACAGTATGCTGTCCCCACAGCCCACCACACACAGTATGCTGTCCCCACAGCCCACCACACACAGTATGCTGTCCCCACAGCCCACTACACACAGTATGCTGTCCCCACAGCCCACACCCGCACAGTATGCTGTCCCCACAGCCCACCACACACAGTATGCTGTCCCCACAGCCCACCACACACAGTATGATGTTCCCACAGCCCACACCCGCACAGTATGATGTCCCCACAGCCCACACCCGCACAGTATGATGTACCGACAGCTTCCACACACAGTATGATGTCCCCACAGCCCACCACACAGAGTATGATGTCCCCACAGCCCCCATGCACACAGTATGATGTCCTCACAGCCCACCACACACAGTATGATGTCCCCACAGCCCCCATGCACACAGTATGATGTCCCCACAGCCCCCATGCACACAGTATGATGTCCCCACAGCCCACCACACACAGTATGATGTCCCCACAGCCTCCACACACAGTATGCTGTCCCCACAGCCCACCACACACAGTATGATGTCCCCACAGCCCCCATGCACACAGTATGATGTCCCCACAGCCCCCATGCACACAGTATGATGTCCCCACAGCCCACAAAGTATGATGTCCCCACAGCTTCCACACACAGTATGATGTCCCCACAGCCCCCATGCACACAGTATGATGTCCCCACAGCCCCCATGCACACAGTATGATGTCCCCACAGCCCCCATGCACACAGTATGATGTCCCCACAGCCCACACAGTATGATGTCCCCA
Organism: Phyllobates terribilis; assembly: GCF_046119375.1. Classification (NCBI taxonomy): domain Eukaryota; kingdom Metazoa; phylum Chordata; class Amphibia; order Anura; family Dendrobatidae; genus Phyllobates; species Phyllobates terribilis. Next base: position 394,346,809 of record NW_027362768.1, on the reverse strand, counting down.
CAGCCCCCATGCACACAGTATGATGTCCCCACAGCCCACACCCGCACAGTATGCTGTCTCCACAGCCCACCACACACAGTATGCTGTCCCCACAGCCCACCACACACAGTATGCTGTCCCCACAGCCCACCACACACAGTATGCTGTCCCCACAGCCCACCACACACAGTATGATGTTCCCACAGCCCACCACACAGTATGCTATCCCCACAACCCACCACACACAGTATGCTGTCCCCACAGCCCACCACACACAGTATGCTGTCCCCACAGCCCACCACACACAGTATGCTGTCCCCACAGCCCACCACACACAGTATGCTGTCCCCACAGCCCACCACACACAGTATGCTGTCCCCACAGCCCACCACACACAGTATGATGTCCCCACAGCCCACCACACACAGTATGATGTCCCCACAGCCCACCAAACACAGTATGCTGTCCCCACAGCCCACCACACACAGTATGCTGTCCCCACAGCCCACCACACACAGTATGCTGTCCCCACAGCCCACCACACACAGTATGCTGTCCCCACAGCCCACCACACACAGTATGCTGTCTCCACAGCCCACCACACACAGTATGCTGTCCCCACAGCCCACCACACACAGTATGATGTCCCCACAGCCCACCACACACAGTATGATGTTCCCACAGCCCACCACACACAGTATGATGTTCCCACAGCCCACCACACACAGTATGCTATCCCCACAGCCCACGACACACAGTATGCTGTCCCCACAGCCCACCACACACAGTATGCTGTCCCCACAGCCCACCACACACAGTATGATGTCGCCACAGCCCACACCCGCACAGTATGATGTCCCCACAGCTTCCACACACAGTATGATGTCCCCACAGCCCACCACACACAGTATGCTGTCCCCACAGCCCACCACACACAGTATGATATCCCCACAGCCCACCACACACAGTATGATGTCCCCACAGCCCACACAGTATGATGTCCCCACAGCCCCCATGCACACAGTATGATGTCCCCACAGCCCCCATGCACACAGTATGATGTCCCCACAGCCCACACCCGCACAGTATGCTGTCTCCACAGCCCACCACACACAGTATGATGTCCCCACAGCCCACCACACACAGTATGATGTCCCCACAGCCCACCACACACAGTATGCTGTCCCCACAGCCCACCACACACAGTATGCTGTCCCCACAGCCCACCACACACAGTATGCTGTCCCCACAGCCCACACCCGCACAATATGCTGTCCCCACAGCCCACCACACACAGTATGCTGTCCCCACAGCCCACCACACACAGTATGATGTTCCCACAGCCCACACCCGCACAGTATGATGTCCCGACAGCTTCCACACACAGTATGATGTCCCCACAGCCCACCACACAGAGTATGATGTCCCCACAGCCCACCACACACAGTATGCTGTCCCCACAGCCCACCACACACAGTATGCTGTCCCCACAGCCCACCACACACAGTATGCTGTCCCCACAGCCCACCACACACAGTATGCTGTCTCCACAGCCCACCACACACAGTATGCTGTCCTCACAAGCCCACCACACACAGTATGATGTCCCCACAGCCCACCACACACAGTATGATGTTCCCACAGCCCACCACACACAGTATGATGTTCCCACAGCCCACACAGTATGATGTCCCCACAGCCCCCATGCACACAGTATGATGTCCCCACAGCCCACACCCGCACAGTATGCTGTCTCCACAGCCCACCACACACAGTATGCTGTCCCCACAGCCCACCACACACAGTATGCTGTCCCCACAGCCCACCACACACAGTATGCTGTCCCCACAGCCCACTACACACAGTATGCTGTCCCCACAGCCCACACCCGCACAGTATGCTGTCCCCACAGCCCACCACACACAGTATGCTGTCCCCACAGCCCACCACACACAGTATGATGTTCCCACAGCCCACACCCGCACAGTATGATGTCCCCACAGCCCACACCCGCACAGTATGATGTACCGACAGCTTCCACACACAGTATGATGTCCCCACAGCCCACCACACAGAGTATGATGTCCCCACAGCCCCCATGCACACAGTATGATGTCCTCACAGCCCACCACACACAGTATGATGTCCCCACAGCCCCCATGCACACAGTATGATGTCCCCACAGCCCCCATGCACACAGTATGATGTCCCCACAGCCCACCACACACAGTATGATGTCCCCACAGCCTCCACACACAGTATGCTGTCCCCACAGCCCACCACACACAGTATGATGTCCCCACAGCCCCCATGCACACAGTATGATGTCCCCAAAGCCCCCATGCACACAGTATGATGTCCCCACAGCCCACAAAGTATGATGTCCCCACAGCTTCCACACACAGTATGATGTCCCCACAGCCCCCATGCACACAGTATGATGTCCCCACAGCCCCCATGCACACAGTATGATGTCCCCACAGCCCACAAAGTATGATGTCCCCACAGCTTCCACACACAGTGTGATGTCCCCACAGCCCCCATGCACACAGTATGATGTCCCCACAGCCCCCATGCACACAGTATGATGTCCCCACAGCCCCCATGCACACAGTATGATGTCCCCACAGCCCCCATGCACACAGTATGATGTCCCCACAGCCCACATGCACACAGTATGATGTCCCCACAGCCCCCATGCACACAGTATGATGTCCCCACAGCCCACACCCGCCCAGTATGCTGTCCCCACAGCCCCCACACACAGTATGATGTCCCCACAGCACACCACACACAGTATGATGTCCACACAGTACATTCCCCCCACACACAGTATGATGTCCCCACAGCCCCCATGCACACAGTATGATGTCCCCACAGCCCCCATGCACACAGTATGATGTCCCCACAGCCCACACAGTATGATGTCCCCACAGCCCCAACACACAGTATGATGTCCCCACAGCCCCCATGCACACAGTATGATGTCCCCACAGCCCACACCCGCACAGTATGCTATCCCCACAGCCCCCCACACACAGTATGATGTCCCCACAGCCCACCACACACAGTATGCTGTCCCCACAGCCCACCATACACAGTATGATGTCCCCACAGCCCCCCACAAACAGTATGTCCCCACAGCCTCCACACACAGTATGCTGTCCCCACAGTCCACCACACACAGTATGCTGTCCCCACAGCCCACTACACACAGTATGCTGTCCCCACAGCCCACCACACACAGTATGCTGTCCCCACAGCCCACCACACACACTATGATGTCCCCACAGCCTCCACACACAGTATGATGTCCCCACAGCCTCCACACACAGTATGATGTCCCCACGGCCCACCACACACAGTATGATGTCCCCACAGCCCACCACACACAGTATGATGTCCCCACAGCCTCCACACACAGTATGATGTCCCCACAGCCCACCACACACAGTATGATGTCCCCACAGCCCCCACACACAGTATGCTGTCCCCACAGCCCCCACACACAGTATGCTGTCCCCACAGCCCGCATGCACAAAGTATGCTGTCCCCACAGCCCACCACACACAGTATGCTGTCCCCACAGCCCCCACACACAGTATGATGTCCCCACAGCCTCCACACACAGTATGCTATCCCCACAGCCCGCATGCACACAGTATGCTGTCCCCACAGCCCGCGTGCACACAGTATGATGTCCCCACAGCCCACCACACACAGTATGATGTCCCCACAGCCCCCCACACACAGTATGATGTCCCCACAGCCCCCCACACACAGTATGATGTCCCCACAGCCCCCCACACACAGTATGATGTCCCCACAGCCCCCCACACACAGTATGATGTCCCCACAGCCCCCCACACACAGTATGATGTCCCCACAGCCCCCCACACACAGTGTGATGTCCCCACAGCCCCCCACACACAGTGTGATGTCCCCACAGCCCCCATGCACACAGTGTGATGTCCCCACAGCCCCCATGCACACAGTATGATGTCCCCACAGCCCCCATGCACACAGTATGATGTCCCCACAGCCCACCACACACAGTATGATGTCCCCACAGCCTCCACACACAGTATGCTGTCCCCACAGCCCACCACACACAGTATGATGTCCCCACAGCCCCCATGCACACAGTATGATGTCCCCACAGCCCCCATGCACACAGTATGATGTCCCCACAGCTTCCACACACAGTATGATGTCCCCACAGCCCCCATGCACACAGTATGATGTCCCCACAGCCCCCATGCACACAGTATGATGTCCCCACAGCCCCCATGCACACAGTATGATGTCCCCACAGCCCACACAGTATGATGTCCCCACAGCCCCCACACACAGCATGATGTCCCCACAGCCCACCACACACAGTATGATGTCCCCACAGCCCCCATGCACACAGTATGATGTCCCCACAGCCCCCATGCACACAGTATGATGTCCCCACAGCCCCCATGCACACAGTATGATGTCCCCACAGCCTCCACACACAGTATGCTGTCCCCACAGCCCACCACACACAGTATGCTGTCCCCACAGCCCACCACACACAGTAAGCTGTCCCCACAGCCCACCACACACAGTATGCTGTCCCCACAGCCCACCACACACAGTATGCTGTCCCCACAGCCCACCACACACAGTATGCTGTCCCCACAGCCTCCACACACAGTATGCTGTCCCCACAGCCCACCACACACAGTATGCTGTCCCCACAGCCCACCACACACAGTATGCTGTCCCCACAGCCCACCACACACAGTATGCTGTCCCCACAGCCCACCACACACAGTATGCTGTCCCCACAGCCCACCACACACAGTATGCTGTCCCCACAGCCCACCACACACAGTATGATGTCCCCACAGCCCACCACACACAGTATGATGTCCCCACAGCCCACCACACACAGTATGATGTCCCCACAGCCTCCACACACAGTATGCTATCCCCACAGCCCGCATGCACACTGTATGCTGTCCCCACAGCCCACCACACACTGTATGCTGTCCCCACAGCCCACCACACACAGCATGATGTCCCCACAGCCCCCCACACACAGTATGCTGTCCCCACAGCCTCCCACACACAGTATGCTGTCCCCACAGCCTCCACACACAGTATGCTGTCCCCACAGCCCACCACACACACTATGATGTCCCCACAGCCCACCACACACACTATGATGTCCCCACAGCCCACCACACACACTATGATGTCCCCACAGCCCACCACACACACTATGATGTCCCCACAGCCCACCACACACACTATGATGTCCCCACAGCCCACCACACACACTATGATGTCCCCACAGCCTCCACACACAGTATGATGTCCCCACAGCCTCCACACACAGTATGCTGTCCCCACAGCCCACCACACACAGTATGATGTCCCCACAGCCCACCACACACAGTATGATGTCCCCACAGCCTCCACACACAGTATGCTATCCCCACAGGCCGCATGCACACAGTATGATGTCCCCACAGCCCACCACACACAGTATGATGTCCCCACAGTCCACCACACACAGTATGATGTCCCCACAGCCCCCCACACACAGTATGATGTCCCCACAGTCCCCCACACACAGTATGATGTCCCCAAAGCCCCCACACACAGTATGATGTCCCCACAGCCTCCACACACAGTATGATGTCCCCACAGCCCCCACACACAGTATGATGTCCCCACAGCCCCCACACACAGTATGCTGTCCCCACAGCCCACCACACACAGTATGCTGTCCCCACAGCCCGCATGCACACAGTATGCTGTCCCCACAGCCCCCACACACAGTATGCTGTCCCCACAGCCCACCACACACAGTATGCTGTCCCCACAGCCCACCACACACAGTATGATGTCCCCACAGCCCACCACACACAGTATGCTGTCCCCACAGCCCACCACACACAGTATGCTGTCCCCACAGCCCACCACACACAGTATGCTGTCCCCACAGCCCACCACACACAGTATGCTGTCCCCACAGCCCACCACACACAGCATGCTGTCCCCACAGCCCACCACACACAGTATGCTGTCCCCACAGCCCACCACACACAGTATGCTGTCCCCACAGCCCACCACACACAGTATGATGTCCCCACAGCCCACCACACACAGTATGATGTTCCCACAGCCCACCACACACAGTATGATGTTCCCACAGCCCACCACACACAGTATGATGTTCCCACAGCCCACCACACACAGTATGCTATCCCCACAGCCCACCACACACAGTATGCTGTCCCCACAGCCCACCACACACAGTATGCTGTCCCCACAGCCCACCACACACAGTATGATGTCCCCACAGCCCACCACACACAGTATGATGTTCCCACAGCCCACCACACACAGTATGATGTCCCCACAGCCCACCACACACAGTATGATGTCCCCACAGCCCACCACACACAGTATGATGTCCCCACAGCTTCCACACACAGTATGATGTCCCCACAGCCCACCACACACAGTATGCTGTCCCCACAGCCCACCACACACAGTATGCTGTCCCCACAGCCCACCACACACAGTATGATGTCCCCACAGCCCACCACACACAGTATGATGTCCCCACAGCCCCCATGCACACAGTATGATGTCCCCACAGCCCACACAGTATGATGTCCCCACAGCCCCCATGCACACAGTATGATGTCCCCACAGCCCACACCCGCACAGTATGCTGTCTCCACAGCCCACCACACACAGTATGCTGTCCCCACAGCCCACCACACACAGTATGCTGTCCCCACAGCCCACCACACACAGTATGCTGTCCCCACAGCCCACCACACACAGTATGATGTTCCCACAGCCCACCACACAGTATGCTATCCCCACAGCCCACCACACACAGTATGCTGTCCCCACAGCCCACCACACACAGTATGCTGTCCCCACAGCCCACCACACACAGTATGCTGTCCCCACAGCCCACCACACACAGTATGCTGTCCCCACAGCCCACCACACACAGTATGCTGTCCCCACAGCCCACCACACACAGTATGCTGTCCCCACAGCCCACCACACACAGTATGATGTCCCCACAGCCCACCACACACAGTATGATGTTCCCACAGCCCACCACACACAGTATGCTGTCCCCACAGCCCACCACACACAGTATGCTGTCCCCACAGCCCACCACACACAGTATGCTGTCCCCACAGCCCACCACACACAGTATGCTGTCCCCACAGCCCACCACACACAGTATGCTGTCCCCACAGCCCACCACACACAGTATGCTGTCCCCACAGCCCACCACACACAGTATGCTGTCTCCACAGCCCACCACACACAGTATGCTGTCCCCACAGCCCACCACACACAGTATGATGTCCCCACAGCCCACCACACACAGTATGATGTTCCCACAGCCCACCACGCACAGTATGCTGTCCCCACAGCCCACCACACACAGTATGCTGTCCCCACAGCCCACCACACACAGTATGCTGTCCCCACAGCCCACCACACACAGTATGATGTCGCCACAGCCCACACCCGCACAGTATGATGTCCCCACAGCTTCCACACACAGTATGATGTCCCCACAGCCCACCACACACAGTATGCTGTCCCCACAGCCCACCACACACAGTATATCCCCACAGCCCACCACACACAGTATGATGTCCCCACAGCCCACACAGTATGATGTCCCCACAGCCCCCATGCACACAGTATGATGTCCCCACAGCCCCCATGCACACAGTATGATGTCCCCACAGCCCACACCCGCACAGTATGCTGTCCCCACAGCCCCCCACACAAAGTATGATGTCCCCACAGCCCCCATGCACACAGTATGATGTCCCCACAGCCCACACAGTATGATGTCCCCACAGCCCCCATGCACACAGTATGATGTCCCCACAGCCCCCATGCACACAGTATGATGTCCCCACAGCCCACACCCGCACAGTATGCTGTCTCCACAGCCCACCACACACAGTATGATGTCCCCACAGCCCACCACACACAGTATGATGTCCCCACAGCCCACCACACACAGTATGCTGTCCCCACAGCCCACCACACACAGTATGCTGTCCCCACAGCCCACCACACACAGTATGCTGTCCCCACAGCCCACACCCGCACAATATGCTGTCCCCACAGCCCACCACACACAATATGCTGTCCCCACAGCCCACCACACACAGTATGATGTTCCCACAGCCCACCACACACAGTATGATGTCCCGACAGCCCACACCCGCACAGTATGATGTCCCGACAGCTTCCACACACAGTATGATGTCCCCACAGCCCACCACACAGAGTATGATGTCCCCACAGCCCACCACACACAGTATGCTGTCCCCACAGCCCACCACACACAGTATGCTGTCCCCACAGCCCACCACACACAGTATGCTGTCCCCACAGCCCACCACACACAGTATGCTGTCCCCACAGCCCACCACACACAGTATGCTGTCCCCACAGCCCACCACACACAGTATGCTGTCCCCACAAGCCCACCACACACAGTATGATGTCCCCATAGCCCACCACACACAGTATGATGTCCCCACAGCCCCCCACACACAGTATGATGTCCCCACAGCCCCCCACACACAGTATGATGTCCCCACAGCCCCCACACACAGTATGATGTCCCCACAGCCTCCACACACAGTATGCTGTCCCCACAGCCCCCACACACAGTATGCTGTCCCCACAGCCCACCACACACAGTATGCTGTCCCCACAGCCCGCATGCACACAGTATGCTGTCCTCACAGCCCCCACACACAGTATGCTGTCCCCACAGCCCACCACACACAGTATGCTGTCCCCACAGCCTCCACACACAGTATGATGTTCCCACAGCCCACCACACACAGTATGATGTCCCCACAGCCCACACCCGCACAGTATGATGTCCCCACAGCTTCCACACACAGTATGAAGTCCCCACAGCGCACCACACACAGTATGCTGTCCCCACAGCCCACCACACACAGTATGATGTCTCCACAGCCCAACACACACAGTATGATGTCCCCACAGCCCCCATGCACACAGTATGATGTCCCCACAGCCCCCATGCACACAGTATGATGTCCCCACAGCCCACACCGTATGCTGTCCCCACAGCCCCCACACACAGTATGATGTCCCCACAGCCCACCACACACAGTATGATGTCCCCACAGCCCCCATGCACACAGTATGATGTCCCCACAGCCCACACAGTATGATGTCCCCACAGCCCCCATGCACACAGTATGATGTCCCAACAGCCCACACCCGCACAGTATGCTGTCCCCACAGCCCACCACACACAGTATGATGTCCCCACAGCCCACCACACACAGTGTGATGTCCCCACAGCCCACCACACACAGTATGCTGTCCCCACAGCCCACCACACACAGTATGCTGTCCCCACAGCCCCCCACACACAGTATGCTGTCCCCACAGCCCACCACACACAGTATGCTGTCCCCACAGCCCACCACACACAGTATGCTGTCCTCACAGCCCACCACACACAGTATGCTGTCCCCACAGCGCCCACACACAGTATGATGTCCCCACAGCCCACCACACACAGTATGCTGTCCCCACAGCCTCCACACACAGTATGCTGTCCCCACAGCCTCCACACACAGTATGATGTTCCCACAGCCCACCACACACAGTATGATGTCCCCACAGCCCACACCCGCACAGTATGATGTCCCCACAGCTTCCACACACAGTATGAAGTCCCCACAGCGCACCACACACAGTATGCTGTCCCCACAGCCCACCACACACAGTATGATGTCTCCACAGCCCAACACACACAGTATGATGTCCCCACAGCCCCCATGCACACAGTATGATGTCCCCACAGCCCCCATGCACACAGTATGATGTCCCCACAGCCCACACCGTATGCTGTCCCCACAGCCCCCCACACACAGTATGATGTCCCCACAGCCCACCACACACAGTATGATGTCCCCACAGCCCCCATGCACACAGTATGATGTCCCCACAGCCCACACAGTATGATGTCCCCACAGCCCCCATGCACACAGTATGATGTCCCAACAGCCCACACCCGCACAGTATGCTGTCCCCACAGCCCACCACACACAGTATGATGTCCCCACAGCCCACCACACACAGTGTGATGTCCCCACAGCCCACCACACACAGTATGCTGTCCCCACAGCCCACCACACACAGTATGCTGTCCCCACAGCCCCCCACACACAGTATGCTGTCCCCACAGCCCACCACACACAGTATGCTGTCCCCACAGCCCACCACACACAGTATGCTGTCCTCACAGCCCACCACACACAGTATGCTGTCCCCACAGCCCCCACACACAGTATGATGTCCCCACAGCCCACCACACACAGTATGATGTCCCCACAGCCCACCACACACAGTATGCTGTCCCCACAGCCCACCACACACAGTATGATGTCCCCACAGCCCACCACACACAGTATGATGTCCCCACAGCCCACCACACACAGTATGCTGCCCCCACAGCCCACCACACACAGTATGCTGCCCCCACAGCCCACCACACACAGTATGCTGCCCCCACAGCCCACCACACACACTATGATGTCCCCACAGCCTCCACACACAGTATGCTATCCCCACAGCCCACCACACACAGTATGCTGTCCCCACAGCCTCCACACACAGTATGATGTCCCCACAGCCCACCACACACAGTATGCTGTCCCCACACACAGTATGATGTCCCCACAGCCCACCACACACAGTATGCTGTCCCCACAGCCTCCACACACAGTATGATGTCCCCACAGCCTACCACACACAGTATGATGTCCCCACAGCCCCCATGCACACAGTATGATGTCCCCACAGCCCCCATGCACACAGTATGATGTCCCCACAGCCCCCATGCACACAGTATGGTGTCCCCACAGCCCACACCCGCACAGTATGCTGTCCCCACAGCCGCCACACACAGTATGATGTCCCCACAGCCCACCACACACAGTATGATGTCCCCACAGCCCCCCACACACAGTATGATGTCCCCACAGCCCCCCCACACACAGTATGATGTCCCCACAGCCCCCCACACACAGTATGTCCCCACAGCCCCCCACACACAGTATGATGTCCCCACACACAGTATGATGTCCCCACAGCCCCCCACACACAGTATGATGTCCCCACAGCCTCCACACACAATATGCTGTCCCCACAGTCCACCACACACAGTATGCTGTCCCCACAGTCCACCACACACAGTATGCTGTTCCCACAGCCCACCACACACAGTATGCTGTCCCCACAGCCCACCACACACAGTATGCTGTTCCCACAGCCCACCACACACAGTATGCTGTTCCCACAGCCCACCACACACAGTATGCTGTCCCCACAGCCCACCACACACAGTATGCTGTCCCTACAGCCCACCACACACAGTATGATGTCCCCACAGCCCACCACACACAGTATGATGTCCCCACAGCCCACCACACACACTATGATGTCCCCACAGCCCACCACACACACTATGATGTCCCCACAGCCTCCACACACAGTATGATGTCCCCACAGCATGATGTCCCCACAGCCTCCACACACAGTATGCTGTCCCCACAGCCCACCACACACAGTATGCTGTCCTCACAGCCCACCACACACAGTATGATGTCCCCACAGCCCACCACACACAGTATGCTGTCCTCACAGCCCACCACACACAGTATGATGTCCCCACAGCCCCCACACACAGTATGCTGTCCCCACAGCCCCCACACACAGTATGCTGTCCCCACAGCCCCCACACACAGTATGATGTCCCCACAGCCCACCACACACAGTATGATGTCCCCACAGCCCACCACACACAGTATGCTGCCCCCACAGCCCACCACACACAGTATGCTGCCCCCACAGCCCACCACACACAGTATGCTGCCCCCACAGCCCACCACACACACTATGATGTCCCCACAGCCTCCACACACAGTATGCTATCCCCACAGCCCACCACACACAGTATGCTGTCCCCACAGCCTCCACACACAGTATGATGTCCCCACAGCCCACCACACACAGTATGCTGTCCCCACACACAGTATGATGTCCCCACAGCCCACCACACACAGTATGCTGTCCCCACAGCCTCCACACACCGTATGCTGTCCCCACAGCCTCCACACACCGTATGATGTCCCCACAGCCCACCACACACAGTATGCTGTCCCCACAGCCCCCACACACAGTATGATGTCCCCACAGCCCACCACACACAGTATGCTGTCCCCACAGCCTCCACACACAGTATGATGTCCCCACAGCCCACCACACACAGTATGCTGTCCCCACAGCCCACCACACACAGTATGCTGTCCCCACAGCCCACCACACACAGTATGCTGTCCCCACAGCCCACCACACACAGTATGATGTCCCACAGCCCACCACACACAGTATGATGTCCCCACAGCCCCCCACACACAGTATAATAGCCTAAGTGACATCATCAACTTTAACATAACGCACCCTCAGTCTGAGCTCTGCTGTTTATAAAAAAGAAATTCTCAATCTCATCTCGCAACGGCTCCACTGCGCAGCCGCACTCAGGGCGCATTCACGCGAGTGCAGCCTCAGCACACAGCACTGCCTCCTGGAGTGAGCTCCGCCCTGGAAGGAGAAACAACCGCCCCTGCTCGTGACATCTTCTAGCAAAGACGCAGCGTCATTAAACAAGCGACCAATTGAAAATCGACTACAAAGAAATCACGTGACCACAGAGCCCACGTGCGCAAATGACGTTTCCCCACTCACTTCCGTTTCCGCTCATGCTGCTTTGGCGTTACATCAGCTCATGACGGAGAGCGGTGAGTGCTGCTTTACCTGTCATCTGTACACAGCCCCCGATATACAGCTCCATGTGTATACAGCCCCTCTATACAGCTCCATGTGTATACAGCCCCTCTATACAGCTCCATGTGTATACGGCCTCTATATACAGCTCCATGTGTATACGGCCTCTATATACAGCTCCATGTGTATACAGCCCCTCTATACAGCTCCATGTGTATGCGGCCCCTCTATACAGCTCCATGTGTATACAGCCCCTCTATACAGCTCCATGTGTATACGGCCCCTCTATACAGCTCCATGTGTATACGGCCTCTATATACAGCTCCATGTGTATACGGCCCCTATATACAGCTCCATGTGTATACGGCCCCTATATACAGCTCCTCTATACAGCTCCATGTGTATACAGCTCCATGTGTATACAGCCCCTATATACAGCTCCATGTGTATACAGCTCCATGTGTATACGGCTCCTCTATACAGCTCCATGTGTATACGGCCCCTCTATACAGCTCCATGTGTATACGGCCCCTCTATACAGCTCCATGTGTATACGGCCCCTCTATACAGCTCCATGTGTATACGGCCCCTCTATACAGCTCCATGTGTATACGGCCCCTCTATACAGCTCCATGTGTATACGGCCCCTCTATACAGCTCCATGTGTATACGGCCCCTCTATACAGCTCCATGTGCATACGGCTCCTCTATACAGCTCCATGTGCATACGGCCCCTCTATACAGCTCCATGTGTATACGGCCCCTCTATACAGCTCCATGTGTATACGTCATCTCTATACAGCTCCATGTGTATACGGCCCCTCTATACAGCTCCATGTGTATACGGCCTCTATATACAGCTCCATGTGTATACGGCCCCTATATACAGCTCCATGTGTATACGGCCCCTATATACAGCTCCATGTGTATACGGCTCCTCTATACAGCTCCATGTGTACACGGCCCCTATATACAGCTCCATGTGTATACGGCCCCTCTATACAGCTCCATGTGTATACGGCCCCTCTATACAGCTCCATGTGTATACGGCCTCTATATACAGCTCCATGTGTATACGGCCCCTATATACAGCTCCATGTGTATACGGCCCCTATATACAGCTCCATGTGTATACGGCTCCTCTATACAGCTCCATGTGTATACGGCCCCTATATACAGCTCCATGTGTATACAGCCCCTATATACAGCTCCATGTGTATACGGCTCCTATATACAGCTCCATGTGTATACGGCCCCTATATACAGCTCCATGTGTATACGGCCCCTATATACAGCTCCATGTGTATACGGCCCCTATATACAGCTCCATGTGTATACGGCCCCTATATACAGCTCCATGTGTATACGGCCCCTATATACAGCCCCTCTATACAGCTCCGTGTATACGGCCCCTATATACAGCTCCATGTGTATACGGCCCCTCTATACAGCTCCATGTGTATACGGCCCCTCTATACAGCTCCATGTGTATACGGCCCCTCTATACAGCTCCATGTGTCTACGGCTCCATGTGTCTACGGCTCCTGTATACATCTCCATGTGTATACAGCTCCTCTATACGGCTCCATGTGTATACGGCCCCTATATACAGCTCCATGTGTATACGGCCGCTATATACAGCTCCATGTGTATACGGCCCCTATATACAGCTCCATGTGTATACGGCTCCTGTATACAGCCCCTCTATACAGCTCCATGTGTATACAGCCCCTCTATACAGCTCCATGTGTATACGGCCCATATATACAGCTCCATGTGTATACAGCTCCATGTGTATACGGCCCCTATATACAGCTCCATGTGTATACAGCTCCATGTGTATACGGCCCCGGTATACAGCTCCATGTGTATACAGCTCCTATATACAGCTCCATGTGTATACAGCTCCATGTGTATACGGCCCCTGATATACAGCTCCATGTGTATACGGCTCCTATATACAGCTCCATGTGTATACGGACCCTGATATACAGCTCCATGTGTATACAGCCCCTATATACAGCTCCATGTGTATACTGCCCCCGGTATACAGCTCCATGTGTATACAGCTCCTCTATACAGCTCCATGTCTATACAGCTCCTATATACAGCTCCATGTGTATACAGCTCCTATATACAGCTCGATGTGTATACTGCCCCTATATACGGCTCCATGTGTATACAGCCCCTATATACAGCTCCATGTGTATACAGCTCCTATATAGAGCTCCATGTGTATACGGCCCTATATACAGCTCCATGTGTATACGGCCCCTATATACAGCTCCTGATATACAGCTCCATGTGTATACAGCCCCTATATACAGCTCCATGTGTATACAGCTCCATGTGTATACAGCTCCTGATATACAGCTCCATGTGTATACAGCCCCTATATACGGCTCCATGTGTATACAGCTCCTATATACGGCTCCATGTGTATACGGCCCCTCTATACAGCTCCATGCGTATACAGCTCCATGTGTATACGGCCCCTTCTATACGGCTCCATGTGTAGACGGCTCCTATAGACAGCTCCATGTGTAGACGGCTCCTATATACAGCTCCGTGTGTATACAGCTCCATGTGTATACGGCCCCTGTATACAGCTCCATGTGTATACCGCTCCTATATACAGCTCCATGTGTATACGGCTCCTATATACAGCTCCATGTGTATACGGCCCCTGTATACAGCTCCATGTGTATACGGCCCCTATATACAGCTCCATGTGTATACGGCCCCTATATACAGCTCCATGTGTATACGGCCCCTATATACAGCTCCATGTGTATACGGCCCCTATATACAGCTCCATGTGTATACGGCTCCTATATACATCTCCATGTGTATACGGCTCCTATATACAGCTCCATGTGTATATGGCCCCTATATACAGCTCCATGTGTATACGGCCCCTGTATACAGCTCCATGTGTATACGGCCCCTATATACAGCTCCATGTGTATACTGCCCCTATATACAGCTCCATGTGTATACGGCCCCTATATACAGCTCCATGTGTATACGGCCCCTATATACAGCTCCATGTGTATACGGCCCCTATATACAGCTCCATGTGTATACGGCCCCTATATACAGCTCCATGTGTATACGGCCCCTATATACAGCTCCATGTGTATACGGCCCCTATATACAGCTCCATGTGTATACGGCCCCTATATACAGATCCATGTGTATACGGCCCCTATATACAGCTCCATGTGTATACGGCTCCTATATACCGCTCCATCTGTATACCGCCCTTATATACAGCTCCATGTGTATACGGCCCCTATATACAGCTCCATGTGTATACGGCCCCTCTATACAGCTCCATGTGTATACCGCCCTATATACAGCTCCATGTGTATACCGCCCTATATACAGCTCCATGTGTATACGGCCCCTCTATACGGCTCCATGTGTATACGGCTCCATGTGTATACGGCTCCATGTGTATACAGCCCCTATATACAGCTCCATGTGTATACAGCTCCATGTGTCTACGGCCCCTATATACAGCTCCATGTGTATACAGCTCCATGTGTATACAGCCCCTATATACAGCTCCATGTGTATACAGCTCCATGTGTATACAGCCCCTATATACAGCTCCATGTGTATACAGCTCCATGTGTATGCAGCTCCTATATACGGCTCCATGTGTATACGGCTCCATGTGTATACAGCCCCTATATACAGCTCCATGTGTATACGGCCCCTATATACTGCTCCATGTGTATACAGCTCCATGTGTATACAGCCCCTATATACGGCTCCATGTGTATACAGCTCCATGTGTATACAGCTCCATGTGTATACGGCCCCTATATACTGCTCCATGTGTATACGGCTCCTATATACAGCTCCATGTGTATACGGCTCCATGTGTATACAGCTCCTATATACAGCTCCATGTGTATACGGCTCCATGTGTATACAGCTCCTATATATAGCTCCATGTGTATACAGCCCCTATATATGGCTCCATGTGTATGCAGCTCCTATATACAGCTCCATGTGTATACGGCTCCTATATACAGCTCCATGTGTATACGGCTCCATGTGTATGCAGCTCCTATATACAGCTCCATGTGTATACGGCTCCATGTGTATACAGCTCCTATATATAGCTCCATGTGTATACAGCTCCTATATACGGCTCCATGTGTAAGCGGCTCCATGTGTATGCGGCTCCATGTGTATGCGGCTCCATGTGTATGCGGCTCCATGTGTATGCGGCTCCATGTGTATACGGCTCCATGTGTAAGCAGCTCCATGTGTATACGGCCCCTATATACAGCTCCATGTGTATACAGCTCCTATATACAGCTCCATGTGTATACAGCCCCTATATACAGCTCCATGTGTATACGGCTCCTCTGTACAGCTCCATGTGTATACAGCCCCTATATACAGCTCCATGTGTATACGGCCCCTATATACAGCTCCATGTGTATACGGCCCCTATATACAGCTCCATGTGTATACGGCCCCTATATACAGCTCCATGTGTATACGGCCCCTATATACAGATCCATGTGTATACAGCTCCTCTATACAGCTCCATGTGTATACGGCTCCTCTATACAGCTCCATGTGTATACGGCTCCTATATACAGCTCCATGTGTATACGGCCCCTATATACGGCTCCATGTGTATACAGCCCCTATATACGGCTCCACGTGTATACGGCCCATATTTACAGCTCCATGTGTATACAGCCCCTATATACGGCTCCATGTGTATACAGCTCCTCTATACAGCCCCTATATACGGCTCCATGTGTATACGGCCCCTATTTACAGCTCCATGTGTATACCGCTCCTATATACAGCTCCATGTGTATACGGCCCCTATATACAGCTCCATGTGTATACCGCTCCTATATACAGCTCCATGTGTATACAGCCCCTATATACAGCTCCATGTGTATACGGCTCCTATATACAGCTCCATGTGTATACGGCTCCTCTATACAGCTCCATGTGTATACAGCTCCTATATACGGCTCCATGTGTATACGGCTCCTCTATACAGCTCCATGTGTATACGGCTCCTCTATACAGCTCCATGTGTATACGGCTCCTCTATACAGCTCCATGTGTATACGGCCCCTCTATACAGCTCCATGTGCATACGGCTCCATGTGTATACAGCCCCTATATACGGCTCCATGTGCATACGGCTCCATGTGTATACGACCCCTATATACAGCTCCATGTGTATACAGCCCCTATATACAGCTCCATGTGTATACGGCCCCAATATACAGCTCCATGTGTATACGGCTCCATGTGTATACGGCTCCATGTGTATACAGCTCCTATATACAGCTCCATGTGCATACGGCTCCATGTGCATACGGCTCCATGTGCATACGACTCCATGTGTATACAGCTCCATGTGTATACGGCCCCTATATACAGCTCCATGTGTATACGGCTCCATGTGTATACAGCTCCTATATACAGCACCATGTGTATACGACTCCATGTGTATACGGCTCCATGTGTATACCGCTCCTATATACAGCTCCATGTGTATACGGCCCCTCTATACGGCTCCATGTGCCTACGGCTCCATGTGTATACAGCCCCTATATACAGCTCCATGTGTATACAGCACCATGTGCATACGGCTCCATGTGCATACAGCCCCTATATACAGCTCCATGTGTATACAGCACCATGTGCATACGGCTCCATGTGTATACAGCCCCTATATACAGCTCCATGTGTATACGGCTCCATGTGTATACAGCCCCTATATACGGCTCCATGTGTATACCGCTCCATGTGTATACCGCGCCTATATACAGCTCCATGTGCATACAGCTCCATGCGTATACAGCCCCTATATACAGCTCCATGTGTATACCGCCCTATATACAGCTCCATGTGTATACGGCCCCTCTATACGGCTCCATGTGCATACGACTCCATGTGTATACAGCCCCTATATACAGCTCCATGTGTATACGGCTCCATGTGTATACAGCTCCTATATACAGCACCATGTGTATACGGCTCCATGTGCATACGGCTCCATGTGTATACCGCTCCTATATACAGCTCCATGTGTATACCGCTCCTATATACAGCTCCATGTGTATACGGCCCCTCTATACGGCTCCATGTGTATACGGCTCCATGTGCCTATGGCTCCATGTGTATACAGCCCCTATATACAGCTCCATGTGTATACAGCACCATGTGCATACGGCTCCATGTGCATACAGCCCCTATATACAGCTCCATGTGTATACAGCACCATGTGCATACGGCTCCATGTGTATACAGCCCCTATATACAGCTCCATGTGTATACAGCCCCTATATACGGCTCCATGTGTATACCGCTCCTATATACAGCTCCATGTGCATACAGCTCCATGCGTATACAGCCCCTATATACAGCTCCATGTGTATACCGCCCTATATACAGCTCCATGTGTATACGGCCCCTCTATACGGCTCCATGTGTATACGGCTCCATGTGTATACAGCCCCTATATACAGCTCCATGTGTATACGGCCTCTATATACTGCTCCATCTGTATACAACTCCATGTGTATACAGCCCCTATATACAGCTCCATGTGTATACAGCCCCTATATACAGCTCCATGTGTATACAGCTCCATGTGTATGCAGCTCCTATATACGGCTCCATGTGTATACGGCCCCTCTATACAGCTCCATGTGTATACGGCCCCTCTATACAGCTCCATGTGTATACGGCCCCTCTATACAGCTCCATGTGCATACGGCTCCTCTATACAGCTCCATGTGCATACGGCCCCTCTATACAGCTCCATGTGTATACGGCCCCTCTATACAGCTCCATGTGTATACGTCATCTCTATACAGCTCCATGTGTATACGGCCCCTCTATACAGCTCCATGTGTATACGGCCTCTATATACAGCTCCATGTGTATACGGCCCATATATACAGCTCCATGTGTATACGGCCCCTATATACAGCTCCATGTGTATACGGCTCCTCTATACAGCTCCATGTGTACACGGCCCCTATATACAGCTCCATGTGTATACGGCCCCTCTATACAGCTCCATGTGTATACGGCCCCTCTATACAGCTCCATGTGTATACGGCCCCTCTATACAGCTCCATGTGTATACGGCCTCTATATACAGCTCCATGTGTATACGGCCCCTATATACAGCTCCATGTGTATACGGCCCCTATATACAGCTCCATGTGTATACGGCTCCTCTATACAGCTCCATGTGTATACGGCCCCTATATACAGCTCCATGTGTATACAGCCCCTATATACAGCTCCATGTGTATACGGCTCCTATATACAGCTCCATGTGTATACGGCCCCTATATACAGCTCCATGTGTATACGGCCCCTATATACAGCTCCATGTGTATACGGCCCCTATATACAGCTCCATGTGTATACGGCCCCTATATACAGCTCCATGTGTATACGGCCCCTATATACAGCCCCTCTATACAGCTCCGTGTATACGGCCCCTATATACAGCTCCATGTGTATACGGCCCCTCTATACAGCTCCATGTGTATACGGCCCCTCTATACAGCTCCATGTGTATACGGCCCCTCTATACAGCTCCATGTGTCTACGGCTCCATGTGTCTACGGCTCCTGTATACATCTCCATGTGTATACAGCTCCTCTATACGGCTCCATGTGTATACGGCCCCTATATACAGCTCCATGTGTATACGGCCGCTATATACAGCTCCATGTGTATACGGCCCCTATATACAGCTCCATGTGTATACGGCTCCTGTATACGGCCCCTATATACAGCTCCATGTGTATACAGCCCCTCTATACAGCTCCATGTGTATACAGCCCCTCTATACAGCTCCATGTGTATACGGCCCATATATACAGCTCCATGTGTATACAGCTCCATGTGTATACGGCCCCTATATACAGCTCCATGTGTATACAGCTCCATGTGTATACGGCCCCGGTATACAGCTCCATGTGTATACAGCTCCTATATACAGCTCCATGTGTATACAGCTCCATGTGTATACGGCCCCTGATATACAGCTCCATGTGTATACGGCTCCTATATACAGCTCCATGTGTATACGGACCCTGATATACAGCTCCATGTGTATACAGCCCCTATATACAGCTCCATGTGTATACTGCCCCCGGTATACAGCTCCATGTGTATACAGCTCCTCTATACAGCTCCATGTCTATACAGCTCCTATATACAGCTCCATGTGTATACAGCTCCTATATACAGCTCGATGTGTATACTGCCCCTATATACGGCTCCATGTGTATACAGCCCCTATATACAGCTCCATGTGTATACAGCTCCTATATAGAGCTCCATGTGTATACGGCCCTATATACAGCTCCATGTGTATACGGCCCCTATATACAGCTCCTGATATACAGCTCCATGTGTATACAGCCCCTATATACAGCTCCATGTGTATACAGCTCCATGTGTATACAGCTCCTGATATACAGCTCCATGTGTATACAGCCCCTATATACGGCTCCATGTGTATACAGCTCCTATATACGGCTCCATGTGTATACGGCCCCTCTATACAGCTCCATGCGTATACAGCTCCATGTGTATACGGCCCCTTCTATACGGCTCCATGTGTAGACGGCTCCTATAGACAGCTCCATGTGTAGACGGCTCCTATATACAGCTCCGTGTGTATACAGCTCCATGTGTATACGGCCCCTGTATACAGCTCCATGTGTATACCGCTCCTATATACAGCTCCATGTGTATACGGCTCCTATATACAGCTCCATGTGTATACGGCCCCTATATACAGCTCCATGTGTATACGGCCCCTGTATACAGCTCCATGTGTATACGGCCCCTATATACAGCTCCATGTGTATACGGCCCCTATATACAGCTCCATGTGTATACGGCCCCTATATACAGCTCCATGTGTATACGGCCCCTATATACAGCTCCATGTGTATACGGCTCCTATATACATCTCCATGTGTATACGGCTCCTATATACAGCTCCATGTGTATATGGCCCCTATATACAGCTCCATGTGTATACGGCCCCTGTATACAGCTCCATGTGTATACGGCCCCTATATACAGCTCCATGTGTATACTGCCCCTATATACAGCTCCATGTGTATACGGCCCCTATATACAGCTCCATGTGTATACGGCCCCTATATACAGCTCCATGTGTATACGGCCCCTATATACAGCTCCATGTGTATACGGCCCCTATATACAGCTCCATGTGTATACGGCCCCTATATACAGCTCCATGTGTATACGGCCCCTATATACAGCTCCATGTGTATACGGCCCCTATATACAGATCCATGTGTATACGGCCCCTATATACAGCTCCATGTGTATACGGCTCCTATATACCGCTCCATCTGTATACCGCCCTTATATACAGCTCCATGTGTATACGGCCCCTATATACAGCTCCATGTGTATACGGCCCCTCTATACAGCTCCATGTGTATACCGCCCTATATACAGCTCCATGTGTATACCGCCCTATATACAGCTCCATGTGTATACGGCCCCTCTATACGGCTCCATGTGTATACGGCTCCATGTGTATACGGCTCCATGTGTATACAGCCCCTATATACAGCTCCATGTGTATACAGCTCCATGTGTATACGGCCCCTATATACAGCTCCATGTGTATACAGCTCCATGTGTATACAGCCCCTATATACAGCTCCATGTGTATACAGCTCCATGTGTATACAGCCCCTATATACAGCTCCATGTGTATACAGCTCCATGTGTATGCAGCTCCTATATACGGCTCCATGTGTATACGGCTCCATGTGTATACAGCCCCTATATACAGCTCCATGTGTATACGGCCCCTATATACTGCTCCATGTGTATACAGCTCCATGTGTATACAGCCCCTATATACGGCTCCATGTGTATACAGCTCCATGTGTATACAGCTCCATGTGTATACGGCCCCTATATACTGCTCCATGTGTATACGGCTCCTATATACAGCTCCATGTGTATACGGCTCCATGTGTATACAGCTCCTATATACAGCTCCATGTGTATACGGCTCCATGTGTATACAGCTCCTATATATAGCTCCATGTGTATACAGCCCCTATATATGGCTCCATGTGTATGCAGCTCCTATATACAGCTCCATGTGTATACGGCTCCTATATACAGCTCCATGTGTATACGGCTCCATGTGTATGCAGCTCCTATATACAGCTCCATGTGTATACGGCTCCATGTGTATACAGCTCCTATATATAGCTCCATGTGTATACAGCTCCTATATACGGCTCCATGTGTAAGCGGCTCCATGTGTATGCGGCTCCATGTGTATGCGGCTCCATGTGTATGCGGCTCCATGTGTATGCGGCTCCATGTGTATACGGCTCCATGTGTAAGCAGCTCCATGTGTATACGGCCCCTATATACAGCTCCATGTGTATACAGCTCCTATATACAGCTCCATGTGTATACAGCCCCTATATACAGCTCCATGTGTATACGGCTCCTCTGTACAGCTCCATGTGTATACAGCCCCTATATACAGCTCCATGTGTATACGGCCCCTATATACAGCTCCATGTGTATACGGCCCCTATATACAGCTCCATGTGTATACGGCCCCTATATACAGCTCCATGTGTATACGGCCCCTATATACAGATCCATGTGTATACAGCTCCTCTATACAGCTCCATGTGTATACGGCTCCTCTATACAGCTCCATGTGTATACGGCTCCTATATACAGCTCCATGTGTATACGGCCCCTATATACGGCTCCATGTGTATACAGCCCCTATATACGGCTCCACGTGTATACGGCCCATATTTACAGCTCCATGTGTATACAGCCCCTATATACGGCTCCATGTGTATACAGCTCCTCTATACAGCCCCTATATACGGCTCCATGTGTATACGGCCCCTATTTACAGCTCCATGTGTATACCGCTCCTATATACAGCTCCATGTGTATACGGCCCCTATATACAGCTCCATGTGTATACCGCTCCTATATACAGCTCCATGTGTATACAGCCCCTATATACAGCTCCATGTGTATACGGCTCCTATATACAGCTCCATGTGTATACGGCTCCTCTATACAGCTCCATGTGTATACAGCTCCTATATACGGCTCCATGTGTATACGGCTCCTCTATACAGCTCCATGTGTATACGGCTCCTCTATACAGCTCCATGTGTATACGGCTCCTCTATACAGCTCCATGTGTATACGGCCCCTCTATACAGCTCCATGTGCATACGGCTCCATGTGTATACAGCCCCTATATACGGCTCCATGTGCATACGGCTCCATGTGTATACGACCCCTATATACAGCTCCATGTGTATACAGCCCCTATATACAGCTCCATGTGTATACGGCCCCAATATACAGCTCCATGTGTATACGGCTCCATGTGTATACGGCTCCATGTGTATACGGCTCCATGTGTATACAGCTCCTATATACAGCTCCATGTGCATACGGCTCCATGTGCATACGGCTCCATGTGCATACGACTCCATGTGTATACAGCTCCATGTGTATACGGCCCCTATATACAGCTCCATGTGTATACGGCTCCATGTGTATACAGCTCCTATATACAGCACCATGTGTATACGACTCCATGTGTATACGGCTCCATGTGTATACCGCTCCTATATACAGCTCCATGTGTATACGGCCCCTCTATACGGCTCCATGTGCCTACGGCTCCATGTGTATACAGCCCCTATATACAGCTCCATGTGTATACAGCACCATGTGCATACGGCTCCATGTGCATACAGCCCCTATATACAGCTCCATGTGTATACAGCACCATGTGCATACGGCTCCATGTGTATACAGCCCCTATATACAGCTCCATGTGTATACGGCTCCATGTGTATACAGCCCCTATATACGGCTCCATGTGTATACCGCTCCATGTGTATACCGCGCCTATATACAGCTCCATGTGCATACAGCTCCATGCGTATACAGCCCCTATATACAGCTCCATGTGTATACCGCCCTATATACAGCTCCATGTGTATACGGCCCCTCTATACGGCTCCATGTGCATACGACTCCATGTGTATACAGCCCCTATATACAGCTCCATGTGTATACGGCTCCATGTGTATACAGCTCCTATATACAGCACCATGTGTATACGGCTCCATGTGCATACGGCTCCATGTGTATACCGCTCCTATATACAGCTCCATGTGTATACCGCTCCTATATACAGCTCCATGTGTATACGGCCCCTCTATACGGCTCCATGTGTATACGGCTCCATGTGCCTATGGCTCCATGTGTATACAGCCCCTATATACAGCTCCATGTGTATACAGCACCATGTGCATACGGCTCCATGTGCATACAGCCCCTATATACAGCTCCATGTGTATACAGCACCATGTGCATACGGCTCCATGTGTATACAGCCCCTATATACAGCTCCATGTGTATACAGCCCCTATATACGGCTCCATGTGTATACCGCTCCTATATACAGCTCCATGTGCATACAGCTCCATGCGTATACAGCCCCTATATACAGCTCCATGTGTATACCGCCCTATATACAGCTCCATGTGTATACGGCCCCTCTATACGGCTCCATGTGTATACGGCTCCATGTGTATACAGCCCCTATATACAGCTCCATGTGTATACGGCCTCTATATACTGCTCCATCTGTATACAACTCCATGTGTATACAGCCCCTATATACAGCTCCATGTGTATACAGCCCCTATATACAGCTCCATGTGTATACAGCTCCATGTGTATGCAGCTCCTATATACGGCTCCATGTGTATACAGCCCCTATATACAGCTCCATGTGTATACAGCTCCATGTGTATACGGCCCCTGTATACTGCTCCATGTGTATACAGCCCCTATATACGGCTCCATGTGTATACAGCCCCTATATACAGCTCCATGTGTATACAGCTCCATGTGTATACGGCCCCTATATACTGCTCCATGTGTATGCAGCTCCTATATACAGCTCCATGTGTATACGGCTCCTATATACAGCTCCATGTGTATACGGCTCCATGTGTATACAGCTCCTATATACAGCTCCATGTGTATACGGCTCCATGTGTATACAGCTCCTATATATAGCTCCATGTGTATACAGCCCCTATATACAGCTCCATGTGTATACGGCTCCATGTGTATGCAGCTCCTATATACAGCTCCATGTGTATACGGCTCCTATATACAGCTCCATGTGTATACGGCTCCATGTGTATACAGCTCCTATATATAGCTCCATGTGTATACGGCTCCATGTGTATACAGCTCCTATATATAGCTCCATGTGTATACAGCTCCTATATACGGCTCCATGTGTAAGCGGCTCCATGTGTAAGCGGCTCCATGTGTATGCGGCTCCATGTGTATGCGGCTCCATGTGTATGCGGCTCCATGTGTATGCGGCTCCATGTGTATGCGGCTCCATGTGTATGCGGCTCCATGTGTATACAGCTCCATGTGTAAGCGGCTCCATGTGTATACGGCTCCTCTGTACAGCTCCATGTGTATACGGCCCCTATATGCAGCTCCATGTGTATACGGCCCCTATATACAGCTCCATGTGTATACAGCTCCTATATACAGCTCCATGTGTATACAGCCCCTATATACAGCTCCATGTGTATACGGCTCCATGTGTATACGGCTCCTCTGTACAGCTCCATGTGTATACGGCCCCTATATACAGCTCCATGTGTATACGGCCCCTATATACAGCTCCATGTGTATACGGCCCCTATATACAGCTCCATGTGTATACGGCCCCTATATACAGATCCATGTGTATACAGCTCCTCTATACAGCTCCATGTGTATACGGCTCCTCTATACAGCTCCATGTGTATACGGCTCCTCTATACAGCTCCATGTGTATACAGCTCCTATATACAGCTCCATGTGTATACGGCTCAATGTCTATGCAGCTCCATGTGTATACGGCTCCATGTGTATACAGCTCCTATATACAGCTCCATGTGTATACGGCTCCATGTGTATACGGCTCCATTTGTAAGCAGCTACATGTGTATACGGCTGCTATATATAGCTCCATGTGTATACGGCTCCTCTGTACAGCTCCATGTGTATACGGCTCCTCTGTACAGCTCCATGTGTATACGGCCCCTATATACAGCTCCATGTGTATACGGCCCCTATATACAGCTCCATGTGTATACAGCTCCTATATACAGCTCCATGTGTATACAGCCCCTATATACAGCTCCATGTGTATACAGCTCCATGTGTATACGGCCCCTATATACAGCTCCATGTGTATACGGCTCCGCTCCATGTGTATACAGCTCCATGTGTATACGGCCCCTATATACAGCTCCATGTGTATACGGCCCCTATATACAGCTCCATGTGTATACGGCCCCTATATACAGCTCCATGTGTATACGGCCCCTATATACAGCTCCATGTGTATACGGCCCCTATATACAGCTCCATGTGTATACGGCCCCTATATACAGCTCCATGTGTATACGGCCCCTATATACAGCTCCATGTGTGTACAGCTCCTCTATACAGCTCCTCTATACAGCTCCATGTGTATACGGCTCCTCTATACAGCTCCATGTGTATACGCCTCCTGTATACAGCTCCATGTGTATACAGCTCCTATATACAGCTCCATGTGTATACAGCTCCTATAAACAGCTCCATGTGTATACAGCTTCATGTGTATACGGCCCCTATATACGGCTCCATGTGTATACAGCTCCTATATACAGCTCCATGTGTATACGGCTCCTCTATACAGCTCCATTTGTATGCGGCTCCTCTATACAGCTCCATGTGTATACGGCCCCTATATACAGCTCCATGTGTATACGGCCCTTATATACAGCTCCATGTGTATACGGCCCCTATATACAGCTCCATGTGTATACGGCCCCTATATACAGCTCCATGTGTATACGGCCCCTATATACAGCTCCATGTGTATACGACCCCTATATACAGCTCCATGTGTATACAGTCCCTGATATACAGCTCCATGTGTATACAGCTCCATGTCTTTACGGCTCCATGTGTATACAGCTCCTATATACAGCTCCATGTGTATACGGCCCCTATATGCAGCTCCATGTGTATACGGCCCCTATATACAGCTCCATGTGTATACAGCTCCTATATACAGCTCCATGTGTATACAGCCCCTATATACAGCTCCATGTGTATACGGCTCCATGTGTATACGGCTCCTCTGTACAGCTCCATGTGTATACGGCCCCTATATACAGCTCCATGTGTATACGGCCCCTATATACAGCTCCATGTGTATACGGCCCCTATATACAGCTCCATGTGTATACGGCCCCTATATACAGATCCATGTGTATACAGCTCCTCTATACAGCTCCATGTGTATACGGCTCCTCTATACAGCTCCATGTGTATACGGCTCCTCTATACAGCTCCATGTGTATACAGCTCCTATATACAGCTCCATGTGTATACGGCTCAATGTCTATGCAGCTCCATGTGTATACGGCTCCATGTGTATACAGCTCCTATATACAGCTCCATGTGTATACGGCTCCATGTGTATACGGCTCCATTTGTAAGCAGCTACATGTGTATACGGCTGCTATATATAGCTCCATGTGTATACGGCTCCTCTGTACAGCTCCATGTGTATACGGCTCCTCTGTACAGCTCCATGTGTATACGGCCCCTATATACAGCTCCATGTGTATACGGCCCCTATATACAGCTCCATGTGTATACAGCTCCTATATACAGCTCCATGTGTATACAGCCCCTATATACAGCTCCATGTGTATACAGCTCCATGTGTATACGGCCCCTATATACAGCTCCATGTGTATACGGCTCCGCTCCATGTGTATACAGCTCCATGTGTATACGGCCCCTATATACAGCTCCATGTGTATACGGCCCCTATATACAGCTCCATGTGTATACGGCCCCTATATACAGCTCCATGTGTATACGGCCCCTATATACAGCTCCATGTGTATACGGCCCCTATATACAGCTCCATGTGTATACGGCCCCTATATACAGCTCCATGTGTATACGGCCCCTATATACAGCTCCATGTGTGTACAGCTCCTCTATACAGCTCCTCTATACAGCTCCATGTGTATACGGCTCCTCTATACAGCTCCATGTGTATACGCCTCCTGTATACAGCTCCATGTGTATACAGCTCCTATATACAGCTCCATGTGTATACAGCTCCTATAAACAGCTCCATGTGTATACAGCTTCATGTGTATACGGCCCCTATATACGGCTCCATGTGTATACAGCTCCTATATACAGCTCCATGTGTATACGGCTCCTCTATACAGCTCCATTTGTATGCGGCTCCTCTATACAGCTCCATGTGTATACGGCCCCTATATACAGCTCCATGTGTATACGGCCCTTATATACAGCTCCATGTGTATACGGCCCCTATATACAGCTCCATGTGTATACGGCCCCTATATACAGCTCCATGTGTATACGGCCCCTATATACAGCTCCATGTGTATACGACCCCTATATACAGCTCCATGTGTATACAGTCCCTGATATACAGCTCCATGTGTATACAGCTCCATGTCTTTACGGCTCCATGTGTATACAGCTCCTATATACAGCTCCATGTGTATACGGCTCCTATATACAGCTCCATGTGTATACGGCTCCTATTTTCAGCTCCATGTGTATACGGCTCCTATATTCAGCTCCATGTGTATACAGCTCCTATATACAGCTCCATGTATATACAGCTCCTATATACAGCTCCATGTGTATACAGCTCCATTTGTATACGGCTCCTCTATACGGCTCCATGTGTATACGGCCCCTATATACAGCTCCATGTGTATATGGCCCCTATATACAGCTCCATGTGTATACATCCCCTATATACAGCTCCATGTGTATACAGCTCCATGTGTATACGGCCCTATATACAGCTCCATGTGTATACGGCTCCTCTATACAGCTCCATGTGTATACGGCCCCTATATACAGCTCCATGTGTATACAGCTCCTATATACAGCTCCATGTGTATACAGCTCCTATATACAGCTCCACGTGTATACAGCTCCTATATACAGCTCCACGTGTATACGGCTCCTCTATACAGCTCCATGTGTATACAGCCCCTATATACAGCTCCATGTGTATACAGCCCCTATATACAGCTCCATGTGTATACAGCCCCTATATACAGCGCCATGTGTTTACGGCTCCATGTGTATACGGCCCCTATATACGGCTCCATGTGTATACGGCCCCTATATACGGCTCCATGTGTATACAGCTCCATGTGTATACAGCTCCATGTGTATACAGCTCCATGTGTATAAAGCTCCATGTGTATACGGCTCCTATATACAGCTCCATGTGTATACGGCTCCATGTGTATAAAGCTCCATGTGTATACGGCTCCTATATACAGTTCCATGTGTATACGGCTCCTCTATACAGCTCCATGTGTATACGGCCCCTATATACAGCTCCATGTGTATACGGCCCCTATATACAGCTCCATGTGTATACGGCCCCTATATACAGCTCCATGTGTTTACGGCCCCTATGTACAGCTCCATGTGTATACGGCTCCTCTATACAGCTCCATGTGTATACGGCTCCTCTATACAGCTCCATGTGTATACGGCCCCTATATACAGCTCCATGTGTATACGGCCCCTATATACAGCTCCATGTGTATACTGCTCCTCTATACAGCTCCATGTGTATACGGCCCCTATATACAGCTCCATGTGTATACGGCCCCTATATACAGCTCCATGTGTATACGGCTCCTCTATACAGCTCCATGTGTATACGGCCCCTATATACAGCTCCATGTGTTTACGGCCCCTATGTACAGCTCCATGTGTATACGGCTCCTCTATACAGCTCCATGTGTATACGGTTCCATGTGTATACGGCTCCTCTATACAGCTCCATGTGTATTGCCCCTATATACAGCTCCATGTGTATACGGCCCCTATATACAGCTCCATGTGTATACGGCTCCTATATACAGCACCATGTGTATACGACCCCTATATACAGCTCCATGTGTATACGGCCCCTATATACAGCTCCATGTGTATACGGCCCCTATATACAGCTCCATGTGTATACGGCCCCTATATACGGCTCCATGTGTATACAGCTCCATGTGTTTACGGCCCCTATATACTGCTCCATGTGTATACAGCTCCATGTGTTTACGGCCCCTACATACAGCTCCATGTGTATACGGCTCCTCTATACAGCTCCATGTGTATACGGCCCCTATATACAGCTCCATGTGTTTACGGCCCCTATGTACAGCTCCATGTGTATACGGCTCCTCTATACAGCTCCATGTGTATACGGCCCCTATATACAGCTCCATGTGTATACGGCCCCTATATACAGCTCCATGTGTTTACGGCCCCTATGTACAGCTCCATGTGTATACGGCTCCTATATACAGCACCATGTGTATACGACCCCTATATACAGCTCCATGTGTATATGGCCCCTATATACAGCTCCATGTGTATACGGCCCCTATATACAGCTCCATGTGTATACGGCCCCTATATACGGCTCCATGTGTATACAGCTCCATGTGTTTACGGCCCCTATATACAGCTCCATGTGTTTACGGCCCCTATGTACAGTTCCATGTGTATACGGCTCCTCTATACAGCTCCATGTGTATACGGCCCCTATATACAGCTCCATGTGTTTACGGCCCCCATGTACAGCTCCATGTGTATACGGCTCCTCTATACAGCTCCATGTGTATACGGTTCCATGTGTATACGGCTCCTCTATACAGCTCCATGTGTATACGGCTCCTCTATACAGCTCCATGTGTATACGGCCCCTATATACAGCTCCATGTGTATACGGCTCCTCTATACAGCTCCATGTGTATACGGCTCCTCTATACAGCTCCATGTGTACACGGCCCCTATATACAGCTCCATGTGTACACGGCCCCTATATACAGCTCCATGTGTATACGGCTCCTCTATACAGCTCCATGTGTATACAGCCCCTATATACGGCTCCATGTGTATACGGCTCCTCTATACAGCTCCATGTGCATACGGCTCCTATATACAGCACCATGTGTATACGACCCCTATATACAGCTCCATGTGTATACGGCCCCTATATACAGCTCCATGTGTATACGGCCCCTATATACAGCTCCATGTGTATATGGCCCCTATATACGGCTCCATGTGTATACAGCTCCATGTGTTTACGGCTCCATGTGTATACAGCTTCTATATACAGCTCCATGTGTATACGGCCCCTATATACAGCTCCATGTGTATACGGCTCCATGTGTATACTGCTCCATGTGTATACTGCTCCATGTGTATACAGCTCCATGTGTATACGGCCCCTATATACGGCTCCATGTGTATACAGCTCCATGTGTATACGGCCCCTATATACGGCTCCATGTGTATACAGCTCCATGTGTATAAAGCTCCATGTGTATACGGCTCCTATATACAGCTCCATGTGTATACGGCTCCATGTGTATAAAGCTCCATGTGTATACGGCTCCTATATACAGCTCCATGTGTATACAGCTCCATGTGTATAAAGCTCCATGTGTATACGGCTCCTATATACAGCTCCATGTGTATACGGCTCCATGTCTATACAGCTCCATGTGTATACGGCTCCTCTATACAGCTCCATGTGTATACGGTTCCTATATACAGCTCCATGTGTATACGGCCCCTATATACAGCTCCATGTGTATACGGCCCCTATATACAGCTCCATGTGTTTACGGCCCCTATATACAGCTCCATGTGTATACGGCCCCTATATACAGCTCCATGTGTATACGACCCCTATATACAGCTCCATGTGTATACAGTCCCTGATATACAGCTCCATGTGTATACAGCTCCATGTCTTTACGGCTCCATGTGTATACAGCTCCTATATACAGCTCCATGTGTATACGGCTCCTATATACAGCTCCATGTGTATACGGCTCCTATTTTCAGCTCCATGTGTATACGGCTCCTATTTTCAGCTCCATGTGTATACAGCTCCATGTATATACAGCTCCTATATACAGCTCCATGTGTATACAGCTGCATGTGTATACGGCTCCATTTGTATACGGCTCCTCTATACGGCTCCATGTGTATACGGCCCCTATATACAGCTCCATGTGTATATGGCCCCTATATACAGCTCCATGTGTATACGGCCCTATATACAGCTCCATGTGTATACGGCTCCTCTATACAGCTCCATGTGTATACGGCCCCTATATACAGCTCCATGTGTATACAGCTCCTATATACAGCTCCATGTGTATACAGCTCCTGTATACAGCTCCTCTATACAGCTCCATGTGTATACAGCCCCTATATACAGCTCCATGTGTATACAGCCCCTATATACAGCTCCATGTGTATACAGCCCCTATATACAGCGCCATGTGTTTACGGCTCCATGTGTATACGGCCCCTATATACGGCTCCATGTGTATACGGCCCCTATATACGGCTCCATGTGTATACAGCTCCATGTGTATACAGCTCCATGTGTATACGGCTCCATGTGTATAAAGCTCCATGTGTATACGGCTCCTATATACAGCTCCATGTGTATACGGTTCCATGTGTATACGGCTCCTCTATACAGCTCCATGTGTATACGGTTCCTATATACAGCTCCATGTGTATACGGCCCCTATATACAGCTCCATGTGTATACGGCCCCTATATACAGCTCCATGTGTTTACGGCCCCTATGTACAGCTCCATGTGTATACGGCTCCTCTATACAGCTCCATGTGTATACGGTTCCATGTGTATACGGCTCCTCTATACAGCTCCATGTGTATACGGCCCCTATATACAGCTCCATGTGTATACTGCTCCTCTATACAGCTCCATGTGTATACGGCCCCTATATACAGCTCCATGTGTATACGGCCCCTATATACAGCTCCATGTGTATACGGCTCCTCTATACAGCTCCATGTGTATACGGCCCCTATATACAGCTCCATGTGTTTACGGCCCCTATGTACAGCTCCATGTGTATACGGCTCCTCTATACAGCTCCATGTGTATACGGCTCCTCTATACAGCTCCATGTGTATACGGCCCCTATATACAGCTCCATGTGTATACGGCCCCTATATACAGCTCCATGTGTATACGGCTCCTATATACAGCACCATGTGTATACGACCCCTATATACAGCTCCATGTGTATACGGCCCCTATATACAGCTCCATGTGTATACGGCCCCTATATACAGCTCCATGTGTATACGGCCCCTATATACGGCTCCATGTGTATACAGCTCCATGTGTTTACGGCCCCTATATACTGCTCCATGTGTATACAGCTCCATGTGTTTACGGCCCCTACATACAGCTCCATGTGTATACGGCTCCTCTATACAGCTCCATGTGTATACGGCCCCTATATACAGCTCCATGTGTTTACGGCCCCTATGTACAGCTCCATGTGTATACGGCTCCTCTATACAGCTCCATGTGTATACGGCCCCTATATACAGCTCCATGTGTATGCGGCTCCTCTATACAGCTCCATGTGTATACGGCTCCTCTATACAGCTCCATGTGTACACGGCCCCTATATACAGCTCCATGTGTACACGGCCCCTATATACAGCTCCATGTGTTTACGGCCCCTATGTACAGCTCCATGTGTATACGGCTCCTATATACAGCACCATGTGTATACGACCCCTATATACAGCTCCATGTGTATACGGCCCCTATATACAGCTCCATGTGTATACGGCCCCTATATACAGCTCCATGTGTATACGGCCCCTATATACGGCTCCATGTGTATACAGCTCCATGTGTTTACGGCCCCTATATACAGCTTCATGTGTTTACGGCCCCTATGTACAGTTCCATGTGTATACGGCTCCTCTATACAGCTCCATGTGTTTACGGCCCCTATGTACAGCTCCATGTGTATACGGCTCCTCTATACAGCTCCATGTGTATACGGTTCCATGTGTATACGGCTCCTCTATACAGCTCCATGTGTATACGGCCCCTATATACAGCTCCATGTGTATACGGCTCCTCTATACAGCTCCATGTGTATACGGCTCCTCTATACAGCTCCATGTGTATACGGCCCCTATATACAGCTCCATGTGTATACGGCCCCCATATACAGCTCCATGTGTATACGGCTCCTCTATACAGCTCCATGTGTACACGGCCCCTATGTACAGCTCCATGTGTATACGGCTCCTCTATACAGCTCCATGTGTATACAGCCCCTATATACGGCTCCATGTGTATACGGCTCCTCTATACAGCTCCATGTGCATACGGCTCCTATATACAGCACCATGTGTATACGACCCCTATATACAGCTCCATGTGTATACGGCCCCTATATACAGCTCCATGTGTATACGGCCCCTATATACAGCTCCATGTGTATACGGCCCCTATATACGGCTCCATGTGTATACAGCTCCATGTGTTTACGGCTCCATGTGTATACAGCTTCTATATACAGCTCCATGTGTATACGGCACCTATATACAGCTCCATGTGTATACGGCTCCATGTGTATACAGCTCCATGTGTATACGGCCCCTATATACGGCTCCATGTGTATACAGCTCCATGTGTATACGGCCCCTATATACGGCTCCATGTGTATACAGCTCCATGTATATACAGCTCCATGTGTATAAAGCTCCATGTGTATACGGCTCCTATATACAGCTCCATGTGTATACGGCTCCATGTGTATAAAGCTCCATGTGTATACGGCTCCTATATACAGCTCCATGTGTATACGGTTCCATGTGTATAAAGCTCCATGTGTATACGGCTCCTCTATACAGCTTCATGTGTATACGGTTCCTATATACAGCTCCATGTGTATACGGCCCCTATATACAGCTCCATGTGTATACGGCCCCTATATACAGCTCCATGTGTTTACGGCCCCTATATACAGCTCCATGTGTATACGGCCCCTATATACAGCTCCATGTGTATACGGCCCCTATATACAGCTCCATGTGTATACGGCCCCTATATACAGCTCCATGTGTTTACGGCCCGTATATACAGCTCCATGTGTATACGGTTCCATGTGTATACGGCTCCTCTATACAGCTCCATGTGTATACGGCCCCTATATACAGCTCCATGTGTATACGGCTCCTCTATACAGCTCCATGTGTATACGGCTCCTCTATACAGCTCCATGTGT
This sequence comes from Phyllobates terribilis, assembly GCF_046119375.1. Lineage (NCBI taxonomy): Eukaryota > Metazoa > Chordata > Amphibia > Anura > Dendrobatidae > Phyllobates > Phyllobates terribilis. The sequence goes on along the minus strand of NW_027362768.1, from coordinate 394,310,616 downwards.
ATACGGCCCCTATATACAGCTCCATGTGTATACGGCCCCTATATACAGCTCCATGTGTATACGGCCCCTATATACAGCTCCATGTGTTTACGGCCCCTATGTACAGCTCCATGTGTATACGGCTCCTCTATACAGCTCCATGTGTATACGGTTCCATGTGTATACGGCTCCTCTATACAGCTCCATGTGTATACAGCCCCTATATACAGCTCCATGTGTATACGGCCCCTATATACAGCTCCATGTGTATACGGCTCCTATATACAGCTCCATGTGTATACGGCCCCTATATACAGCTCCATGTGTATACGGCCCCTATATACAGCTCCATGTGTATACGACCCCTATATACAGCTCCATGTGTATACAGTCCCTGATATACAGCTCCATGTGTATACAGCTTCATGTGTATACGTCTCCTCTATACAGCTCCATGTGTATACGGCCCCTATATACAGCTCCATGTGTATACGACCCCTATATACAGCTCCATGTGTATACAATCCCTGATATACAGCTCCATGTGTATACAGCTCCATGTGTATACGTCTCCTCTATACAGCTCCATGTGTATACGGCCCCTATATACAGCTCCATGTGTATACGGCCCCTATATACGGCTCCATGTGTATGCGGCTCCTATATACGGCTCCATGTGTATACAGCTCCATGTGTATTCAGCTCCTATATACAGCTCCATGTGTATACGGCTCTTCTATACAGCTCCATGTGTATACGGCTCTTCTATACAGCTCCATGTGTATACGGCTCTTCTATACAGCTCCATGTGTTTACGGCCCTTATATACAGCTCCATGTGTATACGACCCCTATATACAGCTCCATGTGTATACAGTCCCTGATATATAGCTCCATGTGTATACAGCCCCTCTATACAGCTCCATGTGTATACAGCTCCTATATTCAGCTCCATGTGTATACAGCTCCTATATGCAGCTCCATGTGTATACAGCCCCTATATACAGCTCCATGTGTATACGGCTCCTATATTCAGCTCCATGTGTATACCGCCCCTATATACAGCTCCATGTGTATACGGCTCCTATATTCAGCTCCATGTGTATACGGCTCCTATCTACAGCTCCATGTGTATACGGCTCCTATATACAGCTCCATGTGTATACGGCTCCTATATACAGCTCCATGTGTATACGGCTCCTCTATACAGCTCCATGTGTATACGGCTCCATGTGTATACGGCCCCTATATACAGCTCCATGTGTATACGGCCCCTGTATACGGCTCCATGTGTATACAGCTCCATATGTACACAGCCCCTCTTTACAGCTCCATGTGTATACGGCCATGTGTATACGGCCCCTATATAGAGCTCCATGTGCATACGGCCCCTATATAGAGCTCCATGTGTATACGGCTCCTCTATACAGCTCCATGTGTATACGGCTCCTCTATACAGCTCCATGTGTATACAGCTCCTCTATACAGCTCCATGTGTATACAGCTCCTCTATACAGCTCCATGTGTATACGGCTCCTCTATACAGCTCCATGTGTATACGGCTCCTCTATACAGCTCCATGTGTATACGGCTCCTCTATACAGCTCCATGTGTATACGCCCCTCTTTACAGCTCCATGTGTATACAGCCCCTCTTTACAACTCCATGTGTATACGGCCCCAATATACAGCTCCATGTGTATACGGCCCCTATATACAGCTCCATGTGTATACGGCTCCATGTGTATACGGCCCCTATATACAGCTCCATGTGTATACAGTTCCATGTGTATGCGGCTCCTCTATACGGCTCCATGTGTATACGGCTCCATGTGTATACAGCTCCTCTATACAGCTCCATGTGTATACGGCCCCTGTATACAGCTCCATGTGTATACGGCTCCATGCGTATACGGCTCCTATATACAGCTCCATGCATATACGGCTCCTATATACAGCTCCATGTGTATACAGCTCCTCTATACAGCTCCATGTGTATACGGCTCCTATATACAGCTCCATGTGTATACGGCTCCTCTATACAGCTCCATGTGTATACAGCTCCTCTATACAGCTCCATGTGTATACGGCTCCTATATACAGCTCCATGTGTATACGGCTCCTCTATACAGCTCCATGTGTATACAGCTCCTCTATACAGCTCCATGTGTATACAGCTCCTCTATACAGCTCCATGTGTATACGGCTCCTCTATACAGCTCCATGTGTATACGGCTCCTCTATACAGCTCCATGTGTATACGGCTCCTCTATACAGCTCCATGTGTATACGCCCCTCTTTACAGCTCCATGTGTATACAGCCCCTCTTTACAACTCCATGTGTATACGGCCCCAATATACAGCTCCATGTGTATACGGCCCCTATATACAGCTCCATGTGTATACGGCTCCATGTGTATACGGCCCCTATATACAGCTCCATGTGTATACAGTTCCATGTGTATGCGGCTCCTCTATACGGCTCCATGTGTATACGGCTCCATGTGTATACAGCTCCTCTATACAGCTCCATGTGTATACGGCCCCTGTATACGGCTCCATGCGTATACGGCTCCTATATACAGCTCCATGCATATACGGCTCCTATATACAGCTCCATGTGTATACAGCTCCTCTATACAGCTCCATGTGTATACGGCTCCTATATACAGCTCCATGTGTATACAGCTCCTCTATACAGCTCCATGTGTATACGGTCCCTATATACATCTCCTTGTGTATACAGCCCCTATATACAGCCCCTATATACAGCACCATGTCTATACAGCTCCATGTGTATACGGCCCCTATATACAGCTTCATGTGTATACAGCTCCATGTGTATACGGCCCCTATATACAGCGCCATGTGTATACAGCCCCTATATACAGCTCCATTTGTATACGGCCCCTATATTCAGCTCCATGTGTATACTGCTCCATGCGTATACGGCTCCTATATACAGTTCCATGTGTATACGGCTCCATGTGTATACCGCCCCTATATACAGCTCCATGTGTATACGGCCCCTATATACAGCTCCATGTGTATACTGCTCCATGTGTATACGGCTCCATGTGTATACAGCTCCACGTGTATACAGCCCCTCTATACAGCTCCACGTGTATACAGCCCCTCTATACAGCTCCACGTGTTTACAGCCCCTCTATACAGCTCCACGTGTATACGGCTCCTATATACAGCTCCATGTGTATACAGCCCCTATATACAGCTCCATGTGTATACAGCCCCTATATACTGCTCCATGTGTATACAGCCCCTATATACTGCTCCATGTGTATACGGCTCCTATATACAGCTCCATGTGTATACAGCTCCATGTGTGTACGGCTCCTATATACAGCTCCATGTGTATACAGCTCCTCTATACAGCTCCATGTGTTTACAGCTCCATGTGTGTACGGCTCCTATATACAGCACCATGTGTATACAGCACCATGTGTATACAGCTCCTATATACAGCTCCATGTGTATACAGCTCCATGTCTATACAGCCCCTATATACAGCTCCATGTGTATACAGCTCCTATATACAGCTCCATGTGTATACGGCCCCTATATACAGCTCCATGTGTATACAGCCCCTATATACAGCTCCATGTGTATACGGCCCCTATATACAGCTCCATGTGTATACGGCCCCTATATACAGCTCCATGTTTATACTGCTCCTTTATACAGCTCCATGTGTATACGGCCACTATATACCGCTCCTCTATACAGCTCCATGTGTATACAGCTCCATGTGTGTACGACCCCTCTATACCGCTCCATGTGTATACGGCTGCTATATACAGCTCCATGTGTATGCGGCTCCTATATACAGCTCCATGTGTATACAGCCCCTATATACAGCTCCATGTGTATACGGCTCCTCTATACGGCTCCATGTGTATACGGCCCCTATATACAGCTCCATGTGTATACGGCCCCTATATACAGCTCCATGTGTATACCTCTCCTTTATACAGCTCCATGTGTATACGGCCCCTATATACAGCTCCTCTATACATCTCCATGTGTATACCGCTCCATGTGTATACGGCCCCTCTATACCGCTCCATGTGTATACGGCCCCTATATACAGCTCCTTGTGTATACAGCTCCATGTGTATACGACCCCTATATACAGCTCCATGTGTATACGGCTCCTCTATACAGCTCCATGTGTATACAGCCCCTATATACAGCTCCATGTGTATACGGCTCCTCTATACGGCTCCATGTGTATACGGCTCCTCTATACAGCTCCATGTGTATACGGCTCCTATATACAGCTGCATATGTATACGGCCCCTATATACAGCTCCATGTGTATACAGCCCCTATATACAGCTCCATGTGTATACAGTTCCATGTGTATACAGCTCCATGTGTTTACGGACCCTATATACAGCTCCATGTGTATACGGCCCCTATATACAGCTCCATGTGTATACGGCCCCTATATACAGCTCCATGTGTATACGGCCCCTATATACAGCTCCATGTGTATACGGCCCCTATATACAGCTCCATGTGTATACGGCTCCTATATACAGCTCCATGTGTATATAGCCCCTATATACTGCTCCATGTGTATACAGCACCTTGTGTATACGGCCCCTATATACAGCTCCATGTGTATGCAGCCCCTATATACCGCTCCATGTGTATACAGCCCCTATATACAGCTCCATGTGTATACGTATCCATGTGTTTACGGCTCCTCTATACAGCTCCATGTGTATACGGCCCCTATATACAGCTCCATGTGTATACGGCCCCTATATACAGCTCCATGTGTATACGGCCCCTATATACAGCTCCATGTGTATACGGCTCCTCTATACAGCTCCATGTGTATACAGCCCCTATATACAGCTCCATGTGTATACGGCTCCTCTATACAGCTCCATGTGTATACAGCCCCTATATACAGCTCCATGTGTATACGGCTCCTCTATACGGCTCCATGTGTATACGGCTCCTCTATACAGCTCCATATGTATACGGCTCCTATATACAGCTGCATGTGTATACGGCCCCTATATACAGCTCCATGTGTATACAGCCTCTATATACAGCTCCATGTGTATACAGCTCCATGTGTATACAGCTCCATGTGTATACGGCCCCTATATACAGCTCCATGTGTATACGGCCCCTATATACAGCTCCATGTGTATACGGCCCCTATATACAGCTCCATGTGTATACGGCCCCTATATACAGCTCCATGTGTATATAGCCCCTATATACAGCTCCATGTGTATACAGCTCCTATATACAGCTCCATGTGTATACGTATCCATGTGTTTACGGCTCCTCTATACAGCTCCATGTGTATGCGGCTCCATGTGTATACGGCCCCTATATACAGCTCCATGTGTATACGGCCCCTATATACAGCTCCATGTGTATACAGCTCCATGTGTATACGGCTCCTATATACAGCTCCATGTGTATATAGCCCTTATATACAGCTCCATGTGTATACAGCACCTTGTGTATACGGCCCCTATATACAGCTCCATGTGTATACAGCCCCTATATACAGCTCCATGTGTATACGGCCCCTATATACGGCTCCATGTGTATACGGCTCCTCTATACAGCTCCCATTTGTATACGGCTCCTGTATACGGCTCCATGTGTATACTGCTCCATGTGTATACGGCTCCTCTATACGGCTCCATGTGTATAAAGCTCCATGTGTATACAGCCCCTATATACAGCTCCATGTGTATACGGCTCCTCTATACGGCTCCATGTGTATGCTGCTCCATGTGTATACGGCCCCTATATACAGCTCCATGTGTATACAGCTCCATGTGTATACGGCCCCTATATACAGCTCCATGTGTATACGGCCCCTGTATACAGCTCCATGTGTATACGGCCCCTATATACAGCTCCATGTGTATACGGCCCCTATATACAGCTCCATGTGTATACGGCCCCTATATACAGCTCCATGTGTATACGGCCCCTATATACAGCTCCATGTGTATACGGCCCCTATATACAGCTCCATGTGTATACGGCCCCTATAGACAGCTTCATGTGTATACGGCCCCTATATACAGCTCCATGTGTATACAGCTCCTCTATACGGCTCCATGTGTATACAGCTCCATGTGTATACAGCTCCATGTGTATACAGCTCCTATATACAGCTCCATGTGTATACAGCCCCTATATACAGCTCCAAGTGTATACGGCTCCTATATACAGCTCCATGTGTATACAGCTCCTATATACAGCTCCATGTGTATACGGCTCCTCTATACAGCTCCATGTGTATACGGCTCCTCTATACAGCTCCATGTGTTTACAGCTCCTCTATACAGCTCCATGTGTATACGGCTCCTCTATACAGCTCCATGTGTATACGGCTCCTCTGTACAGCTCCATGTGTATACGGCTCCTCTGTATAGCTCCATGTGTATACAGCCCCTATATACAGCTCCATGTGTATACTGCTCCTCTATACAGCTCCATGTGTATACAGCTCCATGTGTATACGCCCCTCTTTACAACTCCATGTGTATACGGCCCTATATACAGCTCCATGTGTATACGTCCCCTATATACAGCTCCACGTGTATACGGCTCCTATATACAGCTCCATGTGTATACGTCCCCTATATACAGCTCCACGTGTATACGGCTCCTATATACATCTCCATGTGTATACGGCCCCTATATACAGCTCCATTTGTATACGGCCCCTATATACAGCTCCATGTGTATACGGCTCCTATATACAGCTCCATGTGTATATAGCCCCTATATACAGCTCCATGTGTATACGGCTCCTCTATACAGCTCCATGTGTATGCGGCTCCATGTGTATGCGGCTCCATGTGTATACAGCTCCTCTATACGGCTCCATGTGTATACGGCTCCTATATACAGCTCCATGTGTATACAGCCCCTATATACAGCTCCATGTGTATACAGCCCCTATATACAGCTCCATTTGTATACGGCTCCTATATACAGCTCCATGTGTATACAGCTCCTATATACAGCTCCATGTCTATACAGCCCCTATATACAGCTCCATGTGTATACAGCTCCATGTATATACGGTTCCTCTATACAGCTCCATGTGTATACAGCCCCTATATACAGCTCCATGTGTATACAGCTCCTATATACAGCTCAATGTGTATACAGCTCCATGTGTATACAGCCCCTATATACAGCACCATGTGTATACAGCCCCTATATACAGCTCCATGTGTATACAGCCCCTATATACAGCTCCATGTGTATACAGCTCCTCTATACGGCTCCATGTGTATACAGCTCCATGTGTATACAGCTCCTATATACAGCTCCATGTGTATACAGCCCCTATATACAGCTCCATGTGTATACGGCTCCTATATACAGTTCCATGTGTATACAGCTCCTATATACAGCTCCATGTGTATACGGCTCCTATATACAGCTCCATGTGTATACGGCTCCTATATACAGCTCCATGTGTATACGGCTCCTATATACAGCTCCATGTGTATACGGCTCCTATATACAGCTCCATGTGTATACGGCCCCTATATACAGCTCCATGTGTATACGGCTCCTCTATACAGCTCCATGTGTATACGGCTCCTCTATACAGCTCCATGTGTATACGGCTCCTCTATACAGCTCCATGTGTATACGGCTCCTCTATACAGCTCCATGTGTATACGGCTCCTCTATACAGCTCCATGTGTATACGGCTCCTCTATACAGCCCCATGTGTATACGGCTCCTCTATACAGCCCCATGTGTATACGGCTCCTCTATACAGCTCCATGTGTATACGGCTCCTCTATACAGCTCCATGTGTATACGGCTCTTCTATACAGCTCCATGTGTATACGGCTCCTCTATACAGCTCCATGTGTATACAGCTCCATGTGTATACGCCCCTCTTTACAACTCCATGTGTAGACGGCCCTATATACAGCTCCATGTGTATACGGCCCCTATATAGAGCTCCATGTGTATACGGCCCCTATATACAGCTCCATGTGTATACGTCTCCTATATACAGCTCCATGTGTATACGGCCCCTATATACAGCTCCATTTGTATACGGCTCCATGTGTATACGGCCCCTATATACAGCTCCACGTGTATACAGCTCCATGTGTATACGGCTCCTCTATACAGCTCCATGTGTATACGGCCCCTCTATACAGCACCATGTGTATACAGCTCCATGTGTATACGGCCCCTGTATACAGCTCCATGTGTATACGGCTCCTATATACAGCTCCATGCGTATACGGCTCCTATATACAGCTCCATGTGTATACGGCTCCTCTATACAGCTCCATGTGTATACGGCTCCTCTATACAGCTCCATGTGTATACAGCTCCTCTATACAGCTCCTTGTGTATACAGCCCCTATATACAGCCCCTATATACAGCACCATGTCTATACAGCTCCATGTGTATACGGCCCCTATATACAGCTACATGTGTATACAGCTCCATGTGTATACGGCCCCTATATACAGCTCCATGTGTATACAGCCCCTATATACAGCTCCATGTGTATACTGCTCCATGCTTATACGGCTCCTATATACAGCTCCATGTGTATACAGCTCCATGTGTATACGGCCCCTATATACAGCTCCATGTGTATACAGCCCCTATATACAGCTCCATGTGTATACGGCCCCTATATCCAGCTCCATGTGTATACTGCTCCATGCTTATACGGCTCCTATATACAGCTCCATGTGTATACAGCTCCATGTGTATACGGCCCCTATATACAGCTCCATGTGTATACGGCCCCTATATACAGCTCCATGTGTATACGGCCCCTATATACAGCTCCATGTGTATACAGCTCCTCTATACAGCTCCATGTGTATACGGCCCCTCTATACAGCTCCATGTGTATACGGCTCCTGTATACGGCTCCATGTGTATATGGCTAATATATACAGCTCCATGTGTATACGGCTCCATGTGTATACAGCTCCACGTGTATACTGCCCCTATATACAGCTCCACGTGTATACAGCCCCTCTATACAGCTCCACGTGTTTACAGCCCCTCTATACAGCTCCACGTGTATACAGCTCCATGTGTATACGGCTCCTATATACAGCTCCACGTGTATACAGCTCCTATATACAGCTCCACGTGTATACAGCCCATATATACAGCTCCACGTGTATACAGCTCCTATATACAGCTCCATGTGTATACAGCCCCTATATACAGCTCCATGTGTATACAGCCCCTATATACAGCTCTATGTGTATACAGCCCCTATATACTGCTCCATGTGTATACAGCCCCTATATACAGCTCCATGTGTATACGGCTCCTATATACAGCTCCATGTGTATACAGCTCCATGTTTTTACAGCTCCATGTGTGTACGGCTCCTGTATACAGCTCCATGTGTATACAGCTCCTCTATACAGCTCCATGTGTATACAGCTCCATGTCTATACAGCTCCATGTGTATACGGCTCCTCTATACAGCTCCATGTGTATACAGCTCCTATATACAGCTCCATGTGTATACGGCCCCTATATACAGCTCCTTGTGTATACGGCTGTATACGGCCCCTATATACAGCTCCTTGTGTATACGGCTCCATGTGTACAGCCCTTATATACAGCTCCATGTGTATACAGCCCCTATATACAGCTCCATGTGTATACGGCCCCTATATACGGCTCCATGTGTATACAGCTCCACGTGTAGACGGCTCCATGTGTGTACAGCTCCATGTGTATACAGCCCCTATATACAGCTCCATGTGTATACAGCCCCTATATACAGCTCCATGTGTATACAGCTCCATGATTATACGGCCCCTATATATTGCTCCATGTGTATACGGCTCCATGTGTATACGGCTCCTGTATACAGCTCCATGTGTATACAGCTCCTATATACAGCTTCATGTGTTTACGGCTCCTCTATACAGCTCCATGTGTATACGGCCCCTATATACAGCTCCATGTGTATACGTCTCCTCTATACAGCTCCATGTGTATACGGCCCCTATATACAGCTCCATGTATATACAGCTCCTATATACAGCTCCATGTGTATACGGCCCCTATATACAGCTCCATGTGTATACGGCCCCTATATACAGCTCCATGTGTATACGGCTCCATGTGTGTACGGCCCCTATATACAGCTCCATGTGTATACGGCCCCTCTATACAGCTCCTCTATACAGCTCCATGTGTATACAGCTCCTCTATACAGCTCCATGTGTATACAGCCCCTATGTACAGCTCCATGTGTATACAGCCCCTATGTACAGCTCCATGTGTATACAGCTCCTATATACAGCTCCATGTGTATACAGCCCCTATATACAGCTCCATGTGTACAGTCATGGCCAAAAGTATTGAGAATGAGACAAATAGTAATTTTTCCAAAGTTTACTGCTTCATTTTTTGTAATGGCAATTTGCATATACTCCTGAATGTCAAAGAGTGATCAGCTTAACAGCAATTACTGTACTTGCAAAGTCAATATTTGCCCAGAAAATGAACTTTAACCCCCAAAACACATTTCAACATCATTGCAGTCCTGCCTTAAAAGGAGCAGCTAACATCGTTTTAGTGATTGATCCATTAACACAGGTGTGGGTGTTGATGAGGACAGGGCTGGTGATCAATCAGTCATGATTAAGTAAGAATGACATCACTGGACACTTTAAAAGGAGGCTGGTTCTTGCTATCATTGTTTCTCTTCAGTTAACCATGGTTATCTCTAAAGAAACACGTGCAGCCATCATTGCACTGCACAAAATGGCCTAACAGGGAAGAGTATCGCAGCTACAAAGATTGCACCTCAGTCAACAATCTATCGCATCATCAAGAACTTCAAGGAGAGAGCTTCCATTGTTGTCAAAAAGGCTCCAGGGCGCTCAAGAAAGACCAGCAAGCGCCAGGACCGTATCTTAAAACTGTTTCAGCTGCGGGATCAGACTATCAGCAGTGCCGAGCTTGCTCAGGAATGGCAGCAGGCTGGTGTGAGTGCTTCTGCACGCACTGTGAGGCGGAGACTCTTTGAACAAGGGCTGGTTTCAAGGAGGGCAGCAAAGAAGCCACTTCTCTCCAGAAAAAACATCAGGGACCGACTGATATTCTGCAAAAGGTACAGGGAGTGGACTGCTGAGGACTGGGGCAAAGTCGTTTTCTCTGATGAATCCCCTTTTCGATTGTTTGGGAGCCTGGAAAACAGCTTATTCGGAGAAGAAGAGGTGAGCGCTACCACCAGTCTTGTCTCATGCCAACTGTAAAGCATCCTGAAACCATTCATGTGTGGGGTTGCTTCTCAGCCAAGGGAGTCAGCTCACTCATAGTCTTGCCTAAAAACACAGCCATGAATAAAGAATGGTACCAGAATGTCCTCCAAGAGCAACTTCTCCCAACCGTCCAAGAGCAGCTTAGCGCCCAAAAATGCCTTTTCCAGCATGATGGAGCACCTTGCCATAAAGCAAAGGTGATAACAAAATGGCTCATGGAGCAAAACATAGAGATTTTGGGTCCATGGCCTGGAAACTCCCCAGATCTTAATCCCATTGAGAACTTGTGGTCAATCATCAAGAGACGGGTGGACAAACAAAAACCAACAAATTCTGGCAAAATGCAAGCATTGATTATGCAAGAATGGACTGCTATCAGTCAGGATTTGGTCCAAAAGTTGATTGAGAGCATGCCAGGGAGAATTACAGAGGTCTTGAAGAAGAAGGGGCAACACTGCAAATATTGACTCATTCTAACTGTCAATAGAACCTATTGGTCCTCATAATATGATTGCAATTATATTTCTGTATGTGATATAAACATCAGACAAACACTAATAAAAACCAGAGGCCAGCAGATCATGGGAAAATATCATTTTGGTGTCATTCTCAAAACTTTTGGCCATGACTGTATACAGCCCCTATATACAGCTCCATGTGTATACAGCTCCTGTATACAGCTCCATGTGTATACAGCTCCATGTGTATACGGTTCCATGTGTATACAGCTCCTGTATACAGCTCCATGTGTATACAGCCCCTCTATACAGCTCCATGTGTATACAGCCCCTCTATACAGCTCCATGTGTATACAGCCCCTCTATACAGCTCCATGTGTATACAGCCCCTCTATACAGCTCCATGTGTATACTGCTCCATGTGTATACAGCTCCTCTATACGGCTCCATGTGTATACAGCTCCATGTGTATACAGCCCCTATATACAGCTCCATGTATATACGGCTCCTATATACAGCTCCATGTGTATACAGCTCCTCTATACAGCTCCATGTGTATACAGCTCCTCTATACAGCTCCATGTGTATACGGCTCCTCTATACAGCTCCATGTGTATACAGCCCCTATATACAGCTCCATGTGTATACGGCTCCTCTATACAGCTCCATGTGTATACGGCCCCTATATACAGCTTGTGTATACGGCTCCTTGTGTACAGCCCCTATATACAGCTCCATGTGTATACAGCCCCTATATACAGCTCCATGTGTATACGGCTCCTCTATACAGCTCCATGTGTATACGGCTCCTATATACGGCTCCATGTGTATACAGCCCCTATATACAGCTCCATGTGTATACGGCTCCTCTATACAGCTCCATGTGTATACGGCTCCTATATACGGCTCCATGTGTATACAGCTCCATCTGTATACAGCTCCATGTGTATACGGCCCCTATATACGGCTCCATGTGTATACAGCCCCTATATACAGCTCCATGTGTATACAGCCCCTATATACAGCTCCATGTGTATACGGCTCCATGTGTATACAGCCCCTATATACAGCTCCATGTGTATACAGCTCCTCTATATGGCTCCATGTGTATACGGCTCCTGTATACGGCTCCATGTGTATACGGCCCCTATATACAGCTCCATGTGTATACGGTTCCTCTATACAGCTCCATGTGTATACAGCCCCTATGTACAGCTCCATTTGTATACAGCTCCTATATACAGCTCAATGTGTATACAGCTCCATGTGTATACAGCCCCTATATACCGCTCCATGTGTATACGGCCGCTATATACAGCTCCATGTACAGCTCCATGTGTATACGGCTCCTCTATACAGCTCCATGTGTATACGGCCCCTCTATACAGCTCCATTTGTATACGGCTCCTATATACAGCTCCATGTGTATACAGCCCCTCTATACAGCTCCATGTGTATACAGCTCCTATATACAGCTCCATGTCTATACAGCCCCTATATACAGCTCCATGTGTATACGGTTCCTCTATACAGCTCCATGTGGATACAGCCCCTATATACAGCTCCATTTGTATACAGCTCCTATATACAGCTCAATGTGTTTACAGCTCCATGTGTATACAGCCCCTATATACAGCTCCATGTGTATACAGCTCCTCTATACGGCTCCATGTGTATACAGCTCCTATATACAGCTCCATGTGTATACGGCTCCTATATACAGTTCCATGTGTATACAGCTCCTATATACAGCTCCATGTGTATACGGCTCCTATATACAGCTCCATGTGTATACGGCTCCTATATACAGCTCCATGTGTATACAGCTCCTCTATACGGCTCCATGTGTATACAGCTCCATGTGTATACAGCTCCTATATACAGCTCCATGTGTATACAGCCCCTATATACAGCTCCATGTGTATACGTCTCCTATATACAGTTCCATGTGTATACAGCTCCTATATACAGCTCCATGTGTATACGGCTCCTATATACAGCTCCATGTGTATACGGCTCCTCTATACAGCTCCATGTGTATACGGCTCCTCTATACAGCTCCATGTGTATACGGCTCCTATATACAGCTCCATGTGTATACGGCTCCTATATACAGCTCCATGTGTATACGGCCCCTATATACAGCTCCATGTGTATACGGCTCCTCTATACAGCTCCATGTGTATACGGCTCCTCTATACAGCTCCATGTGTATACGGCTCCTCTATACGGCTCCATGTGTATACAGATCCATGTGTATACAGCTCCTATATACAGCTCCATGTGTATACAGCCCCTATATACAGCTCCATGTGTATACAGCCCCTATATACAGCTCCATGTGTATGCGGCTCCTATATTCAGCTCCATGTGTATACTGCTCCATGTGTATACCGCCCCTATATACAGCTCCATGTGTATACGGCTCCTATATACAGCTCCATGTGTATACGGCTCCTATATACAGCTCCATGTGCATACAGCTCCATGTGTATACGGCTCCTATCTACAGCTCCATGTGTATACGGCTCCTATATACAGCTCCATGTGTATACGGCTCCATGTGTATACGGCCCCTATATACAGCTCCATGTGTATACGGCCCCTGTATACGGCTTCATGTGTATACAGCTCCATGTGTATACAGCCCCTATATACAGCTCCATATGTATACTGCTCCATATGTACACAGCCCCTCTTTACAGCTCCATGTGTATACGGCCCTATATACAGGTCCATGTGTATACGGCCCCTATATACAGCTCCATGTGCATACGGCCCCTATATAGAGCTCCATGTGTATACGGCTCCTCTATACAGCTCCATGTGTATACGGCTCCTCTATACAGCTCCATGTGTATACGGCTCCTCTATACAGCTCCATGTGTATACAGCTCCTCTATACAGCTCCATGTGTATGTAGCTCCTCTATACAGCTCCATGTGTATACGGCTCCTATATACAGCTCCATGTGTATACGGCTCCTCTATACAGCTCCATGTGTATACGGCTCCTCTATACAGCTCCATGTGTATACAGCTCCTCTATACAGCTCCATGTGTATACGCCCCTCTTTACAGCTCCATGTGTAAACGCCCCTCTTTACAGCTCCATGTGTATACGGCCCCAATATACAGCTCCATGTGTATACGTCTCCTATATACAGCTCCATGTGTATACGGCTCCACTATACAGCTCCATGTGTATACGGCCCCTATATACAGCTCCATGTGTATACGGCCCCTATATACAGCTCCATGTGTATGCGGCTCCTCTATACGGCTCCATGTGTATACGGCCCCTCTATACAGCACCATGTGTATACGGCTCCATGTGTATACAGCTCCTCTATACAGCTCCATGTGTATACGGCCCCTGTATACGGCTCCTATATACAGCTCCATGCGTATACGGCTCCTATATACAGCTCCATGTGTATACAGCTCCTCTATACAGCTCCATGTGTATACGGCTCCTATATACAGCTCCATGTGTATACAGCTCCTCTATACAGCTCCATGTGTATCCCGTCCCTATATACAGCTCCTTGTGTATACAGCCCCTATATACAGCCCCTATATACAGCACCATGTCTATACAGCTCCATGTGTATACGGCCCCTATATACAGCTCCATGTGTATACGGTCCCTATATACAGCTCCTTGTGTATACAGCCCCTATATACAGCCCCTATATACAGCACCATGTCTATACAGCTCCATGTGTATACGGCCCCTATATACAGCTCCATGTGTATACAGCTCCATGTGTATATGGCCCCTATATACAGCTCCATGTGTATACAGCCCCTATATACAGCTCCATGTGTATACGGCCCCTATATCCAGCTCAATGTGTATACTGCTCCATGCGTATACGGCTCCTATATACAGTGCCATGTGTATACGGCTCCATGTGTATACCGCCCCTATATACAGCTCCATGTGTATACGGCCCCTATATACAGCTCCATGTGTATACAGCTCCTATATACAGCTCCATGTGTATACGGCTCCTAAATACAGCTCCATGTGTATACGGCTCCATGTGTATACAGCTCCACGTGTATACAGCCCCTCTATACAGCTCCACGTGTATACAGCCCCTCTATACAGCTCCACATGTATACAGCCCCTCTATACAGCTCCACGTGTTTACAGCCCCTCTATACAGCTCCACGTGTATACGGCTCCTATATACAGCTCCATGTGTATACCGCCCCTCTATACAGCTCCTATATACAGCTCCATGTGTATACAGCCCCTATATACAGCTCCACGTGTATACAGCTCCTATATACAGCTCCATGTGTATACAGCCCCTATATACTGCTCCATGTGTATACAGCCCCTATATACTGCTCCATGTGTATACAGCCCCTATATACTGCTCCATGTGTATACAGCCCCTATATACTGCTCCATGTGTATACGGCTCCTATATACAGCTCCATGTGTATACAGCTCCATGTGTGTACGGCTCCATGTGTTTACAGCTCCTCTATACAGCTCCATGTGTATACGGCTCCTCTATACAGCTCCATGTGTATACAGCTCCATGTGTATACGGCCCCTATATACAGCTCCATGTGTATACAGCTCCATATCTATACAGCTCCATGTCTATACAGCTCCTATATACAGCTCCATGTGTATACAGCTCCTCTATACAGCTCCATGTGTATACGTCTCCTATATACAGCTCCATGTGTATACAGCTCCTCTATACAGCTCCATGTGTATACGGTCCCTATATACAGCTCCTTGTGTATACAGCCCCTATATACAGCCCCTATATACAGCACCATGTCTATACAGCTCCATGTGTATACGGTCCCTATATACAGCTCCATGTGTATACAGCTCCATGTGTATACGGCCCCTATATACAGCTCCATGTGTATACGGCCCCTATATCCAGCTCCATGTGTATACTTTTCCATGCGTATACGGCTCCTATATACAGTGCCATGTGTATACGGCTCCATGTGTATACCGCCCCTATATACAGCTCCATGTGTATACGGCCCCTATATACTGCTCCATGTGTATATGGCTCCTAAATACAGCTCCATGTGTATACGGCTCCATGTGTATACAGCGCCACGTGTATACAGCCCCTCTATACAGCGCCACGTGTATACAGCCCCTCTATACAGCTCCACGTGTATACAGCCCCTCTATACAGCTCCACGTGTTTACAGCCCCTCTATACAGCTCCACGTGTATACGGCTCCTATATACAGCTCCATGTGTATACGGCCCCTCTATACAGCTCCACGTGTATACAGCTCCATGTGTATACAGCCCCTATATACAGCTCCACGTGTATACAGCTCCTATATACAGCTCCATGTGTATACAGCCCCTATATACTGCTCCATGTGTATACAGCCCCTATATACTGCTCCATGTGTATACAGCCCCTATATACTGCTCCATGTGTATACAGCCCCTATATACTGCTCCATGTGTATACGGCTCCTATATACAGCTCCATGTGTTTACAGCTCCTCTATACAGCTCCATGTGTATACGGCTCCTCTATACAGCTCCATGTGTATACGGCCCCTATATACAGCTCCATGTGTATATAGCTCCATATCTATACAGCTCCATGTCTATACAGCTCTTATATACAGCTCCATGTGTATACAGCTCCTATATACAGCTCCATGTGTATACAGCTCCATGTTTTTACAGCTCCATGTGTGTACGGCTCCTATATACAGCTCCATGTGTATATAGCACCATGTGTATACAGCTCCTATATACAGCTCCATGTCTATACAGCCCCTATATACAGCTCCATGTGTATACAGCTCCATGTGTATACGGCCCCTATATACAGCTCCATGTGTATACAGCCCCTATATACAGCTCCATGTGTATACGGCCCCTATATACAGCTCCATGTGTATACGGCCCCTATATACAGCTCCATGTTTATACTGCTCCTTTATACAGCTCCATGTGTATACGGCCACTATATACCGCTCCTCTATACAGCTCCATGTGTATACAGCTCCATGTGTATACGGACCCTCTATACCGCTCCATGTGTATACGGCTGCTATATACAGCTCCATGTGTATACGGCTCCTATATACAGCTCCATGTGTATACAGCCCCTATATACAGCTCCATGTGTATACGGCTCCTCTATACGGCTCCATGTGTATACGGCCCCTATATACAGCTCCATGTGTATACGGCCCCTATATACAGCTCCATGTGTATACGGCCCCTATATACAGCTCCATGTGTATACCTCTCCTTTATACAGCTCCATGTGTATACGGCCCCTATATACAGCTCCTCTATACATCTCCATGTGTATACCGCTCCATGTGTATACGGCCCCTATACACAGCTCCTTGTGTATACAGCTCCATGTGTATACGGCTCCTATATACAGCTCCATGTTTATACGGCCCCTATATACAGCTCCATGTGTATACGGCTCCTCTATACAGCTCCATGTGTATACAGCCCCTATATACAGCTCCATGTGTATACGGCTCCTCTATACGGCTCCATGTGTATACAGCTCCTCTATACATCTCCATGTGTATACCGCTCCATGTGTATACGGCCCCTATATACAGCTCCTTGTGTATACAGCTCCATGTGTATACGGCTCCTATATACAGCTGCATGTGTAAACGGCCCCTATATACAGCACCATGTGTATACAGCACCATGTGTATACAGCTCCCTGTGTATACGGGCCCTATATACAGCTCCATGTGTATACGGCCCCTATATACAGCTCCATGTGTATACGGCCCCTATATACAGCTCCATGTGTATACGGCCCCTAAATACAGCTCCATGTGTATACGGCCCCTATATACAGCTCCATGTGTATACGGCTCCTATATACAGCTCCATGTGTATATAGCCCCTATATACTGCTCCATGTGTATACAGCACCTTGTGTATACAGCCCCTATATACCGCTCCATGTGTATACAGCCCCTATATACAGCTCCATGTGTATACAGCTCCTATATACAGCTCCATGTGTATACGTATCCATGTGTATACGGCTCCTCTATACAGCTCCATGTGTATACAGCTCCTCTATACAGCTCCATGTGTATACGGCCCCTATATACAGCTCCATGTGTATACGGCCCCTATATACAGCTCCATGTGTATACGGCTCCTATATACTGCTCCATGTGTATACGGCCCCTATATACAGCTCCATGTGTATACGGCCCCTATATACAGCTCCATGTGTATACAGCTCCTATATACAGCTCCATGTGTATACGGCTCCTATATACAGCTCCATGTGTATACAGCTCCTCTATACAGCTCCATGTGTATACGGCCCCTATATACAGCTCCATGTGTATACGGCCCCTATATACAGCTCCATGTGTATACAGCTCCATGTGTATACGGCTCCTCTATACAGCTCCATGTGTATACAGCACCTTGTGTATACGGCCCCTATATACAGCTCCATGTGTATACAGCCCCTATATACAGCTCCATGTGTATACAGCCCCTATATACGGCTCCATGTGTATACGGCTCCATGTGTATACGGCTCCTCTATACAGCTCCCATTTGTATACGGCTCCTGTATACGGCTCCATGTGTATACGGCTCCTCTATACGGCTCCATGTGTATAAAGCTCCATGTGTATACAGCCCCTATATACAGCTCCATGTGTATACGGCTCCTCTATACGGCTCCATGTGTATGCTGCTCCATGTGTATACGGCCCCTATATACAGTTCCATGTGTATACGGCCCCTATATACAGCTCCATGTGTATACTGCCCCTATATACAGCTCCATGTGTATACGGCCCCTATATACAGCTCCATGTGTATACGGCCCCTATATACAGCTCCATGTGTATACGGCCCCTATATACAGCTCCATGTGTATACGGCCCCTATATACAGCTCCATGTGTATACTGCCCCTATATACAGCTCCATGTGTATACGGCCCCTCTATACAGCACCATGTGTATACAGCCCCTCTATACAGCACCATGTGTATACGGCCCCTCTGTACAACTCCATGTGTATACGGCCCCTCTATACAGCTCCATGTGTATACGGCTCCTCTATACAGCTCCATGTATATACGGCCCCTATATACAGCTCCACGTGTATACGGCTCCTATATACAGCTCCATGTGTATACGGCTCCATGTGTATACGGCCCCTATATACAGCTCCATGTGTATACGGCCCCTATATACAGCTCCATGTGTATACTGCCCCTATATACAGCTCCCTGTGTATACGGCTCCATGTGTATAAAGCTCCATGTGTATACAGCCCCTATATACAGCTCCATGTGTATACGGCCCCTATATACAGCTCCATGTGTATACAGCTCCTCTATACGGCTCCATGTGTATACGGCTCCTATATACAGCTCCATCTGTATACAGCCCCTGTATACAGCTCCATGTGTATACAGCCCCTATATACAGCTCCATGTGTATACGGCTCCATGTGTATACAGCTCCTCTATACGGCTCCATGTGTATACAGCTCCATGTGTATACAGCTCCTATATACAGCTCCATGTGTATACAGCCCCTATATACAGCTCCAAGTGTATACGGCTCCTATATACAGCTCCATGTGTATACAGCTCCTATATACAGCTCCATGTGTATACAGCTCCTATATACAGCTCCATGTGTATACGGCCCCTATATACAGCTCCATGTGTATACGGCTCCTCTATACAGCTCCATGTGTATACGGCTCCTCTATACAGCTCCATGTGTATACAGCTCCTCTATACAGCTCCATGTGTATACGGCTCCTCTATACAGCTCCATGTGTATACGGCTCCTCTATACAGCTCCATGTGTATACGGCTCCTCTGTACAGCTCCATGTGTATACGGCTCCTCTGTATAGCTCCATGTGTATACAGCCCCTATATACAGCTCCATGTGTATACTGCTCCTCTATACAGCTCCATGTGTATACAGCTCCATGTGTATACGCCCCTCTTTACAACTCCATGTGTATACGGCCCTATATACAGCTCCATGTGTATACGTCCCCTATATACAGCTCCACGTGTATACGGCTCCTATATACAGCTCCATGTGTATACAGCCCCTATATACAGCTCCATGTGTATACGGCTCCTATATACAGCTCCATGTGTATATAGCCCCTATATACAGCTCCATGTGTATACAGCTCCATGTGTATAAAGCTCCATGTGTATACAGCCCCTATATACAGCTCCATGTGTATACGGCCCCTATATACAGCTCCATGTGTATACAGCTCCTCTATACGGCTCCATGTGTATACGGCTCCTATATACAGCTCCATGTGTATACAGCCCCTATATACAGCTCCATGTGTATACAGCCCCTATATACAGCTCCATGTGTATACAGCTCCTATATACAGCTCCATGTCTATACAGCCCCTATATACAGCTCCATGTGTATACAGCTCCATGTATATACGGTTCCTCTATACAGCTCCATGTGTATACAGCCCCTATATACAGCTCCATGTGTATACAGCTCCTATATACAGCTCAATGTGTATACAGCTCCATGTGTATACAGCCCCTATATACAGCACCATGTGTATACAGCCCCTATATACAGCTCCATGTGTATACAGCCCCTATATACAGCTCCATGTGTATACGGCTCCTATATACAGCTCCTATATACAGCTCCATGTGTATACGGCTCCTATATACAGCTCCATGTGTATACGCTCCTATATACAGCTCCATGTGTATACGGCTCCTATATACAGCTCCATGTGTATACGGCCCCTATATACAGCTCCATGTGTATACGGCTCCTCTATACAGCTCCATGTGTATACGGCTCCTCTATACAGCTCCATGTGTATACGGCTCCTCTATACAGCTCCATGTGTATGCGGCTCCTCTATATAGCTCCATGTGTATACGGCTCCTCTATACAACTCCATGTGTATACGGCTCCTCTATACAGCTCCATGTGTATACGGCTCCTCTATACAGCTCCATGTGTATACGGCTCATCTATACAGCTCCATGTGTATACGGCTCCTCTATACAGCTCCATGTGTATACGGCTCCTCTATACAGCTCCATGTGTATACGGCTCCTCTATGCAGCTCCATGTGTATACAGCCCCTATATACAGCTCCATGTGTATACTGCTCCTCTATACAGCTCCATGTGTATACAGCTCCATGTGTATACGCCCCTCTTTACAACTCCATGTGTATACGGCCCTATATAGAGCTCCATGTGTATACGGCCCCTATATAGAGCTCCATGTGTATACGGCCCCTATATAGAGCTCCATGTGTATAGGGCCCCTATATACAGCTCCATGTGTATACGTCTCCTATATACAGCTCCATGTGTATACGGCCCCTTTATACAGCTCCATGTGTATACAGCCCCTGTATACAGCTCCATGTGTATACAGCCCCTATATACAGCTCCATTTGTATACGGCTCCTATATACAGCTCCTTGTGTATACAGCCCCTGTATACAGCTCCATGTGTATACGGCTCCATGTGTATACGGCCCCTATATACAGCTCCACGTGTATACAGCTCCTCTATACAGCTCCATGTGTATACGGCCCCTGTATACAGCTCCATGTGTATACGGCTCCTATATACAGCTCCATGCGTATACGGCTCCTATATACAGCTCCATGTGTATACGGCTCCATGTGTATACAGCTCCTCTATACAGCTCCATGTGTATACGGCCCCTGTATACAGCTCCATGTGTATACGGCTCCTATATACAGCTCCATGCGTATACGGCTCCTATATACAGCTCCATGTGTATACGGCTCCTCTATACAGCTCCATGTGTATACGGCTCCTCTATACAGCTCCATGTGTATACAGCTCCTCTATACAGCTCCATGTGTATACGGCTCCTCTATACAGCTCCATGTGTATACGGCTCCTCTATACAGCTCCTTGTGTATACAGCCCCTATATACAGCACCATGTCTATACAGCTCCATGTGTATACGGCCCCTATATACAGCTCCATGTGTATACAGCTCCATGTGTATACGGCCCCTATATACAGCTCCATGTGTATACTGCTCCATGCTTATACGGCTCCTATATACAGCTCCATTTGTATACGGCCCCTATATACAGCTCCATGTGTATACAGCCCCTATATACAGCTCCATGTGTATACGGCCCCTATATACAGCTCCATGTGTATACAGCTCCTCTATACGGCTCCATGTGTATACGGCTCCTATATACAGCTCCATGTGTATACAGCCCCTATATACAGCTCCATGTGTATACAGCCCCTATATACAGCTCCATTTGTATACGGCTCCTCTATACAGCTCCATGTGTATACAGCCCCTCTATACAGCTCCATGTGTATACAGCTCCTATATACAGCTCCATGTCTATACAGCCCCTATATACAGCTCCATGTGTATACAGCTCCATGTATATACGGTTCCTCTATACAGCTCCATGTGTATACGGCTCCTCTATACAGCTCCATGTGTATACGGCTCCTCTATACAGCTCCATGTGTATACGGCTCCTCTATATAGCTCCATGTGTATACGGCTCCTCTATACAGCTCCATGTGTATACGGCTCCTCTATACAGCTCCATGTGTATACGGCTCCTCTATACAGCTCCATGTGTATACGGCTCCTCTATACAGCTCCATGTGTATACGGCTCCTCTATACAGCTCCATGTGTATACGGCTCCTCTATACAGCTCCATGTGTATACGGCTCCTCTATACAGCTCCATGTGTATACGGCTCCTCTATACAGCTCCATGTGTATACGGCTCCTCTATACAGCTCCATGTGTATACGGCTCCTCTATACAGCTCCATGTGTATACGGCCCCTATATACAGCTCCATGTGTATACGGCTCCTATATACAGCTCCATGTGTATACTGCTCCTCTATACAGCTCCATGTTTATACAGCTCCATGTGTATACGCCCCTCTTTACAACTCCCTGTGTATACGGCCCCTATATAGAGCTCCCTGTGTATACGGCCCCTATATAGAGCTCCATGTGTATACGGTCCCTATATAGAGCTCCATGTGTATACGGCCCCTATATACAGCTCCATGTGTATACGTCTCCTATATACAGCTCCATGTGTATACGGCCCCTATATACAGCTCCATGTGTATACAGCCCCTGTATACAGCTCCATGTGTATACAGCCCCTATATACAGCTCCATTTGTATACGGCTCCTATATACAGCTCCTTGTGTATACAGCTCCATGTGTATACGGCCCCTATATACAGCTCCACGTGTATACAGCTCCATGTGTATACGGCTCCTCTATACAGCTCCATGTGTATACGGCCCCTCTATACAGCACCATGTGTATACGGCTCCATGTGTATACAGCTCCTCTATACAGCTCCATGTGTATACGGCCCCTGTATACAGCTCCATGTGTATATGGCTCCTATATACATCTCCATGCGTATACAGCCCCTATATACAGCTCCATGTGTATACGGCTCCTATATACAGCTCCATGTGTATACGGCTCCTCTATACAGCTCCATGTGTATACGGCTCCTCTATACAGCTCCATGTGTATACAGCTCCTCTATACAGCTCCTTGTGTATACAGCCCCTATATACAGCCCCTATATACAGCACCATGTCTATACAGCTCCATGTGTATACGGCCCTTATATACAGCTCCATGTGTATACAGCTCCATGTGTATACGGCCCCTATATACAGCTCCATGTGTATACTGCTCCATGCTTATACGGCTCCTATATACAGCTCCATGTGTATAACGCCCCTATATACAGCTCCATGTGTATACAGCCCCTATATACAGCTCCATGTGTATACGGCCCCTATATCCAGCTCCATGTGTATACGGCTCCATGTGTATACGGCTCCATGTGTATAACGCCCCTATATACAGCTCCATGTGTATACCGCCCCTATATACAGCTCCATGTGTATACGGCCCCTATATACAGCTCCATGTGTATACAGCTCCTCTATACAGCTCCATGTGTATACGGCCCCTCTATACAGCTCCATGTGTATACGGCTCCTGTATATGGCTAATATATACAGCTCCATGTGTATACGGCTCCATGTGTATACAGCTCCACGTGTATACTGCCCCTCTATACAGCTCCACGTGTATACAGCCCCTCTATACAGCTCCACGTGTATACAGCCCCTCTATACATCTCCACGTGTATACAGCTCCATGTGTATACGGCTCCTCTATACAGCTCCTATATACAGCTCCACGTGTATACAGCCCATATATACAGCTCCACGTGTATACAGCTCCTATATACAGCTCCATGTGTATACAGCCCCTATATACAGCTCCATGTGTATACAGCCCCTATATACAGCTCCATGTGTATACAGCCCCTATATACAGCTCTATGTGTATACAGCCCCTATATACAGCTCTATGTGTATACAGCCCCTATATACTGCTCCATGTGTATACAGCCCCTATATACTGCTCCATGTGTATACAGCCCCTATATACTGCTCCATGTGTATACGGCTCCTATATACAGCTCCATGTGTATACAGCTCCATGTTTTTACAGCTCCATGTGTTTACGGCTCCTATATACAGCTCCATGTGTGTACGGCTCCTATATACAGCTCCATGTGTATACAGCTCCTCTATACAGCTCCATGTGTATACAGCTCCATGTCTATACAGCTCCATGTGTATACGGCTCCTCTATACAGCTCCATGTGTATACAGCTCCTATATACAGCTCCATGTGTATACGGCCCCTATATACAGCTCCATGTGTATACGGCCCCTATATACAGCTCCTTGTGTATACGGCTCCATGTGTATACAGCTCCATGTGTATACAGCCCTTATATACAGCTCCATGTGTATACAGCTCCATGTGTATACGGCCCCTATATACGGCTCCATGTGTATACGGCCCCTATATACGGCTCCATGTGTATACAGCTCCACGTGTATACGGCTCCATGTGTAGACGGCTCCATGTGTATACAGCTCCTATGTACAGCTCCATGTGTATACAGCCCCTATATACAGCTCCATGTGTATACAGCCCCTATATACAGCTCCATGTGTATACAGCTCCATGTGTATACGGCCCCTATATATTGCTCCATGTGTATACGGCTCCATGTATATACGGCTCCTGTATACAGCTCCATGTGTATACAGCTCCTATATACAGCTCCATGTGTATACGGCTCCATGTATATACGGCTCCTGTATACAGCTCCATGTGTATACAGCTCCTATATACAGCTCCATGTGTATACGGCTCCATGTATATACGGCTCCTGTATACAGCTCCATGTGTATACAGCTCCTATATACAGCTCCATGTGTATACAGCTCCTATATACAGCTCCATGTGTTTACGGTTCCTCTATACAGCTCCATGTGTATACGGACCCTATATACAGCTCCATGTTTATACGGCCCCTATATACAGCTCCATGTGTATACGTCTCCTCTATACAGCTCCATGTGTATACGGCCCCTATATACAGCTCCATGTGTATACGGCCCCTATATACAGCTCCATGTGTATACGGCTCCATGTGTGTACGGCCCCTATATACAGCTCCATGTGTATACGGCCCTCTATACAGCTCCATGTGTATACAGCTCCTCTATACAGCTCCATGTGTATACAGCTCCTCTGTACAGCTCCATGTGTATACAGCCCCTATGTACAGCTCCATGTGTATACAGCCCCTATGTACAGCTCCATGTGTATACAGCCCCTATGTACAGCTCCATGTGTATACAGCTCCTATATACAGCTCCATGTGTATACAGCCCCTATATACAGCTCCATGTGTATACAGCCCCTGTATACGGCTCCATGTGTATACAGCTCCTGTATACAGCTCCATGTGTATACAGCTCCATGTGTATACAGCTCCATGTGTATACAGCTCCATGTGTATACAGCTCCATGTGTATACAGCCCCTCTATACAGCTCCATGTGTATACAGCCCCTCTATACAGCTCCATGTGTATACAGCCCCTCTATAAAGCTCCATGTGTATACTGCTCCATGTGTATACAGCTCCTCTATACGGCTCCATGTGTATACAGCTCCATGTGTATACAGCCCCTATATACAGCTCCATGTGTATACAGCCCCTATATACAGCTCCATGTGTATACGGCTCCTATATACAGCTCCATGTATATACGGCTCCTATATACAGCTCCATGTGTATGCAGCCCCTCTATACAGCTCCATGTGTATGCAGCCCCTATATACAGCTCCATGCGTATACGGCCCCTATATACAGCTCCATGTGTATACGGCCCCTATATACAGCTCCATGTGTATACGGCCCCTATTTACAGCTCCATGTGTATACAGCCCCTATATACGGCTCCATGTGTATACGGCTCCTATATACAGCTCCATGTGTATACATCTCCTATATACAGCTCCATGTGTATACAGCCCCTATATACAGCTCCATGTGTATACGGCTCCTATATACAGCTCCATGTGTATACAGCTCCATGTGTATACAGCTCCATGTGTATACAGCCCCTATATACAGCTCCATGTGTATACGGCCCCTATATACAGCTCCATGTGTATACAGCTCCTATATACAGCTCCATGTGTATACAGCTCCATGTGTATACGGCCCCTATATACAGCTCCATGTGTATACAGCCCCTATATACAGCTCCATGTGTATATGGCCCCTCTATACAGCTCCTCTATACAGCTCCATGTGTATACGGCCCCTCTATACCGCTCCATGTGTATACGGCCCCTCTATACAGCTCCTATATACAGCTCCATGTGTATGCGGCTCCTCTATACAGCTCCATGTGTATACAGCTCCTATATACAGCTCCATGTGTATACGGCTCCATGTATATACGGCCCCTATATACAGCTCCATGTGTATACAGCTCCTATATACAGCTCCATGTGTATACAGCTCCTATATACAGCTCCATGTGTATACGGCTCCTATATACAGCTCCATGTGTATACGGCTCCTATATACAGCTCCATGTGTATACGGCTCCTATATACAGCTCCATGTGTATACAGCTCCATGTGTATACAGCTCCTATATACAGCTCCATGTGTATACGGCTCCATGTGTATACAGCCCCTATATACAGCTCCATGTGTATACGTCCCCTATATACAGCTCCATGTGTATACAGCTCCTATATACAGCTCCATGTGTATACGGCCCCTATATACAGCTCCATGTGTATACGGCCCCTATATACAGCTCCATGTGTATACAGCTCCTATATACAGCTCCATGTGTATACGGCCCCTATATACAGCTCCATGTGTATACGGCCCCTATATACAGCTCCTCTATACAGCTCCATGTGTATACAGCCCCTATATACAGCTCCATGTGTATACAGCCCCTATATACAGCTCCATGTGTATACAGCTCCATGTGTATACAGCCCCTCTATACAGCTCCATGTGTATACGGCTCCATGTGTATACGGCCCCTATATACAGCTCCATGTGTATACAGCCCCTCTATACAGCTCCATGTGTATACGGCTCCATGTGTATACGGCCCCTATATACAGCTCCATGTGTATACAGCTCCTATATACAGCTCCATGTGTATACAGCTCCTATATACAGCTCCTATATACAGCTCCATGTGTATACAGCTCCTATATACAGCTCCATGTGTATACAGCTCCATGTGTATACGGCTCCTTTATGCAGCTCCATGTGTATACAGCCCCTATGTACAGCTCCATGTGTATACAGCCCCTATATACAGCTCCATGTGTATACGGCTCCATGTGTATACAGCTCCATGTGTATATAGCTCCTATATACAGCTCCATGTGTATACGGCCCCTATATACAGCTCCATGTGTATACAGCCCCTATATACAGCTCCATGTGTATACAGCCCCTATATACAGCTCCATGTGTATACAGCCCCTATATACAGCTCCATGTGTATACGACCCCTATATACAGCTCCATGTGTATACAGCCCCTATATACAGCTCCATGTGTATATGGCCCCTCTATACAGCTCCATGTGTATACGGCCCCTATATACAGCTCCATGTGTATACAGCTCCTCTATACAGCTCCATGTGTATACAGCTCCTATATACAGCTCCATGTGTATACAGCTCCTATATACAGCTCCATGTGTATACAGCTGCATGTGTATACAGCTCCTATATACAGCTCCATGTGTATATGGCCCCTCTATACAGCTCCATGTGTATACGGCCCCTATATACAGCTCCATGTGTATATAGCTCCTCTATACAGCTCCATGTGTATACAGCTCCTCTATACAGCTCCATGTGTATACAGCTCCTATATACAGCTCCATGTGTATACAGCTCCTATATACAGCTCCATGTGTATACAGCTGCATGTGTATACAGCTCCTATATACAGCTCCATGTGTATACAGCTCCTATATACAGCTCCATGTGTATACGGCCCCTATATACAGCTCCATGTGTATACGGCTCCTCTATACAGCTCCATGTGTATACGGCTCCATGTGTATACAGCCCCTCTATACAGCTCCATGTGTATACAGCCCCTCTATACAGCTCCATGTGTATACAGCCCCTATATACACCTCCATGTGTATACAGCCCCTATATACAGCTCCATGTGTATACGGCCCCTATATACAGCTCCATGTGTATACGGCCCCTATATACAGCTCCATGTGTATACGGCCCCTATATACAGCTCCATGTGTATACGGCCCCTATATACAGCTCCATGTGTATACAGCCCCTATATACGGCTCCATGTGTATACGGCTCCATGTGTATACGGCTCCTATATACGGCTCCATGTGTATACGGCTCCATGTGTATACGGCTCCTATATACAGCTCCATGTGTGTACAGCTCCTATATACAGCTCCATGTGTATACGGCCCCTATATACGGCTCCATGTGTATACGGCTCCATGTGTATACGGCTCCTATATACAGCTCCATGTGTGTACAGCTCCTATATACGGCTCCATGTGTATACGGCCCCTATATACAGCTCCATGTGTATACGGCCCCTATATACAGCTCCATGTGTATACAGCTCCTATATACAGCTCCATGTGTATACGGCCCCTATATACAGCTCCATGTGTATACAGCTCCTATATACAGCTCCATGTGTATGCGGCTCCTCTATACGGCTCCATGTGTATACGGCCCCTCTATACAGCACCATGTGTATACGGCTCCATGTGTATACAGCTCCTCTATACAGCTCCATGTGTATACGGCCCCTGTATACGGCTCCTATATACAGCTCCATGCGTATACGGCTCCTATATACAGCTCCATGTGTATACAGCTCCTCTATACAGCTCCATGTGTATACGGCTCCTATATACAGCTCCATGTGTATACAGCTCCTCTATACAGCTCCATGTGTATCCCGTCCCTATATACAGCTCCTTGTGTATACAGCCCCTATATACAGCCCCTATATACAGCACCATGTCTATACAGCTCCATGTGTATACGGCCCCTATATACAGCTCCATGTGTATACGGTCCCTATATACAGCTCCTTGTGTATACAGCCCCTATATACAGCCCCTATATACAGCACCATGTCTATACAGCTCCATGTGTATACGGCCCCTATATACAGCTCCATGTGTATACAGCTCCATGTGTATATGGCCCCTATATACAGCTCCATGTGTATACAGCCCCTATATACAGCTCCATGTGTATACGGCCCCTATATCCAGCTCAATGTGTATACTGCTCCATGCGTATACGGCTCCTATATACAGTGCCATGTGTATACGGCTCCATGTGTATACCGCCCCTATATACAGCTCCATGTGTATACGGCCCCTATATACAGCTCCATGTGTATACAGCTCCTATATACAGCTCCATGTGTATACGGCTCCTAAATACAGCTCCATGTGTATACGGCTCCATGTGTATACAGCTCCACGTGTATACAGCCCCTCTATACAGCTCCACGTGTATACAGCCCCTCTATACAGCTCCACATGTATACAGCCCCTCTATACAGCTCCACGTGTTTACAGCCCCTCTATACAGCTCCACGTGTATACGGCTCCTATATACAGCTCCATGTGTATACCGCCCCTCTATACAGCTCCTATATACAGCTCCATGTGTATACAGCCCCTATATACAGCTCCACGTGTATACAGCTCCTATATACAGCTCCATGTGTATACAGCCCCTATATACTGCTCCATGTGTATACAGCCCCTATATACTGCTCCATGTGTATACAGCCCCTATATACTGCTCCATGTGTATACAGCCCCTATATACTGCTCCATGTGTATACGGCTCCTATATACAGCTCCATGTGTATACAGCTCCATGTGTGTACGGCTCCATGTGTTTACAGCTCCTCTATACAGCTCCATGTGTATACGGCTCCTCTATACAGCTCCATGTGTATACGGCCCCTATATACAGCTCCATGTGTATACAGCTCCATATCTATACAGCTCCATGTCTATACAGCTCCTATATACAGCTCCATGTGTATACAGCTCCTCTATACAGCTCCATGTGTATACGTCTCCTATATACAGCTCCATGTGTATACAGCTCCTCTATACAGCTCCATGTGTATACGGTCCCTATATACAGCTCCTTGTGTATACAGCCCCTATATACAGCCCCTATATACAGCACCATGTCTATACAGCTCCATGTGTATACGGTCCCTATATACAGCTCCATGTGTATACAGCTCCATGTGTATACGGCCCCTATATACAGCTCCATGTGTATACGGCCCCTATATCCAGCTCCATGTGTATACTTTTCCATGCGTATACGGCTCCTATATACAGTGCCATGTGTATACGGCTCCATGTGTATACCGCCCCTATATACAGCTCCATGTGTATACGGCCCCTATATACTGCTCCATGTGTATATGGCTCCTAAATACAGCTCCATGTGTATACGGCTCCATGTGTATACAGCGCCACGTGTATACAGCCCCTCTATACAGCGCCACGTGTATACAGCCCCTCTATACAGCTCCACGTGTATACAGCCCCTCTATACAGCTCCACGTGTTTACAGCCCCTCTATACAGCTCCACGTGTATACGGCTCCTATATACAGCTCCATGTGTATACGGCCCCTCTATACAGCTCCACGTGTATACAGCTCCATGTGTATACAGCCCCTATATACAGCTCCACGTGTATACAGCTCCTATATACAGCTCCATGTGTATACAGCCCCTATATACTGCTCCATGTGTATACAGCCCCTATATACTGCTCCATGTGTATACAGCCCCTATATACTGCTCCATGTGTATACAGCCCCTATATACTGCTCCATGTGTATACGGCTCCTATATACAGCTCCATGTGTTTACAGCTCCTCTATACAGCTCCATGTGTATACGGCTCCTCTATACAGCTCCATGTGTATACGGCCCCTATATACAGCTCCATGTGTATATAGCTCCATATCTATACAGCTCCATGTCTATACAGCTCTTATATACAGCTCCATGTGTATACAGCTCCTATATACAGCTCCATGTGTATACAGCTCCATGTTTTTACAGCTCCATGTGTGTACGGCTCCTATATACAGCTCCATGTGTATATAGCACCATGTGTATACAGCTCCTATATACAGCTCCATGTCTATACAGCCCCTATATACAGCTCCATGTGTATACAGCTCCATGTGTATACGGCCCCTATATACAGCTCCATGTGTATACAGCCCCTATATACAGCTCCATGTGTATACGGCCCCTATATACAGCTCCATGTGTATACGGCCCCTATATACAGCTCCATGTTTATACTGCTCCTTTATACAGCTCCATGTGTATACGGCCACTATATACCGCTCCTCTATACAGCTCCATGTGTATACAGCTCCATGTGTATACGGACCCTCTATACCGCTCCATGTGTATACGGCTGCTATATACAGCTCCATGTGTATACGGCTCCTATATACAGCTCCATGTGTATACAGCCCCTATATACAGCTCCATGTGTATACGGCTCCTCTATACGGCTCCATGTGTATACGGCCCCTATATACAGCTCCATGTGTATACGGCCCCTATATACAGCTCCATGTGTATACGGCCCCTATATACAGCTCCATGTGTATACCTCTCCTTTATACAGCTCCATGTGTATACGGCCCCTATATACAGCTCCTCTATACATCTCCATGTGTATACCGCTCCATGTGTATACGGCCCCTATACACAGCTCCTTGTGTATACAGCTCCATGTGTATACGGCTCCTATATACAGCTCCATGTTTATACGGCCCCTATATACAGCTCCATGTGTATACGGCTCCTCTATACAGCTCCATGTGTATACAGCCCCTATATACAGCTCCATGTGTATACGGCTCCTCTATACGGCTCCATGTGTATACAGCTCCTCTATACATCTCCATGTGTATACCGCTCCATGTGTATACGGCCCCTATATACAGCTCCTTGTGTATACAGCTCCATGTGTATACGGCTCCTATATACAGCTGCATGTGTAAACGGCCCCTATATACAGCACCATGTGTATACAGCACCATGTGTATACAGCTCCCTGTGTATACGGGCCCTATATACAGCTCCATGTGTATACGGCCCCTATATACAGCTCCATGTGTATACGGCCCCTATATACAGCTCCATGTGTATACGGCCCCTAAATACAGCTCCATGTGTATACGGCCCCTATATACAGCTCCATGTGTATACGGCTCCTATATACAGCTCCATGTGTATATAGCCCCTATATACTGCTCCATGTGTATACAGCACCTTGTGTATACAGCCCCTATATACCGCTCCATGTGTATACAGCCCCTATATACAGCTCCATGTGTATACAGCTCCTATATACAGCTCCATGTGTATACGTATCCATGTGTATACGGCTCCTCTATACAGCTCCATGTGTATACAGCTCCTCTATACAGCTCCATGTGTATACGGCCCCTATATACAGCTCCATGTGTATACGGCCCCTATATACAGCTCCATGTGTATACGGCTCCTATATACTGCTCCATGTGTATACGGCCCCTATATACAGCTCCATGTGTATACGGCCCCTATATACAGCTCCATGTGTATACAGCTCCTATATACAGCTCCATGTGTATACGGCTCCTATATACAGCTCCATGTGTATACAGCTCCTCTATACAGCTCCATGTGTATACGGCCCCTATATACAGCTCCATGTGTATACGGCCCCTATATACAGCTCCATGTGTATACAGCTCCATGTGTATACGGCTCCTCTATACAGCTCCATGTGTATACAGCACCTTGTGTATACGGCCCCTATATACAGCTCCATGTGTATACAGCCCCTATATACAGCTCCATGTGTATACAGCCCCTATATACGGCTCCATGTGTATACGGCTCCATGTGTATACGGCTCCTCTATACAGCTCCCATTTGTATACGGCTCCTGTATACGGCTCCATGTGTATACGGCTCCTCTATACGGCTCCATGTGTATAAAGCTCCATGTGTATACAGCCCCTATATACAGCTCCATGTGTATACGGCTCCTCTATACGGCTCCATGTGTATGCTGCTCCATGTGTATACGGCCCCTATATACAGTTCCATGTGTATACGGCCCCTATATACAGCTCCATGTGTATACTGCCCCTATATACAGCTCCATGTGTATACGGCCCCTATATACAGCTCCATGTGTATACGGCCCCTATATACAGCTCCATGTGTATACGGCCCCTATATACAGCTCCATGTGTATACGGCCCCTATATACAGCTCCATGTGTATACTGCCCCTATATACAGCTCCATGTGTATACGGCCCCTCTATACAGCACCATGTGTATACAGCCCCTCTATACAGCACCATGTGTATACGGCCCCTCTGTACAACTCCATGTGTATACGGCCCCTCTATACAGCTCCATGTGTATACGGCTCCTCTATACAGCTCCATGTATATACGGCCCCTATATACAGCTCCACGTGTATACGGCTCCTATATACAGCTCCATGTGTATACGGCTCCATGTGTATACGGCCCCTATATACAGCTCCATGTGTATACGGCCCCTATATACAGCTCCATGTGTATACTGCCCCTATATACAGCTCCCTGTGTATACGGCTCCATGTGTATAAAGCTCCATGTGTATACAGCCCCTATATACAGCTCCATGTGTATACGGCCCCTATATACAGCTCCATGTGTATACAGCTCCTCTATACGGCTCCATGTGTATACGGCTCCTATATACAGCTCCATCTGTATACAGCCCCTGTATACAGCTCCATGTGTATACAGCCCCTATATACAGCTCCATGTGTATACGGCTCCATGTGTATACAGCTCCTCTATACGGCTCCATGTGTATACAGCTCCATGTGTATACAGCTCCTATATACAGCTCCATGTGTATACAGCCCCTATATACAGCTCCAAGTGTATACGGCTCCTATATACAGCTCCATGTGTATACAGCTCCTATATACAGCTCCATGTGTATACAGCTCCTATATACAGCTCCATGTGTATACGGCCCCTATATACAGCTCCATGTGTATACGGCTCCTCTATACAGCTCCATGTGTATACGGCTCCTCTATACAGCTCCATGTGTATACAGCTCCTCTATACAGCTCCATGTGTATACGGCTCCTCTATACAGCTCCATGTGTATACGGCTCCTCTATACAGCTCCATGTGTATACGGCTCCTCTGTACAGCTCCATGTGTATACGGCTCCTCTGTATAGCTCCATGTGTATACAGCCCCTATATACAGCTCCATGTGTATACTGCTCCTCTATACAGCTCCATGTGTATACAGCTCCATGTGTATACGCCCCTCTTTACAACTCCATGTGTATACGGCCCTATATACAGCTCCATGTGTATACGTCCCCTATATACAGCTCCACGTGTATACGGCTCCTATATACAGCTCCATGTGTATACAGCCCCTATATACAGCTCCATGTGTATACGGCTCCTATATACAGCTCCATGTGTATATAGCCCCTATATACAGCTCCATGTGTATACAGCTCCATGTGTATGTGGCTCCATGTGTATAAAGCTCCATGTGTATACAGCCCCTATATACAGCTCCATGTGTATACGGCCCCTATATACAGCTCCATGTGTATACAGCTCCTCTATACGGCTCCATGTGTATACGGCTCCTATATACAGCTCCATGTGTATACAGCCCCTATATACAGCTCCATGTGTATACAGCCCCTATATACAGCTCCATGTGTATACAGCTCCTATATACAGCTCCATGTCTATACAGCCCCTATATACAGCTCCATGTGTATACAGCTCCATGTATATACGGTTCCTCTATACAGCTCCATGTGTATACAGCCCCTATATACAGCTCCATGTGTATACAGCTCCTATATACAGCTCAATGTGTATACAGCTCCATGTGTATACAGCCCCTATATACAGCACCATGTGTATACAGCCCCTATATACAGCTCCATGTGTATACAGCCCCTATATACAGCTCCATGTGTATACGGCTCCTATATACAGCTCCTATATACAGCTCCATGTGTATACGGCTCCTATATACAGCTCCATGTGTATACGCTCCTATATACAGCTCCATGTGTATACGGCTCCTATATACAGCTCCATGTGTATACGGCCCCTATATACAGCTCCATGTGTATACGGCTCCTCTATACAGCTCCATGTGTATACGGCTCCTCTATACAGCTCCATGTGTATACGGCTCCTCTATACAGCTCCATGTGTATGCGGCTCCTCTATATAGCTCCATGTGTATACGGCTCCTCTATACAACTCCATGTGTATACGGCTCCTCTATACAGCTCCATGTGTATACGGCTCCTCTATACAGCTCCATGTGTATACGGCTCATCTATACAGCTCCATGTGTATACGGCTCCTCTATACAGCTCCATGTGTATACGGCTCCTCTATACAGCTCCATGTGTATACGGCTCCTCTATGCAGCTCCATGTGTATACAGCCCCTATATACAGCTCCATGTGTATACTGCTCCTCTATACAGCTCCATGTGTATACAGCTCCATGTGTATACGCCCCTCTTTACAACTCCATGTGTATACGGCCCTATATAGAGCTCCATGTGTATACGGCCCCTATATAGAGCTCCATGTGTATACGGCCCCTATATAGAGCTCCATGTGTATAGGGCCCCTATATACAGCTCCATGTGTATACGTCTCCTATATACAGCTCCATGTGTATACGGCCCCTTTATACAGCTCCATGTGTATACAGCCCCTGTATACAGCTCCATGTGTATACAGCCCCTATATACAGCTCCATTTGTATACGGCTCCTATATACAGCTCCTTGTGTATACAGCCCCTGTATACAGCTCCATGTGTATACGGCTCCATGTGTATACGGCCCCTATATACAGCTCCACGTGTATACAGCTCCTCTATACAGCTCCATGTGTATACGGCCCCTGTATACAGCTCCATGTGTATACGGCTCCTATATACAGCTCCATGCGTATACGGCTCCTATATACAGCTCCATGTGTATACGGCTCCATGTGTATACAGCTCCTCTATACAGCTCCATGTGTATACGGCCCCTGTATACAGCTCCATGTGTATACGGCTCCTATATACAGCTCCATGCGTATACGGCTCCTATATACAGCTCCATGTGTATACGGCTCCTCTATACAGCTCCATGTGTATACGGCTCCTCTATACAGCTCCATGTGTATACAGCTCCTCTATACAGCTCCATGTGTATACGGCTCCTCTATACAGCTCCATGTGTATACGGCTCCTCTATACAGCTCCTTGTGTATACAGCCCCTATATACAGCACCATGTCTATACAGCTCCATGTGTATACGGCCCCTATATACAGCTCCATGTGTATACAGCTCCATGTGTATACGGCCCCTATATACAGCTCCATGTGTATACTGCTCCATGCTTATACGGCTCCTATATACAGCTCCATGTGTATACGGCTCCATGTATATACGGCTCCTGTATACAGCTCCATGTGTATACAGCTCCTATATACAGCTCCATGTGTATACGGCTCCATGTATATACGGCTCCTGTATACAGCTCCATGTGTATACAGCTCCTATATACAGCTCCATGTGTATACAGCTCCTATATACAGCTCCATGTGTTTACGGTTCCTCTATACAGCTCCATGTGTATACGGACCCTATATACAGCTCCATGTTTATACGGCCCCTATATACAGCTCCATGTGTATACGTCTCCTCTATACAGCTCCATGTGTATACGGCCCCTATATACAGCTCCATGTGTATACGGCCCCTATATACAGCTCCATGTGTATACGGCTCCATGTGTGTACGGCCCCTATATACAGCTCCATGTGTATACGGCCCTCTATACAGCTCCATGTGTATACAGCTCCTCTATACAGCTCCATGTGTATACAGCTCCTCTGTACAGCTCCATGTGTATACAGCCCCTATGTACAGCTCCATGTGTATACAGCCCCTATGTACAGCTCCATGTGTATACAGCCCCTATGTACAGCTCCATGTGTATACAGCTCCTATATACAGCTCCATGTGTATACAGCCCCTATATACAGCTCCATGTGTATACAGCCCCTGTATACGGCTCCATGTGTATACAGCTCCTGTATACAGCTCCATGTGTATACAGCTCCATGTGTATACAGCTCCATGTGTATACAGCTCCATGTGTATACAGCTCCATGTGTATACAGCTCCATGTGTATACAGCCCCTCTATACAGCTCCATGTGTATACAGCCCCTCTATACAGCTCCATGTGTATACAGCCCCTCTATAAAGCTCCATGTGTATACTGCTCCATGTGTATACAGCTCCTCTATACGGCTCCATGTGTATACAGCTCCATGTGTATACAGCCCCTATATACAGCTCCATGTGTATACAGCCCCTATATACAGCTCCATGTGTATACGGCTCCTATATACAGCTCCATGTATATACGGCTCCTATATACAGCTCCATGTGTATGCAGCCCCTCTATACAGCTCCATGTGTATGCAGCCCCTATATACAGCTCCATGCGTATACGGCCCCTATATACAGCTCCATGTGTATACGGCCCCTATATACAGCTCCATGTGTATACGGCCCCTATTTACAGCTCCATGTGTATACAGCCCCTATATACGGCTCCATGTGTATACGGCTCCTATATACAGCTCCATGTGTATACATCTCCTATATACAGCTCCATGTGTATACAGCCCCTATATACAGCTCCATGTGTATACGGCTCCTATATACAGCTCCATGTGTATACAGCTCCATTTGTATACAGCCCCTATATACAGCTCCATGTGTATACGGCCCCTATATACAGCTCCATGTGTATACAGCTCCTATATACAGCTCCATGTGTATACAGCTCCATGTGTATACGGCCCCTATATACAGCTCCATGTGTATACAGCCCCTATATACAGCTCCATGTGTATATGGCCCCTATATACAGCTCCTCTATACAGCTCCATGTGTATACGGCCCCTCTATACCGCTCCATGTGTATACGGCCCCTCTATACAGCTCCTATATACAGCTCCATGTGTATGCGGCTCCTCTATACAGCTCCATGTGTATACAGCTCCTATATACAGCTCCATGTGTATACGGCTCCATGTATATACGGCCCCTATATACAGCTCCATGTGTATACAGCTCCTATATACAGCTCCATGTGTATACAGCTCCTATATACAGCTCCATGTGTATACGGCTCCTATATACAGCTCCATGTGTATACGGCTCCTATATACAGCTCCATGTGTATACGGCTCCTATATACAGCTCCATGTGTATACAGCTCCATGTGTATACAGCTCCTATATACAGCTCCATGTGTATACGGCTCCATGTGTATACAGCCCCTATATACAGCTCCATGTGTATACGTCCCCTATATACAGCTCCATGTGTATACAGCTCCTATATACAGCTCCATGTGTATACGGCCCCTATATACAGCTCCATGTGTATACGGCCCCTATATACAGCTCCATGTGTATACAGCTCCTATATACAGCTCCATGTGTATACGGCCCCTATATACAGCTCCATGTGTATACGGCCCCTATATACAGCTCCTCTATACAGCTCCATGTGTATACAGCCCCTATATACAGCTCCATGTGTATACAGCCCCTATATACAGCTCCATGTGTATACAGCTCCATGTGTATACAGCCCCTCTATACAGCTCCATGTGTATACGGCTCCATGTGTATACGGCCCCTATATACAGCTCCATGTGTATACAGCCCCTCTATACAGCTCCATGTGTATACGGCTCCATGTGTATACGGCCCCTATATACAGCTCCATGTGTATACAGCTCCTATATACAGCTCCATGTGTATACAGCTCCTATATACAGCTCCTATATACAGCTCCATGTGTATACAGCTCCTATATACAGCTCCATGTGTATACAGCTCCATGTGTATACGGCTCCTTTATGCAGCTCCATGTGTATACAGCCCCTATGTACAGCTCCATGTGTATACAGCCCCTATATACAGCTCCATGTGTATACGGCTCCATGTGTATACAGCTCCATGTGTATATAGCTCCTATATACAGCTCCATGTGTATACGGCCCCTATATACAGCTCCATGTGTATACAGCCCCTATATACAGCTCCATGTGTATACAGCCCCTATATACAGCTCCATGTGTATACAGCCCCTATATACAGCTCCATGTGTATACGACCCCTATATACAGCTCCATGTGTATACAGCCCCTATATACAGCTCCATGTGTATATGGCCCCTCTATACAGCTCCATGTGTATACGGCCCCTATATACAGCTCCATGTGTATACAGCTCCTCTATACAGCTCCATGTGTATACAGCTCCTATATACAGCTCCATGTGTATACAGCTCCTATATACAGCTCCATGTGTATACAGCTGCATGTGTATACAGCTCCTATATACAGCTCCATGTGTATATGGCCCCTCTATACAGCTCCATGTGTATACGGCCCCTATATACAGCTCCATGTGTATATAGCTCCTCTATACAGCTCCATGTGTATACAGCTCCTCTATACAGCTCCATGTGTATACAGCTCCTATATACAGCTCCATGTGTATACAGCTCCTATATACAGCTCCATGTGTATACAGCTGCATGTGTATACAGCTCCTATATACAGCTCCATGTGTATACAGCTCCTATATACAGCTCCATGTGTATACGGCCCCTATATACAGCTCCATGTGTATACGGCTCCTCTATACAGCTCCATGTGTATACGGCTCCATGTGTATACAGCCCCTCTATACAGCTCCATGTGTATACAGCCCCTCTATACAGCTCCATGTGTATACAGCCCCTATATACACCTCCATGTGTATACAGCCCCTATATACAGCTCCATGTGTATACGGCCCCTATATACAGCTCCATGTGTATACGGCCCCTATATACAGCTCCATGTGTATACGGCCCCTATATACAGCTCCATGTGTATACGGCCCCTATATACAGCTCCATGTGTATACAGCCCCTATATACGGCTCCATGTGTATACGGCTCCATGTGTATACGGCTCCTATATACGGCTCCATGTGTATACGGCTCCATGTGTATACGGCTCCTATATACAGCTCCATGTGTGTACAGCTCCTATATACAGCTCCATGTGTATACGGCCCCTATATACGGCTCCATGTGTATACGGCTCCATGTGTATACGGCTCCTATATACAGCTCCATGTGTGTACAGCTCCTATATACGGCTCCATGTGTATACGGCCCCTATATACAGCTCCATGTGTATACGGCCCCTATATACAGCTCCATGTGTATACAGCTCCTATATACAGCTCCATGTGTATACGGCCCCTATATACAGCTCCATGTGTATACAGCTCCTATATACAGCTCCATGTGTGTACAGCCCCTATATACAGCTCCATGTGTATACAGCCCCTATATACGGCTCCATGTGTATACGGCTCCATGTGTATACGGCTCCTATATACAGCTCCATGTGTGTACAGCTCCTATATACGGCTCCATGTGTATACGGCTCCATGTGTATACGGCCCCTATATACAGCTCCATGTGTATACGGCCCCTATATACAGCTCCATGTGTATACAGCTCCTATATACAGCTCCATGTGTATACGGCCCCTATATACAGCTCCATGTGTATACAGCCCCTATATACAGCTCCATGTGTATACAGCCCCTATATACAGCTCCATGTGTATACAGCCCCTATATACAGCTCCATGTGTATACAGCCCCTCTATACAGCTCCATGTGTATACGGCTCCATGTGTATACGGCCCCTATATACAGCTCCATGTGTATACAGCCCCTCTATACAGCTCCATGTGTATACGGCTCCATGTGTATACGGCCCCTATATACAGCTCCATGTGTATACAGCTCCTATATAGAGCTCTATGTGTATACAGCTCCTATATACAGCTCCATGTGTATACAGCTCCATGTGTATACAGCTCCTATATACAGCTCCATGTGTATACAGCCCCTATATACAGCTCCATGTGTATACAGCCCCTATATACAGCTCCATGTGTATACGGCTCCATGTGTATACGGCTCCATGTGTATACCGCCCCTATATACAGCTCCATGTGTATACGGCTCCATGTGTATTCCGCCCCTATATACAGCTCCATGTGTATACGGCCCTATATACAGCTCCATGTGTATACAGCTCCTATATACAGCTCCATGTGTATACAGCCCCTATATACAGCTCCATGTGTATACAGCCCCTATATACAGTTCCATGTGTATACGGCTCCTATATACAGCTCCATGTGTATTCCGCCCCTATATACAGCTCCATGTGTATACGGCCCTATATACAGCTCCATGTGTATACAGCTCCTATATACAGCTCCATGTGTATACAGCCCCTATATACAGCTCCATGTGTATACAGCTCCATGTGTATACAGCTCCTATATACAGCTCCATGTGTATACAGCCCCTATATACAGCTCCATGTGTATTCAGCCCCTATGTACAGCTCCATGTGTATACAGCTCCTATATACAGCTCCATGTGTATACAGCCCCTATATACAGCTCCATGTGTATTCAGCTCCTATATACAGCTCCATGTGTATACAGCCCCTATATACAGCTCCATGTGTATACAGCCCCTATATACAGCTCCATGTGTATACAGCCCCTATGTACAGCTCCATGTGTATACAGCCCCTATATACAGCTCCATGTGTATACAGCTCCATGTGTATACAGCCCCTATGTACAGCTCCATGTGTATACGCCTCCTATATACAGCTCCATGTGTATACAGCCCCTATATACAGCTCCATGTGTATACAGCTCCTATATACAGCTCCATGTGTATACGGCCCCTATATACAGCTCCATGTGTATACGGCCCCTATATACAGCTCCATGTGTATACAGCCCCTATTTACAGCTCCATGTGTATACGGCTCCTATATACAGCTCCATGTGTATACAGCCCCTATGTACAGCTCCATGTGTATACAGCCCCTATATACAGCTCCATGTGTATACAGCCCCTATATACAGCTACATGTGTATACAGCCCCTATATACAGCTCCATGTGTATACAGCCCCTATATACAGCTCCATGTGTATACGGCCCCTATATACAGCTCCATGTGTATACGGCCCCTATATACAGCTCCATGTGTATACAGCCCCTATTTACAGCTCCATGTGTATACGGCTCCTATATACAGCTCCATGTGTATACAGCCCCTATATACAGCTCCATGTGTATACAGCCCCTATATACAGCTCCATGTGTATACGGCTCCTATATACAGCTCCATGTGTATACAGCCCCTATATACAGCTCCATGTGTATACGGCTCCTATATACAGCTCCATGTGTATACGGCCCCTATATACAGCTCCATGTGTATACAGCCCCTATATACAGCTCCATGTGTATACGGCTCCTATATACAGCTCAATGTGTGTACAGCTCCATGTGTATACGGCCCCTCTATACCGCTCCATGTGTATACGGCCCCTGTATACAGCTCCATGTGTATACGGCTCCTATATACAGCTCCATGTGTATACAGCTCCTATATACAGCTCCATGTGTATACGGCCCCTATATACAGCTCCATGTGTATACGGCTCCTCTATACAGCTCCATGTGTATACGGCTCCATGTGTATACAGCCCCTCTATACAGCTCCATGTGTATACAGCCCCTCTATACAGCTCCATGTGTATACAGCCCCTATATACACCTCCATGTGTATACGGCCCCTATATACAGCTCCATGTGTATACGGCCCCTATATACAGCTCCATGTGTATACGGCCCCTATATACAGCTCCATGTGTATACGGCCCCTATATACAGCTCCATGTGTATACAGCCCCTATATACGGCTCCATGTGTATACGGCTCCATGTGTATACGGCTCCTATATACGGCTCCATGTGTATACGGCTCCATGTGTATACGGCTCCTATATACAGCTCTATGTGTGTACAGCTCCTATATACGGCTCCATGTGTATACGGCCCCTATATACAGCTCCATGTGTATACAGCCCCTATATACGGCTCCATGTGTATACGGCTCCATGTGTATACGGCCCCTATATACGGCTCCATGTGTATACGGCTCCATGTGTATACGGCTCCTATATACAGCTCCATGTGTGTACAGCTCCTATATACGGCTCCATG
This sequence comes from Phyllobates terribilis, assembly GCF_046119375.1. Classification (NCBI taxonomy): domain Eukaryota; kingdom Metazoa; phylum Chordata; class Amphibia; order Anura; family Dendrobatidae; genus Phyllobates; species Phyllobates terribilis. The sequence continues at coordinate 394,266,038 of NW_027362768.1, read as the reverse complement.
TGTATACGGCCCCTATATACAGCTCCATGTGTATACGGCCCCTATATACAGCTCCATGTGTATACAGCTCCTATATACAGCTCCATGTGTATACGGCCCCTATATACAGCTCCATGTGTATACAGCTCCTATATACAGCTACATGTGTGTACAGCCCCTATATACAGCTCCATGTGTATACAGCCCCTATATACGGCTCCATGTGTATACGGCTCCTATATACAGCTCCATGTGTGTACAGCTCCTATATACAGCTCCATGTGTATGCGGCCCCTATATACAGCTCCATGTGTATGCGGCCCCTATATACAGTTCCATGTGTATACAGCTCCATGTGTATACGGCCCCTCTATACCGCTCCATGTGTATACGGCCCCTGTATACAGCTCCATGTGTATACGGCTCCTATATACAGCTCCATGTGTATACGGCTCCTATATACAGCTCCATGTGTATGCGGCCCCTATATACAGCTCCATGTGTATACTGCCCCTATATACAGCTCCATGTGTATACGGCTCCTATATACAGCTCCATGTGTGTACAGCTCCATGTGTATACAGCTCCATGTGTATACGGCCCCTATATACAGCTCCATGTGTATACGGCCCCTATATACAGTTCCATGTGTATACGGCCCCTCTATACCGCTCCATGTGTATACGGCCCCTCTATACTGCTCCATGTGTATACGGCCCCTGTATACAGCTCCATGTGTATACGGCTCCTATATACAGCTCCATGTGTATACGGCTCCTATATACAGCTCCATGTGTATACGGCTCCTATATACAGCTCCATGTGTATACGGCTCCATGTGTATACAGCTCCATGTGTATACGGCCCCTCTATACCGCTCCATGTGTATACGGCCCCTGTATACAGCTCCATGTGTATACGGCTCCTATATACAGCTCCATGTGTATGCGGCCCCTATATACAGCTCCATGTGTATGCGGCTCCTCTATACAGCTCCATGTGTATACAGCTCCTATATACAGCTCCATGTGTATACTGCCCCTATATACAGCTCCATGTGTATACGGCTGCTATATACAGCTCCATGTGTATACGGCCCCTATATACAGCTCCATGTGTATACAGCTCCATGTGTATACGGCCCCTATATACAGCTCCATGTGTATACAGCTCCATGTGTATACGGCCCCTATATACAGCTCCATGTGTATACAGCTCCATGTGTATACAGCTCCTATATACAGCTCCATGTGTATACAGCCCCTCTATACAGCTCCATGTGTATACAGCTCCTATATACAGCTCCATGTGTATACAGTATTTGTGCTTTATTGCTTGTGTGTTTTGTATACAGTATATATACATTGCCCTCGTTGTTTTGCCCCCTCGTCTGCACCGTTCCTGATTTGTTGCCTCCTGGGTGGCGGGTGCAGCCGCCGCCGGCCTCCCTTGCTGCGGGTGCAGGGTCGTGGGGTGTATGATTTGGGCCCTGTGGTTACTGGAGCCCGGTTCTGTCCGGAGCTGCAGGTATATAACGGGCCTATATTAATACTGTGACTTTTGCATGGCCGCTGAGTCCTCTCTTGGCCGCCATAGCCCGGTTGCAGTTACACTTTGTATAATGTGGTCCTGCTGAAATCCCAGGAGTGACTCTACTGCCCCACGGTGGTGATTAGCAGACTCTCCTCTACTGTTTGTGTGCAGCATCCATCATGGCTGAGCCGGTGCCGGAGACCATCAGTTTCCCCGCAGAGGAAGAGCGGATCCTGGAGCTCTGGACGGACTTAGACTGTTTCCAGGAATGTCTCAAGCAATCAAAGAGTAAGCCGAGGTAAGAAAGCCAGAAAGATCAGAAGAGACGGAGCTGGTGGTGTGAACAGCGGGGTAAGGAACTGTGTTCTCATTAGATCGCCCCCCCGAGCCGTCTATATGGCCGCAGGTGATGGGAAGCTGAATAACCTGACACCTTGATGTCTGCAATCCCACGTCCTACTCCAGAGACATCCATGGTTTTCTTAAATGTAAATGAGCTGCTAGGAGCTCTGGGCGGGGCATAGATCTCCCTGAGACTCCGCCTCTGGATTGTATTGTGAATGGGGCAGGGGTTACCAGCAGGGCGGTGGAGTCGGTAAGCCAAACCTCCGACTCCACGACCCCCTCATACACGGCTTCACAGATTCATCTCAGTAAAGTCCAGACCCTGAGATCAGGAATAGGACGGACATTTATAGGACATTTCATAACTTTCCCAAATTATTATGGACAAATATTCCCCACAAACTGCATTGAACGACTGCGCCCAATTTATTATAGATTTTATGAGTCAGAGTTGGTCCATTTTATACCGACTCCACAGCCCTGGTTACCAGTGTGATGGCCGCTGTGTGTGATTATCTCACAGGAGCCCGAACAGTACAGCCTCTCCTTCCCCATCACCCTGCACACTGTGATATGTGAGGGTCCTCGTCTCCTTCCCCATCACCCTGCACACTGTGATATGTGAGGGTCCTCGTCTCCTTCCCCATCACCCTGCACACTGTGATATGTGAGGGTCCTCGTCTCCTTCCCCATCACCCTGCACACTGTGATATGTGAGGGTCCTCTGTCTCCTTCCCCATCACCCTGCACACTGTGATATGTGAGGGTCCTCTGTCTCCTTCCCCATCACCCTGCACACTGTGATATGTGAGGGTCCTCTGTCTCCTTCCCCATCACCCTGCACACTGTGATATGTGAGGGTCCTCTGTCTCCTTCCCCATCACCCTGCACACTGTGATATGTGAGGGTCCTCTGTCTCCTTCCCCATCACCCTGCACACTGTGATATGTGAGGGTCCTCTGTCTCCTTCCCCATCACCCTGCTCACTGTGATATGTGAGGGTCCTCTGTCTCCTTCCCCATCACCCTGCACACTGTGATATGTGAGGGTCCTCTGTCTCCTTCCCCATCACCCTGCATACTGTGAGACATGAGGGTCCTTTGTCTCCTTACCCATCACCCTGCACACTGTGAGACATGAGGGTCCTTTGTCTCCTTACCCATCACCCCGCACACTGTGAGACGTGAGGGTCCCCTCTCTCTTTTCTCCTTCCCCATCACCCTGCACACTGATATGTGAGGGTCCTCTGTCTCCTTCCCCATCACCCTGCACACTGTGAGACGTGGGGGTCCTCTGTCTCCTTCCCCCATCACCCTGCACACTGTGATATGTGAGGGTCCTCTGTCTACTTCCCCCATCACCCTGCACACTGTGATATGTGAGGGTCCTCTGTCTACTTCCCCCATCACCCTGCACACTGTGATATGTGAGGGTCCTCTGTCTCCTTCCCCATCACCCTGCACACTGTGATATGTGAGGGTCCTCTGTCTCCTTCCCCCATCACCCTGCACACTGTGATATGTGAGGGTCCTCTGTCTCCTTCCCCATCACCCTGCACACTGTGATATGTGAGGGTCCTCTGTCTCCTTCCCCATCACCCTCTACACTGTGAGACCTGAGGGTCTTCTCTCCTCTGTCTCCTTCCCCATCACCCTGCACACTGTGATATGTGAGGGTCCTCTGTCTCCTTCCCCCATCACCCTGCACACTGTGATATGTGAGGGTCCTCTGTCTCCTTCCCCATCACCCTGCACACTGTGATATGTGAGGGTCCTCTGTCTCCTTCCCCATCACCCTGTACACTGTGAGACCTGAGGGTCTTCTCTCCTCTGTCTCCTTCCCCATCACCCTGCACACTGTGATATGTGAGGGTCCTCTGTCTCCTTCCCCATCACCCTGCACACTGTGATATGTGAGGGTCCTCTGTCTCCTTCCCCATCACCCTGCACACTGTGATATGTGAGGGTCCTCTGTCTCCTTCCCCATCACCCTGCACACTGTGATATGTGAGGGTCCTCTGTCTCCTTCCCCATCACCCTGCTCACTGTGAGGCCTGAGGGTCGTCTCTCCTCTGTCTCCTTCCCCATCACCCTGCACACTGTGATATGTGAGGGTCCTCTGTCTCCTTCCCCCATCACCCTGCACACTGTGATATGTGAGGGTCCTCTGTCTCCTTCCCCATCACCCTGCACACTGTGATATGTGAGGGTCCTCTGTCTCCTTCCCCATCACCCTGCACACTGTGATATGTGAGGGTCCTTTGTCTCCTTCCCCCATCACCCTGCACACTGTGATATGTGAGGGTCCTCGTCTCCTTCCCCATCACCCTGTACACTGTGAGACCTGAGGGTCTTCTCTCCTCTGTCTCCTTCCCCATCACCCTGCACACTGTGATATGTGAGGGTCCTCTGTCTCCTTCCCCATCACCCTGCTCACTGTGAGGCCTGAGGGTCGTCTCTCCTCTGTCTCCTTCCCCATCACCCTGCACACTGTGATATGTGAGGGTCCTCGTCTCCTTCCCCATCACCCTGTACACTGTGAGACCCGAGGGTCTTCTCTCCTCTGTCTCCTTCCCCATCACCCTGCACACTGTGATATGTGAGGGTCCTCTGTCTCCTTCCCCATCACCCTGCACACTGTGATATGTGAGGGTCCTCTGTCTCCTTCCCCATCGCCCTGCACACTGTGATATGTGAGGGTCCTTTGTCTCCTTCCCCATCACCCTGCACACTGTGATATGTGAGGGTCCTTTGTCTCCTTCCCCATCACCCTGCACACTGTGATATGTGAGGGTCCTCTGTCTCCTTCCCCATCACCCTGCACACTGTGTTATGTGAGGGTCCTCTGTCTCCTTCCCCATCACCCTGCACACTGTGATATGTGAGGGTCCTCGTCTCCTTCCCCATCACCCTGCACACTGTGATATGTGAGGGTCCTCTGTCTCCTTCCCCATCACCCTGCACACTGTGATATGTGAGGGTCCTCGTCTCCTTCCCCATCACCCTGCACACTGTGATATGTGAGGGTCCTCTGTCTCCTTCCCCATCACCCTGCACACTGTGATATGTGAGGGTCCTCTGTCTCCTTCCCCCATCGCCCTGCACACTGTGAGGCTTGAGGGTCCTCGTCTCCTTCACCATCACCCTGCACACTGTGATATGTGAGGGTCCTCTGTCTCCTTCCCCCATCGCCCTGCACACTGTGAGGCCTGAGGGTCCTCGTCTCCTTCCCCATCACCCTGCACACTGTGATATGTGAGGGTCCTCTGTCTCCTTCCCCCATCGCCCTGCACACTGTGAGGCCTGAGGGTCCTCGTCTCCTTCCCCATCACCCTGCACACTGTGATATGTGAGGGTCCTCTGTCTCCTTCCCCCATCGCCCTGCACACTGTTAGGCCTGAGGGTCCTCGTCTCCTTCCCCATCACCCTGCACACTGTGATATGTGAGGGTCCTCTGTCTCCTTCCCCCATCGCCCTGCACACTGTGATATGTGAGGGTCCTCTGTCTCCTTCCCCCATCACCCTGCACACTGTGATATGTGAGGGTCGTGTCTCCTTCCCCATCACCCTGCACACTGTGATATGTGAGGGTCCTCTGTCTCCTTCCCCATCACCCTGCACACTGTGATATGTGAGGGTCCTCTGTCTCCTTCCCCATCAACCTGCACACTGTGATATGTGAGGGTCCTCTGTCTCCTTCCCCCATCGCCCTGCACACTGTGAGGCCTGAGGGTCCTCGTCTCCTTCCCCATCACCCTGCACACTGTGATATGTGAGGGTCCTCTGTCTCCTTCCCCCATCGCCCTGCACACTGTTAGGCCTGAGGGTCCTCGTCTCCTTCCCCATCACCCTGCACACTGTGATATGTGAGGGTCCTCTGTCTCCTTCCCCCATCGCCCTGCACACTGTGATATGTGAGGGTCCTCTGTCTCCTTCCCCCATCACCCTGCACACTGTGATATGTGAGGGTCGTGTCTCCTTCCCCATCACCCTGCACACTGTGATATGTGAGGGTCCTCTGTCTCCTTCCCCATCACCCTGCACACTGTGAGACCTGAGGGTCCTCTGTCTCCTTCCCCATCACCCTGCACACTGTGAGACCTGAGGGTCCTCGTCTCCTTCCCCATCACCCTGCACACTGTGATATGTGAGGGCCCTTTGTCTCCTTCCCCCATCACCCTGCACACTGTGATATGTGAGGGTCCTCTTTCTCCTTCCCCATCACCCTGCACACTGTGAGACCTGAGGGTCCTCTGTCTCCTTCCCCATCACCCTGCACACTGTGATGTGTGAGGGTCCTCGTCTCCTTCCCCATCACCCTGCACACTGTGATATGTGAGGGTCCTCTGTCTCCTTCCCCCATCGCCCTGCACACTGTAAGGCCTGAGGGTCCTCGTCTCCTTCCCCATCACCCTGCACACTGTGATATGTGAGGGTCCTCTGTCTCCTTCCCCATCACCCTGCACACTGTGATATGTGGGGGTCCTCTGTCTCCTTCCTCATCACCCTGCACACTGTGATATGTGAGGGTCCTCTGTCTCCTTTCCCATCACCCTGCACACTGTGATATGTGAGGGTCCTCTGTCTCCTTCCCCATCACCCTGCACACTGTGATATGTGAGGGTCCTCTGTCTCCTTCCCCATCACCCTGCACACTGTGATATGTGAGGGTCCTCTGTCTCCTTCCCCATCACCCTACACACTGTGATATGTGAGGGTCCTCTCTCTTTTCTCCTTCCCCATCACCCTGCACACTGTGAGGCGTGAGGGTCCTCGTCTCCTTCCCCATCACCCTGCACACTGTCATATGTGAGGGTCCTCTGTCTCCTTCCCCATCACCCTGCACACTGTGAGACGTGGGGGTCCTCTGTCTCCTTCCCCCATCACCCTGCACACTGTGATATGTGAGGGTCCTCTGTCTCCTTCCCCATCACCCTGTACACTGTGAGACCTGAGGGTCTTCTCTCCTCTGTCTCCTTCCCCATCACCCTGCACACTGTGATATGTGAGGGTCCTCGTCTCCTTCCCCATCACCCTGTACACTGTGATACCTGAGGGTCTTCTCTCCTCTGTCTCCTTCCCCATCACCCTGCTCACTGTGAGGCCTGAGGGTCGTCTCTCCTCTGTCTCCTTCCCCATCACCCTGCACACTGTGATATGTGAGGGTCCTCGTCTCCTTCCCCATCACCCTGTACACTGTGAGACCTGAGGGTGTTCTCTCCTCTGTCTCCTTCCCCATCACCCTGCACACTGTGATATGTGAGGGTCCTCTGTCTCCTTCCCCATCACCCTGCACACTGTAATATGTGAGGGTCCTCTGTCTCCTTCCCCATCACCCTGCTCACTGTGATATGTGAGGGTCCTTTGTCTCCTTCCCCATCACCCTGCACACTGTGATATGTGAGGGTCCTCTGTCTCCTTCCCCATCACCCTGCTCACTGTGATATGTGAGGGTCCTCTGTCTCCTTCCCCATCACCCTGCACACTGTGATATGTGAGGGTCCTCTGTCTCCTTCCCCATCACCCTGCTCACTGTGATATGTGAGGGTCCTCTGTCTCCTTCCCCATCACCCTGCACACTGTGATATGTGAGGGTCCTCTGTCTCCTTCCCCATCACCCTGCACACTGTGATATGTGAGGGTCCTCTGTCTCCTTCCCCATCACCCTGCACACTGTGATATGTGAGGGTCCTCGTCTCCTTCCCCATCACCCTGCACACTGTGATATGTGAGGGTCCTCTGTCTCCTTCCCCCATCGCCCTGCACACTGTGAGGCTTGAGGGTCCTCGTCTCCTTCCCCATCACCCTGCACACTGTGATATGTGAGGGTCCTTTGTCTCCTTCCCCCATCGCCCTGCACACTGTGAGGCCTGAGGGTCCTCGTCTCCTTCCCCATCACCCTGCACACTGTGATATGTGGGGGTCCTCTGTCTCCTTCCCCATCACCCTGCACACTGTGATATGTGAGGGTCCTCTGTCTCCTTCCCCCATCGCCCTGCACACTGTTAGGCCTGAGGGTCCTCGTCTCCTTCCCCATCACCCTGCACACTGTGATATGTGAGGGTCCTCTGTCTCCTTCCCCCATCGCCCTGCACACTGTGATATGTGAGGGTCCTCTGTCTCCTTCCCCCATCACCCTGCACACTGTGATATGTGAGGGTCGTGTCTCCTTCCCCATCACTCTGCACACTGTGATATGTGAGGGTCCTCTGTCTCCTTCCCCATCACCCTGCACACTGTGATATGTGAGGGTCCTCTGTCTCCTTCCCCATCACCCTGCACACTGTGATATGTGAGGGTCCTCTGTCTCCTTCCCCCATCGCCCTGCACACTGTGAGGCCTGAGGGTCCTCGTCTCCTTGCCTATCACCCTGCACACTGTGATATGTGAGGGTCCTCTGTCTCCTTCCCCATCACCCTGCACACTGTGATATGTGAGGGTCCTCTGTCTCCTTCCCCCATCGCCCTGCACACTGTTAGGCCTGAGGGTCCTCGTCTCCTTCCCCATCACCCTGCACACTGTGATATGTGAGGATCCTCTGTCTCCTTCCCCATCACCCTGCACACTGTGATATGTGAGGGTCGTGTCTCCTTCCCCATCACCCTGCACACTGTGATATGTGAGGGTCCTCTGTCTCCTTCCCCATCACCCTGCACACTGTGATATGTGAGGGTCCTCTGTCTCCTTCCCCCATCGCCCTGCACACTGTGATATGTGAGGGTCCTCTGTCTCCTTCCCCCATCACCCTGCACACTGTGATATGTGAGGGTCGTGTCTCCTTCCCCATCACCCTGCACACTGTGATATGTCAGGGTCCTCTGTCTCCTTCCCCATCACCCTGCACACTGTGATATGTGAGGGTCCTCTGTCTCCTTCCCCCATCGCCCTGCACACTGTGATATGTGAGGGTCCTCTGTCTCCTTCCCCATCACCCTGCACACTGTGATATGTGAGGGTCCTTTGTCTCCTTCCCCATCACCCTGCACACTGTGATATGTGAGGGTCCTCTGTCTCCTTCCCCATCACCCTGCACACTGTGATATGTGAGGGTCCTCTGTCTCCTTCCCCATCACCCTGCACACTGTGATATGTGAGGGTCCTCTATCTCCTTCCCCCATCACCCTGCACACTGTGATATGTGAGGGTCCTTTGTCTCCTTCCCCATCACCCTGCTCACTGTGATATGTGAGGGTCCTCTGTCTCCTTCCCCATCACCCTGCACACTGTGAGACCTGAGGGTCCTCTGTCTCCTTCCCCCATCACCCTGCACACTGTGATATGTGAGGGTCCTCTGTCTCCTTCCCCATCACCCTGCACACTGTGATATGTGAGGGTCTTCTGTCTCCTTCCCCCATCACCCTGCACACTGTGATATGTGAGGGTCCTCTGTCTCCTTCCCCATCACCCTGCACACTGTGATATGTGAGGGTCCTCTGTCTCCTTCCCCATCACCCTGCACACTGTGATATGTGAGGGTCCTCTGTCTCCTTCCCCCATCGCCCTGCACACTGTGAGGCTTGAGGGTCCTCGTCTCCTTCCCCATCACCCTGCACACTGTGATATGTGAGGGTCCTCTGTCTCCTTCCCCCATCGCCCTGCACACTGTGAGGCTTGAGGGTCCTCGTCTCCTTCCCCATCACCCTGCACACTGTGATATGTGAGGGTCCTCTGTCTCCTTCCCCCATCACCCTGCACACTGTGATATGTGAGGGTCCTCTGTCTCCTTCCCCCATCACCCTGCACACTGTGAGGCCTGAGGGTCCTCGTCTCCTTCCCCATCACCCTGCACACTGTGATATGTGAGGGTCCTCTGTCTCCTTCCCCATCACCCTGCACACTGTGATATGTGAGGGTCCTCTGTCTCCTTCCCCCATCACCCTGCACACTGTGATATGTGAGGGTCCTCTGTCTCCTTCCCCATCACCCTGCACACTGTTATATGTGGGGGTCCTCTGTCTCCTTCCCCATCACCCTGCACACTGTGATATGTGAGGGTCCTCTGTCTCCTTCCCCCATCGCCCTGCACACTGTGAGGCTTGAGGGTCCTCGTCTCCTTCACCATCACCCTGCACACTGTGATATGTGAGGGTCCTCTGTCTCCTTCCCCATCACCCTGTACACTGTGATATGTGAGGGTCCTCTGTCTCCTTCCCCATCACCCTGTACACTGTGATATGTGCGGGTCCTCTGTCTCCTTCCCCATCACCCTGCTCACTATGAGACCTGTGGGTCTTCTCTCCTCTGTCTCCTTCCCCATCACCCTGCACACTGTGATATGTGAGGGTCCTCTGTCTCCTTCCCCATCACCCTGCACACTGTGATATGTGAGGGTCCTCTGTCTCCTTCCCCATCACCCTGCTCACTGTGATATGTGAGGGTCCTCTGTCTCCTTCCCCATCACCCTGCAAACTGTAATATGTGAGGGTCCTCTGTCTCCTTCCCCCATCCCCCTGTACACTGTGATATGTGCGGGTCCTCTGTCTCCTTCCCCATCACCCTGCACACTGTGATATGTGAGGGTCCTCTGTCTCCTTCCCCATCACCCTGCACACTGTGATATGTGAGGGTCCTCGTCTCCTTCCCCATCACCCTGTACACTGTGAGACCTGAGGGTCTTCTCTCCTCTGTCTCCTTCCCCATCACCCTGCTCACTGTGAGGCCTGAGGGTCGTCTCTCCTCTGTCTCCTTCCCCATCACCCTGCACACTGTGATATGTGAGGGTCCTCTGTCTCCTTCCCCATCACCCTGCAAACTGTAATATGTGAGGGTCCTCTGTCTCCTTCCCCCATCGCCCTGTACACTGTGATATGTGCGGGTCCTCTGTCTCCTTCCCCATCACCCTGCACACTGTGATATGTGAGGGTCCTCTGTCTCCTTCCCCATCACCCTGCTCACTGTGATATGTGAGGGTCTTCTGTCTCCTTCCCCATCACCCTGCTCACTGTGATATGTGAGGGTCCTCTGTCTCCTTCCCCATCACCCTGCACACTGTGAGACCTGAGGGTCCTCTGTCTCCTTCCCCATCACCCTGCTCACTGTGATATGTGAGGGTCCTCTGTCTCCTTCCCCATCACCCTGCTCACTGTGATATGTGAGGGTCTTCTGTCTCCTTCCCCATCACCCTGCACACTGTGATATGTGAGGGTCCTCTGTCTCCTTCCCCATCACCCTGCACACTGTGAGACCTGAGGGTCCTCTGTCTCCTTCCCCCATCACCCTGCAGACTGTGATATGTGAGGGTCCTCTGTCTCCTTCCCCATCACCCTGCACACTGTGATATGTAAGGGTCCTCGTCTCCTTCCCCATCACCCTGTGATATGTGAGGGTCCTCTGTCTCCTTCCCCATCACCCTGCACACTGTGATATGTGAGGGTCCTCTGTCTCCTTCCCCATCACCCTGCACACTGTGATATGTGAGGGTCCTCTGTCTCCTTCCCCATCACCCTGCACACTGTGATATGTGAGGGTCCTCTGTCTCCTTCCCCATCACCCTGCACACTGTGATATGTGAGGGTCCTCTGTCTCCTTCCCCATCACCCTGCACACTGTGATATGTGAGGGTCGTGTCTCCTTCCCCATCACCCTGCACACTGTGATATGTGAGGGTCCTCTGTCTCCTTCCCCATCACCCTGCACACTGTGAGGCCTGAGGGTCCTCGTCTCCTTCCCCATCACCCTGCACACTGTGATATGTGAGGGTCCTCTGTCTCCTTCCCCATCACCCTGCACACTGTGATATGTGAGGGTCCTCTGTCTCCTTCCCCATCACCCTGCACACTGTGATATGTGAGGGTCGTGTCTCCTTCCCCATCACCCTGCACACTGTGAGACCTGAGGGTCCTCTGTCTCCTTCCCCATCACCCTGCACACTGAGATATGAGGGTCCTCTGTCTCCTTCCCCATCACCCTGCACACTGTGATATGTGAGGGTCCTCGTCTCCTTCCCCATCACCCTGCACACTGTGATATGTGAGGGTCCTTTGTCTTCTTCCCCATCACCCTGTACACTGTGATATGTGAGGGTCTTCTGTCTCCTTCCCCATCACCCTGTACACTGTGATATGTGAGGGTCTTCTGTCTCCTTCCCCCATCACCCTGCACACTGTGATATGTGAGGGTCCTCTGTCTCCTTCCCCATCACCCTGCACACTGTGATATGTGAGGGTCGTGTCTCCTTCCCCATCACCCTGCACACTGTGATATGTGAGGGTCCTCGTCTCCTTCCCCATCACCCTGCACACTGTGATATGTGGGGGTCCTCTGTCTCCTTCCCCATCAGCCTGCACACTGTGATATGTGAGGGTCCTCGGTCTCCTTCCCCATCACCCTGCACACTGTGATATGTGAGGGTCCTCTGTCTCCTTCCCCATCACCCTGCACACTGTGATATGTGAGGGTCCTCTGTCTCCTTCCCCATCACCCTGCACACTGTGATATGTGAGGGTCCTCTGTCTCCTTCCCCATCACCCTGCACACTGTGAGACGTGAGGGTCGTGTCTCCTTCCCCATCACCCTGCACACTGTGATATGTGAGGGTCCTCTGTCTCCTTCCCCATCATCCTGCACACTGTGAGACCTGAGGGTCCTTTGTCTCCTTCCCCATCACCCTGCACACTGTGAGACCTGAGGGTCCTCTGTCTCCTTCCCCATCACCCTGCACACTGTGATATGTGAGGGTCCTTTGTCTCCTTCCCCATCATCCTGCACACTGTGAGACCTGAGGGTCCTTTGTCTCCTTCCCCATCACCCTGCACACTGTGATATGTGAGGGTCCTCTGTCTCCTTCCCCATCACCCTGCACACTGTGAGGCCTGAGGGTCCTCGTCTCCTTCCCCATCACCCTGCACACTGTGATATGTGAGGGTCCTCTGTCTCCTTCCCCATCACCCTGCACACTGTGATATGTGAGGGTCCTCTGTCTCCTTCCCCATCACCCTGCACACTGTGATATGTGAGGGTCGTGTCTCCTTCCCCATCACCCTGCACACTGTGAGACCTGAGGGTCCTCTGTCTCCTTCCCCATCACCCTGCACACTGAGATATGAGGGTCCTCTGTCTCCTTTCCCATCACCCTGCACACTGTGATATGTGAAGGTCCTCTGTCTCCTTCCCCCATCGCCCTGCACACTGTGATATGTGAGGGTCCTCTGTCTCCTTCCCCCATCGCCCTGCACACTGTGAGGCCTGAGGGTCTTCGTCTCCTTGCCCATCACCCTGCACACTGTGATATGTGAGGGTCCTTTGTCTCCTTCCCCATCACCCTGCACACTGTGATATGTGAGGGTCCTCTGTCTCCTTCCCCATCACCCTGCACACTGTGAGACCTGAGGGTCCTCTGTCTCCTTCCCCATCACCCTGCACACTGTGAGACCTGAGGTTCCTCTCTCTCCTTCTCCCATCACCCTGCACACTGTGATATGTGAGGGTCCTCTGTCTCCTTCCCCATCACCCTGCACACTGTGAGACCTGAGGGTCCTCTGTCTCCTTCCCAATCACCCTGCACACTGTGATATGTGAGGGTCCTCTGTCTCCTTCCCCATCACCCTGCACACTGTGATATGTGAGGGTCCTCGTCTCCTTCCCCATCACCCTGCACACTGTGATATGTGAGGGTCCTCTGTCTCCTTCCCCATCACCCTGCACACTGTGATATGTGAGGGTCCTCGTCTCCTTCCCCATCACCCTGCACACTGTGATATGTGAGGGTCCTTTGTCTTCTTCCCCATCACCCTGTACACTGTGATATGTGAGGGTCTTCTGTCTCCTTCCCCATCACCCTGCACACTGTGATATGTGAGGGTCGTGTCTCCTTCCTCATCACCCTGCACACTGTGATATGTGAGGGTCCTCGTCTCCTTCCCCATCACCCTGCACACTGTGATATGTGGGGGTCCTCTGTCTCCTTCCCCATCAGCCTGCACACTGTGATATGTGAGGGTCCTCGGTCTCCTTCCCCATCACCCTGCACACTGTGATATGTGAGGGTCCTCTGTCTCCTTCCCCATCACCCTGCACACTGTGATATGTGAGGGTCCTCTGTCTCCTTCCCCATCACCCTGCACACTGTGATATGTGAGGGCCCTTTGTCTCCTTCCCCCATCACCCTGCACACTGTGATATGTGAGGGTCCTCTGTCTCCTTCCCCATCACCCTGCACACTGTGAGACGTGAGGGTCGTGTCTCCTTCCCCATCACCCTGCACACTGTGATATGTGAGGGTCCTCTGTCTCCTTCCCCATCATCCTGCACACTGTGAGACCTGAGGGTCCTTTGTCTCCTTCCCCATCACCCTGGACACTGTGAGACATGAGGGTCCTTTGTCTCCTTCCCCATCACCCCGCACACTGTGAGACGTGAGGGTCCCCTCTCTCTTTTCTCCTTCCCCATCACCCTGCACACTGTGATATGTGAGGGTCTTCTGTCTCCTTCCCCATCACCCTGCACACTGTGATATGTGAGGGTCCTCTGTCTCCTTCCCCATCACCCTGCACACTGTGATATGTGGGGGTCCTCTGTCTCCTTCCCCATCACCCTGCACACTGTGATATGTGAGGGTCCTCGGTCTCCTTCCCCATCACCCTGCACCCTGTGATATGTGAGTGTCCTCTGTCTCCTTCCCCATCACCCTGCACACTGTGATATGTGAGGGTCCTCTGTCTCCTTCCCCATAACCCTGCACACTGTGATATGTGAGGGTCCTCTGTCTCCTTCCCCATTACCCTGCACACTGTGATATGTGAGGGCCCTTTGTCTCCTTCCCCCATCACCCTGCACACTGTGATATGTGAGGGTCCTCTGTCTCCTTCCCCATCACCCTGCACACTGTGATATGTGAGGGTCCTCTGTCTCCTTCCCCATCACCCTGCACACTGTGAGACCTGAGGGTCCTTTGTCTCCTTCCCCATCACCCTGCACACTGTGAGACATGAGGGTCCTTTGTCTCCTTCCCCATCACCCCGCACACTGTGATATGTGAGGGTCCCCTCTCTCTTTTCTCCTTCCCCATCACCCTGCACACTGTGATATGTGAGGGTCCTCTGTCTCCTTCCCCATCACCCTGCACACTGTGATATGTGAGGGTCCTCTGTCTCCTTCCCCATCACCCTGTACACTGTGATATGTGAGGGTCCTCTGTCTCCTTCCCCTTCACCCTGCACACTGTGATATGTGAGGGTCGTGTCTCCTTCCCCATCACCCTGCACACTGTGAGACCGGAGGGTCCTCTGTCTCCTTCCCCATCACCCTGCACACTGTGATATGTGAGGGTCCTCTGTCTCCTTCCCCATCACCCTGCACACTGTGATATGTGAGGGTCCTCGTCTCCTTCCCCATCACCCTGCACACTGTGATATGTGAGGGTCCTCTGTCTCCTTCCCCATCACCCTGCACACTGTGATATGTGAGGGTCCATTGTCTCCTTCCCCATCACCCTGCACACTGTGATATGTGAGGGTCCTCGTCTCCTTCCCCATCACCCTGCACACTGTGATATGTGAGGGTCCTTTGTCTTCTTCCCCATCACCCTGTACACTGTGATATGTGAGGGTCTTCTGTCTCCTTCCCCCATCACCCTGCACACTGTGATATGTGAGGGTCCTCTGTCTCCTTCCCCATCACCCTGCACACTGTGATATGTGAGGGTCGTGTCTCCTTCCCCATCACCCTGCACACTGTGATATGTGAGGGTCCTCGTCTCCTTCCCCATCACCCTGCATACTGTGATATGTGGGGGTCCTCTGTCTCCTTCCCCATCAGCCTGCACACTGTGATATGTGAGGGTCCTCGTCTCCTTCCCCATCACCCTGCACACTGTGATATGTGGGGGTCCTCTGTCTCCTTCCCCATCAGCCTGCACACTGTGATATGTGAGGGTCCTCGGTCTCCTTCCCCATCACCCTGCACACTGTGATATGTGAGGGTCCTCGGTCTCCTTCCCCATCACCCTGCACACTGATATGTGAGGGTCCTCTGTCTCCTTCCCCATCACCCTGCACACTGTGATATGTGAGGGCCCTTTGTCTCCTTCCCCCATCACCCTGCACACTGTGATATGTGAGGGTCCTCTGTCTCCTTCCCCATCACCCTGCACACTGTGAGACGTGAGGGTCGTGTCTCCTTCCCCATCACCCTGCACACTGTGATATGTGAGGGTCCTCTGTCTCCTTCCCCATCATCCTGCACACTGTGAGACCTGAGGGTCCTTTGTCTCCTTCCCCATCACCCTGGACACTGTGAGACATGAGGGTCCTTTGTCTCCTTCCCCATCACCCCGCACACTGTGAGACGTGAGGGTCCCCTCTCTCTTTTCTCCTTCCCCATCACCCTGCACACTGTGATATGTGAGGGTCTTCTGTCTCCTTCCCCATCACCCTGCACACTGTGATATGTGAGGGTCCTCTGTCTCCTTCCCCATCACCCTGCACACTGTGATATGTGAGGGCCCTTTGTCTCCTTCCTCATCACCCTGCACACTGTGATATGTGAGGGTCCTCTGTCTCCTTCCCCATCACCCTGCACACTGTGATATGTGAGGGCCCTTTGTCTCCTTCCCCATCACCCTGCACACTGTGATATGTGAGGGCCCTTTGTCTCCTTCCCCATCACCCTGCACACTGTGATATGTGAGGGCCCTTTGTCTCCTTCCCCATCACCCTGCACACTGTGATATGTGAGGGTCCTCTGTCTCCTTCCCCATCACCCTGCACACTGTGATATGTGAGGGTCCTCTCTCTTTTCTCCTTCCCCATCACCCTGCACACTGTGAGACGTGAGGGCCCTTTGTCTCCTTCCCCATCACCTTGCACACTGTGATATGTGAGGGTCCTCTCTCTCCTTCCCCATCACCCTGCACACTGTGAAATGTGAGGGTCCTCTATCTCCTTCCCCATCACCCTGCACACTGTGATATGTGAGGGTCCTCTGTCTCCTTCCCCCCATCACCCTGCACACTGTGATATGTGAGGGTCCTCTCTCTTTTCTCCTTCTCCATCACCCTGCACACTGTGATATGTGAGGGTCGTGTCTCCTTCCCCATCACCCTGCACACTGTGATATGTGAGGGTCCTCTGTCTCCTTCCCCATTACCCTGCACACTGTGATATGTGAGGGTCCTCGTCTCCTTCCCCATCACCCTGCACACTGTGATATGTGAGGGTCCTCTGTCTCCTTCCCCATCACCCTGCACACTGTGATATGTGAGGGTCCTCTGTCTCCTTCCCCATCACCCTGCACACTGTGATATGTGAGGGTCGTGTCTCCTTCCCCATCACCCTGCACACTGTGAGACCTGAGGGTCCTCTGTCTCCTTCCCCATCACCCTGCACACTGTGATATATGAGGGTCCTCTGTCTCCTTCCCCATCACCCTGCACACTGTGATATGTGAAGGTCCTCTGTCTCCTTCCCCCATCGCCCTGCACACTGTGAGGCCTGAGGGTCCTCGTCTCCTTGCCCATCACCCTGCACACTGTGATATGTGAGGGTCCTCTGTCTCCTTCCCCATCACCCTGCACACTGTGATATGTGAGGGTCCTCTGTCTCCTTCCCCCATCGCCCTGCACACTGTGAGGCCTGAGGGTCTTCGTCTCCTTGCCCATCACCCTGCACACTGTGATATGTGAGGGTCCTTTGTCTCCTTCCCCATCACCCTGCACACTGTGATATGTGAGGGTCCTCTGTCTCCTTCCCCATCACCCTGCACACTGTGAGACCTGAGGTTCCTCTCTCTCCTTCTCCCATCACCCTGCACACTGTGATATGTGAGGGTCCTCGTCTCCTTCCCCATCACCCTGCACACTGTGATATGTGAGGGTCCTCGTCTCCTTCTCCCATCACCCTGCACACTGTGATATGTGAGGGTCCTCTGTCTCCTTCCCCATCACCCTGCACACTGTGATATGTGAGGGTCCTCGTCTCCTTCCCCATCACCCTGCACACTGTGATATGTGAGGGTCCTCTGTCTCCTTCCCCCATCGCCCTGCACACTGTGAGGCCTGAGGGTCCTCTGTCTCCTTCCCCATCACCCTGCCCACTGTGATATGTGAGGGTCCTCGGTCTCCTTCCCCATCACCCTGCACACTGTGATATGTGGGGGTCCTCTGTCTCCTTCCCCATCACCCTGCACACTGTGATATGTGAGGGTCCTCTGTCTCCTTCCCCTTCACCCTGCACACTGTGATATGTGAGGGTCGTGTCTCCTTCCCCATCACCCTGCACACTGTGATATGTGAGGGTCCTCTGTCTCCTTCCCCATCACCCTGCACACTGTGATATGTGAGGGTCCTCGTCTCCTTCCCCATCACCCTGCACACTGTGATATGTGAGGGTCCTCTGTCTCCTTCCCCATCACCCTGCACACTGTGATATGTGAGGGTCCTCTGTCTCCTTCCCCATCACCCTGCACACTGTGATATGTGAGGGTCCTCGTCTCCTTCCCCATCACCCTGCACACTGTGATATGTGAGGGTCCTTTGTCTCCTTCCCCATCACCCTGTACACTGTGATATGTGAGGGTCTCCTGTCTCCTTCCCCCATCACCCTGCACACTGGGATATGTGAGGGTCCTCTGTCTCCTTCCCCATCACCCTGCACACTGTGATATGTGAGGGTCGTGTCTCCTTCCCCATCACCCTGCACACTGTGATATGTGAGGGTCCTCGTCTCCTTCCCCATCACCCTGCACACTGTGATATGTGGGGGTCCTCTGTCTCCTTCCCCATCAGCCTGCACACTGTGATATGTGAGGGTCCTCGGTCTCCTTCCCCATCACCCTGCACACTGTGATATGTGAGGGTCCTCTGTCTCCTTCCCCATCACCCTGCACACTGTGATATGTGAGGGTCCTCTGTCTCCTTCCCCATCACCCTGCACACTGTGATATGTGAGGGTCCTCTGTCTCCTCCCCCATCACCCTGCACACTGTGAGACGTGAGGGTCGTGTCTCCTTCCCCATCACCCTGCACACTGTGATATGTGAGGGTCCTCTGTCTCCTTCCCCATCATCCTGCACACTGTGAGACCTGAGGGTCCTTTGTCTCCTTCCCCATCACCCTGAACGCTGTGAGACATGAGGGTCCTTTGTCTCCTTCCCCATCACCCCGCACACTGTGAGACGTGAGGGTCCCCTCTCTCTTTTCTCCTTCCCCATCACCCTGCACACTGTGATATGTGAGGGTCCTCTGTCTCCTTCCCCATCACCCTGCACACTGTGATATGTGAGGGTCCTCTGTCTCCTTCCCCATCACCCTGCACACTGTGATATGTGGGGGTCCTCTGTCTCCTTCCCCATCACCCTGCACACTGTGATATGTGAGGGTCCTCGGTCTCCTTCCCCATCACCCTGCACACTGTGATATGTGAGGGTCCTTTGTCTCCTTCCCCATCACCCTGTACACTGTGATATGTGAGGGTCTCCTGTCTCCTTCCCCCATCACCCTGCACACTGGGATATGTGAGGGTCCTCTGTCTCCTTCCCCATCACCCTGCACACTGTGATATGTGAGGGTCGTGTCTCCTTCCCCATCACCCTGCACACTGTGATATGTGAGGGTCCTCGTCTCCTTCCCCATCACCCTGCACACTGTGATATGTGGGGGTCCTCTGTCTCCTTCCCCATCAGCCTGCACACTGTGATATGTGAGGGTCCTCGGTCTCCTTCCCCATCACCCTGCACACTGTGATATGTGAGGGTCCTCTGTCTCCTTCCCCATCACCCTGCACACTGTGATATGTGAGGGTCCTCTGTCTCCTTCCCCATCACCCTGCACACTGTGATATGTGAGGGTCCTCTGTCTCCTCCCCCATCACCCTGCACACTGTGAGACGTGAGGGTCGTGTCTCCTTCCCCATCACCCTGCACACTGTGATATGTGAGGGTCCTCTGTCTCCTTCCCCATCATCCTGCACACTGTGAGACCTGAGGGTCCTTTGTCTCCTTCCCCATCACCCTGAACGCTGTGAGACATGAGGGTCCTTTGTCTCCTTCCCCATCACCCCGCACACTGTGAGACGTGAGGGTCCCCTCTCTCTTTTCTCCTTCCCCATCACCCTGCACACTGTGATATGTGAGGGTCCTCTGTCTCCTTCCCCATCACCCTGCACACTGTGATATGTGAGGGTCCTCTGTCTCCTTCCCCATCACCCTGCACACTGTGATATGTGGGGGTCCTCTGTCTCCTTCCCCATCACCCTGCACACTGTGATATGTGAGGGTCCTCGGTCTCCTTCCCCATCACCCTGCACCCTGTGATATGTGAGTGTCCTCTGTCTCCTTCCCCATCACCCTGCACACTGTGATATGTGAGGGTCCTCTGTCTCCTTCCCCATCACCCTGCACACTGTGATATGTGAGGGTCCTCTGTCTCCTTCCCCATTACCCTGCACACTGTGATATGTGAGGGCCCTTTGTCTCCTTCCCCCATCACCCTGCACACTGTGATATGTGAGGGTCCTCTGTCTCCTTCCCCATCACCCTGCACACTGTGATATGTGAGGGTCCTCTGTCTCCTTCCCCATCACCCTGCACACTGTGAGACCTGAGGGTCCTTTGTCTCCTTCCCCATCACCCTGCACACTGTGAGACATGAGGGTCCTTTGTCTCCTTCCCCATCACCCCGCACACTGTGAGACGTGAGGGTCCCCTCTCTCTTTTCTCCTTCTCCATCACCCTGCACACTGTGATATGTGAGGGTCCTCTGTCTCCTTCCCCATCACCCTGCACACTGTGATATGTGAGGGTCCTCTGTCTCCTTCCCCATCACCCTGCACACTGTGATATGTGAGGGTCCTCTGTCTCCTTCCCCATCACCCTGCACACTGTGATATGTGAGGGTCCTTTGTCTCCTTCCCCATCACCCTGCACACTGTGATATGTGAGGGTCCTTTGTCTCCTTCCCCATCACCCTGCACACTGTGATATGTGAGGGTCCTCTGTCTCCTTCCCCCATCACCCTGCACACTGTGATATGTGAGGGTCCTCTGTCTCCTTCCCCCATCACCCTGCACACTGTGATATGTGAGGGTCCTCTGTCTCCTTCCCCATCACCCTGCACACTGTGATATGTGAGGTCCCTTTGTCTCCTTCCCCATCACCCTGCACACTGTGATATGTGAGGGTCCTCTGTCTCCTTCCCCATCACCCTGCACACTATGAGACGTGAGGGTCCTCTGTCTCCTTCCCCATCACCCTGCACACTGTGAGGCCTGAGGGTCCTCGTCTCCTTCCCCATCACCTTGCAAACTGTGATATGTGAGGGTCCTCTGTCTCCTTCCCCCATCACCCTGCACACTGTGATATGTGAGGGTCCTCTGTCTCCTTCCCCATCACCCTGCACACTGTGATATGGGAGGGTCCTCTGTCTCCTTCCCCATCACCCTGCACACTGTGATATGTGAGGGTCCTCTGTCTCCTACCCCCATCACCCTGCACACTGTGATATGGGAGGGTCCTCTGTCTCCTTCCCCATCACCCCGCACACTGTGATATGTGATGGTCCTCTGTCTCCTTCCCCATCACCCTGCACACTGTGATATGTGAGGGTCCTCTGTCTCCTTCCCCATCACCCTGCACACTGTGAGGCCTGAGGGTCCTCGTCTCCTTCCCCAACACCCTGCAGACTGTGATATGTGAGGGTCCTCTGTCTCCTTCCCCCATCACCCTGCACACTGTGATATGTGAGGGCCCTTTGTCTCCTTCCCCATCACCCTGCACACTGTGATATGTGAGGGTCCTCTCTCTCCTTCCCCATCACCCTGCACACTGTGATATGTGAGGGTCCTCTGTCTCCTTCCCCATCGCCCTGCACACTTTGAGACGTGAGGGTCCTCTCTCTCCTTTCCCATCACCCTGCACACTGTGAGACGTGAGGGTCCTCTCCCTCCTTCCCCATCACCCTGCACACTTAGACGTGAGGGTCCTATCTCTTTTTCTCCTTCCCCATCACCCTGCACACTGTGAGACGTGAGGGTCCTCTCTCTTTTCTCCTTCCCCATCACCCTGCACACTGTGAGGCGTGAGGGTCCTCGGTCTCCTTCCCCATCACCCTGCACACTGTGATATGTGAGGGTCCTCTGTCTCCTTCCCCATCACCCTGCACACTGTGATATGTGAGCGTCCTCTGTCTCCTTCCCCATCACCCTGCACACTGTGATATGTGAGGGCCCTTTGTCTCCTTCCTCATCACCCTGCACACTGTGATATGTGAGGGCCCTTTGTCTCCTTCCCCATCACCCTGCACACTGTGATATGTGAGGGCCCTTTGTCTCCTTCCCCATCACCCTGCACACTGTGATATGTGAGGGTCCTCTGTCTCCTTCCCCATCACCCTGCACACTGTGATATGTGAGGGTCCTCTATCTCCTTCCCCATCACCCTGCACACTGTGATATGTGAGGGTCCTCTCTCTCTTTTCTCCTTCCCCATCACCCTGCACACTGTGATATGTGAGGGTCCTCTCTCTCTTTTCTCCTTCCCCATCACCCTGCACACTGTGATATGTGAGGGTCCTCTGTCTCCTTCCCCCATCACCCTGCACACTGTGATATGTGAGGGTCATCTGTCTCCTTCCCCCATCACCCTGCACACTGTGATATGTGGGGGTCCTCTGTCTCCTTCCCCCATCACCCTGCACACTGTGAGACATGAGGGTCCTTTGTCTCCTTCCCCATCACCCTGCACACTGTGAGACGTGAGGGCCCTTTGTCTCCTTCCCCATCACCTTGCACACTGTGATATGTGAGGGTCCTCTGTCTCCTTCCCCATCACCCTGCACACTGTGATATGTGAGGGTCCTCTATCTCCTTCCCCATCACCCTGCACACTGTGATATGTGAGGGTCCTCTCTCTCTTTTCTCCTTCCCCATCACCCTGCACACTGTGATATGTGAGGGTCCTCTCTCTCTTTTCTCCTTCCCCATCACCCTGCACACTGTGATATGTGAGGGTCCTCTGTCTCCTTCCCCCATCACCCTGCACACTGTGATATGTGAGGGTCCTCTGTCTCCTTCCCCCATCACCCTGCACACTGTGATATGTGAGGGTCCTCTGTCTCCTTCCCCCATCACCCTGCACACTGTGAGACATGAGGGTCCTTTGTCTCCTTCCCCATCACCCTGCACACTGTGATATGTGAGGGTCCTCTGTCTCTTTCCCCATCACCCTGCACACTGTGATATGTGAGGGTCCTTTGTCTCCTTCCCCATCACCCTGCACACTGTGATATGTGAGGGTCCTCGTCTCCTTCCCCATCACCCTGCACACTGTGATATGTGAGGGTCTTCTGTCTCCTTCCCCATCACCCTGCACACTGTGATATGTGAGGGTCCTCTTCTCCTTCCCCATCACCCTGCACACTGTGATATGTGAGGGTCCTCGTCTCCTTGCCCATCACCCTGCACATTGTGATATGTGAGGGTCCTTTGTCTCCTTCCCCATCACCCTGCACACTGTGATATGTGAGGGCCCTTTGTCTCCTTCCCCATCACCCTGCACACTGTGATATGTGAGGGTCCTCTCTCTCCTTCCCCATCACCCTGCACACTGTGATATGTGAGGGTCCTCTGTCTCCTTCCCCATCACCCTGTACACTGTGATATGTGAGGGTGCTCTGTCTCCTTCCCCCATCACCCTGCACACTGTGATATGTGAGGGTCCTCTGTCTCCTTCCCCATCACCCTGTACACTGTGATATGTGAGGGTCCTCTGTCTCCTTCCCCCATCACCCTGCACACTGTGATATGTGAGGGTCCTCTGTCTCCTTCCCTATCACCCTGCACACTGTGATATGTGAGGGTCCTCTCTCTCCTTCCCCATCACCCTGCACACTGTGATATGTGAGGGTCCTCTGTCTCCTTCCCCATCACCCTGCACACTGTGATATGTGAGGGTCCTTTGTCTCCTTCCCCATCACCCTGCACACTGTGATATGTGAGGGTCCTCTGTCTCCTTCCCCATCACCCTGCACACTGTGATATGTGAGGGTCCTCTGTCTCCTTCCCCATCACCCTGTACACTGTGATATGTGAGGGTCCTCTGTCTCCTTCCCCCATCACCCTGCACACTGTGATATGTGAGGGTCCTCTGTCTCCTTCCCTATCACCCTGCACACTGTGATATGTGAGGGTCCTCTCTCTCCTTCCCCATCACCCTGCACACTGTGATATGTGAGGGTCCTCTGTCTCCTTCCCCATCACCCTGTACACTGTGATATGTGAGGGTCCTCTGTCTCCTTCCCCCATCACCCTGCACACTGTGATATGTGAGGGTCCTCTGTCTCCTTCCCCATCGCCCTGCACACTGTGAGACGTGAGGGTCCTCTCTCTTTTCTCCTTCACCATCACCCTGCACACTGTGAGGCGTGAGGGTCCTCGGTCTCCTTCCCCATCACCCTGCACACTGTGATATGTGAGGGTCCTCTGTCTCCTTCCCCATCACCCTGCACACTGTGATATGTGAGCGTCCTCTGTCTCCTTCCCCATCACCCTGCACACTGTGATATGTGAGGGCCCTTTGTCTCCTTCCTCATCACCCTGCACACTGTGATATGTGAGGGCCCTTTGTCTCCTTCCCCATCACCCTGCACACTGTGATATGTGAGGGCCCTTTGTCTCCTTCCCCATCACCCTGCACACTGTGATATGTGAGGGCCCTTTGTCTCCTTCCCCATCACCCTGCACACTGTGATATGTGAGGGTCCTCTGTCTCCTTCCCCATCACCCTGCACACTGTGATATGTGAGGGTCCTCTATCTCCTTCCCCATCACCCTGCACACTGTGATATGTGAGGGTCCTCTCTCTCTTTTCTCCTTCCCCATCACCCTGCACACTGTGATATGTGAGGGTCCTCTCTCTCTTTTCTCCTTCCCCTGCACACTGTGATATGTGAGGGTCCTCTGTCTCCTTCCCCCATCACCCTGCACACTGTGATATGTGAGGGTCCTCTGTCTCCTTCCCCCATCACCCTGCACACTGTGATATGTGAGGGTCCTTTGTCTCCTTCCCCATCACCTTGCACACTGTGAGACGTGAGGGCCCTTTGTCTCCTTCCCCATCACCTTGCACACTGTGATATGTGAGGGTCCTCTGTCTCCTTCCCCATCACCCTGCACACTGTGATATGTGAGGGTCCTCTATCTCCTTCCCCATCACCCTGCACACTGTGATATGTGAGGGTCCTCTCTCTCTTTTCTCCTTCCCCATCACCCTGCACACTGTGATATGTGAGGGTCCTCTCTCTCTTTTCTCCTTCCCCATCACCCTGCACACTGTGATATGTGAGGGTCCTCTGTCTCCTTCCCCCATCACCCTGCACACTGTGATATGTGAGGGTCCTCTGTCTCCTTCCCCCATCACCCTGCACACTGTGATATGTGAGGGTCCTCTGTCTCCTTCCCCCATCACCCTGCACACTGTGAGACATGAGGGTCCTTTGTCTCCTTCCCCATCACCCTGCACACTGTGATATGTGAGGGTCCTCTGTCTCTTTCCCCATCACCCTGCACACTGTGATATGTGAGGGTCCTTTGTCTCCTTCCCCATCACCCTGCACACTGTGATATGTGAGGGTCCTCGTCTCCTTCCCCATCACCCTGCACACTGTGATATGTGAGGGTCTTCTGTCTCCTTCCCCATCACCCTGCACACTGTGATATGTGAGGGTCCTCTTCTCCTTCCCCATCACCCTGCACACTGTGATATGTGAGGGTCCTCGTCTCCTTGCCCATCACCCTGCACACTGTGATATGTGAGGGTCCTTTGTCTCCTTCCCCATCACCCTGCACACTGTGATATGTGAGGGCCCTTTGTCTCCTTCCCCATCACCCTGCACACTGTGATATGTGAGGGTCCTCTGTCTCCTTCCCCATCACCCTGTACACTGTGATATGTGAGGGTGCTCTGTCTCCTTCCCCCATCACCCTGCACACTGTGATATGTGCGGGTCCTCTGTCTCCTTCCCCATCACCCTGTACACTGTGATATGTGAGGGTCCTCTGTCTCCTTCCCCCATCACCCTGCACACTGTGATATGTGAGGGTCCTCTGTCTCCTTCCCCATCACCCTGTACACTGTGATATGTGAGGGTCCTCTGTCTCCTTCCCCCATCACCCTGCACACTGTGATATGTGAGGGTCCTCTGTCTCCTTCCCCATCACCCTGCACACTGTGATATGTGAGGGTCCTCTCTCTCCTTCCCCATCACCCTGCACACTGTGATATGTGAGGGTCCTCTCTCTCCTTCCCCATCACCCTGCACACTGTGAGACGTGAGGGTCCTCTCCCTCCTTCCCCATCACCCTGCACACTGAGACGTGAGGGTCCTATCTCTCTTTTCTCCTTCCCCATCACCCTGCACACTGTGAGGCGTGAGGGTCCTCTGTCTCCTTCCTCATCACCCTGCACACTGTGATATGTGAGGGTCCTCTGTCTCCTTCCCCATCACCCTGCACACTGTGATATGTGAGCGTCCTCTGTCTCCTTCCCCATCAGCCTGCACACTGTGATATGTGAGGGTCCATTGTCTCCTTCCCCCATTACCCTGCACACTGTGATATGTGAGGGTCCTCTGTCTCCTTCCCCATCACCCTGCACACTGTGATATGTGAGGGTCCTCTGTCTCCTTCCCCATCACCCTGCACACTGTGATATGTGAGGGTCCTCTGTCTCCTTCCCCATCACCCTGCACACTGTGATATGTGAGGGTCCTCTGTCTCCTTCCCCATCACCCTGCACACTGTGAGACGTGAGGGTCGTGTCTCCTTCCCCATCACCCTGCACACTGTGATTCCTGAGGGTCCTCTGTCTCCTTCCCCATCACCCTGCACACTGTGAGACGTGGGGGTCCTCTGTCTCCTTCCCCATCACCCTGCACACTTTGAGACGTGAGGGTCCTCTCTCTCCTTCCCCATCACCCTGCACACTGTGATATGTGAGGGTCCTCTGTCTCCTTCCCCATCACCCTGCACACTGTGATATGTGAGGGTCCTCTGTCTCCTTCCCCATCACCCTGCACACTGTGATATGTGAGGGCCCTTTGTCTCCTTCCCCCATCACCCTGCACACTGTGATATGTGAGGGTCCTCTGTCTCCTTCCCCATCACCCTGCACACTGTGATATGTGAGGGTCCTCTGTCTCCTTCCCCATCACCCTGCACACTGTGATATGTGAGGGTCCTCGTCTCCTTCCCCCATCACCCTGCACACTTTGATATGTGAGGGTCGTGTCTCCTTCCCCATCACCCTGCAAACTGTGATATGTGAGGGTCCTCGTCTCCTTCCCCATCACCCTGCACACTGTGAGACGTGGGGGTCCTCTGTCTCCTTCCCCATTACCCTGCACACTGTGAGAGGTGAGGGTCCTCTCTCTCCTTCCCCATCACCCTGCACACTGTGATATGTGAGGGTCCTCTGTCTCCTTCCCCATCACCCTGCACACTGTGAGACGTGAGGGTCGTGTCTCCTTCCCCATCACCCTGCACACTGTGATATGTGAGGGTCCTCTGTCTCCTTCCCCATCACCCTGCACACTGTGAGACCTGAGGGTCCTTTGTCTCCTTCGCCATCACCCTGCACACTGTGAGACATGAGGGTCCTTTGTCTCCTTCCCCATCACCCCGCACACTGTGAGACGTGAGGGTCCCCTCTCTCTTTTCTCCTTCCCCATCACCCTGCACACTGTGATATGTGAGGGTCCTCTGTCTCCTTCCCCATCACCCTGCACACTGTGATATGTGAGGGTCCTCTGTCTCCTTCCCCATCACCCTGCACACTGTGAGACGTGAGGGCCCTTTGTCTCCTTCCCCATCACCTTGCACACTGTGAGGCGTGAGGGTCCCCTCTCTCTTTTCTCCTTCCCCATCACCCTGCACACTGTGATATGTGAGGGTCCTCTGTCTCCTTCCCCATCACCCTGCACACTGTGATATGTGAGGGTCCTCTGTCTCCTTCCCCATCACCCTGCACACTGTGAGACGTGAGGGCCCTTTGTCTCCTTCCCCATCACCCTGCACACTGTGATATGTGAGGGTCCTTTGTCTCCTTCCCCATCACCCTGCACACTGTGATATGTGAGGGTCCTCTGTCTCCTTCCCCATCACCCTGCACACTGTGATATGTGAGGGTCCTCTGTCTCCTTCCCCATCACCCTGTACACTGTGATATGTGAGGGTCCTCTGTCTCCTTCCCCCATCACCCTGCACACTGTGATATGTGAGGGTCCTCTCTCTCCTTCCCCATCACCCTGCACACTGTGATATGTGAGGGTCCTCTGTCTCCTTCCCCATCACCCTGTACACTGTGATATGTGAGGGTCCTCTGTCTCCTTCCCCCATCACCCTGCACACTGTGATATGTGAGGGTCCTCTGTCTCCTTCCCCATCGCCCTGCACACTGTGAGACGTGAGGGTCCTCTCTCTTTTCTCCTTCCCCATCACCCTGCACACTGTGAGGCGTGAGGGTCCTCGGTCTCCTTCCCCATCACCCTGCACACTGTGATATGTGAGGGTCCTCTGTCTCCTTCCCCATCACCCTGCACACTGTGATATGTGAGGGCCCTTTGTCTCCTTCCTCATCACCCTGCACACTGTGATATGTGAGGGCCCTTTGTCTCCTTCCCCATCACCCTGCACACTGTGATATGTGAGGGCCCTTTGTCTCCTTCCTCATCACCCTGCACACTGTGATATGTGAGGGTCCTCTGTCTCCTTCCCCCATCACCCTGCACACTGTGATATGTGAGGGCCCTTTGTCTCCTTCCCCATCACCCTGCACACTGTGATATGTGAGGGCCCTTTGTCTCCTTCCCCATCACCCTGCACACTGTGATATGTGAGGGTCCTCTGTCTCCTTCCCCATCACCCTGCACACTGTGATATGTGAGGGTCCTCTATCTCCTTCCCCATCACCCTGCACACTGTGATATGTGAGGGTCCTCTCTCTCTTTTCTCCTTCCCCATCACCCTGCACACTGTGATATGTGAGGGTCCTCTCTCTCTTTTCTCCTTCCCCTGCACACTGTGATATGTGAGGGTCCTCTGTCTCCTTCCCCCATCACCCTGCACACTGTGATATGTGAGGGTCCTCTGTCTCCTTCCCCCATCACCCTGCACACTGTGATATGTGAGGGTCCTTTGTCTCCTTCCCCATCACCCTGCACACTGTGAGACGTGAGGGCCCTTTGTCTCCTTCCCCATCACCTTGCACACTGTGATATGTGAGGGTCCTCTGTCTCCTTCCCCATCACCCTGCACACTGTGATATGTGAGGGTCCTCTATCTCCTTCCCCATCACCCTGCACACTGTGATATGTGAGGGTCCTCTCTCTCTTTTCTCCTTCCCCATCACCCTGCACACTGTGATATGTGAGGGTCCTCTGTCTCCTTCCCCCATCACCCTGCACACTGTGATATGTGAGGGTCCTCTGTCTCCTTCCCCCATCACCCTGCACACTGTGATATGTGAGGGTCCTCTGTCTCCTTCCCCCATCACCCTGCACACTGTGAGACATGAGGGTCCTTTGTCTCCTTCCCCATCACCCTGCACACTGTGATATGTGAGGGTCCTCTGTCTCTTTCCCCATCACCCTGCACACTGTGATATGTGAGGGTCTCCTGTCTCCTTCCCCATCACCCTGCACACTGTGATATGTGAGGGTCCTTTGTCTCCTTCCCCATCACCCTGCACACTGTGATATGTGAGGGTCCTCGTCTCCTTCCCCATCACCCTGCACACTGTGATATGTGAGGGTCTTCTGTCTCCTTCCCCATCACCCTGCACACTGTGATATGTGAGGGTCCTCTTCTCCTTCCCCATCACCCTGCACACTGTGATATGTGAGGGTCCTCGTCTCCTTGCCCATCACCCTGCACACTGTGATATGTGAGGGTCCTTTGTCTCCTTCCCCATCACCCTGCACACTGTGATATGTGAGGGCCCTTTGTCTCCTTCCCCATCACCCTGCACACTGTGATATGTGAGGGTCCTCTGTCTCCTTCCGCATCACCCTGTACACTGTGATATGTGAGGGTGCTCTGTCTCCTTCCCCCATCACCCTGCACACTGTGATATGTGCGGGTCCTCTGTCTCCTTCCCCATCACCCTGTACACTGTGATATGTGAGGGTCCTCTGTCTCCTTCCCCCATCACCCTGCACACTGTGATATGTGAGGGTCCTCTGTCTCCTTCCCCATCACCCTGTACACTGTGATATGTGAGGGTCCTCTGTCTCCTTCCCCCATCACCCTGCACACTGTGATATGTGAGGGTCCTCTGTCTCCTTCCCCATCACCCTGCACACTGTGATATGTGAGGGTCCTCTCTCTCCTTCCCCATCACCCTGCACACTGTGATATGTGAGGGTCCTCTGTCTCCTTCCCCATCACCCTGTACACTGTGATATGTGAGGGTCCTCTGTCTCCTTCCCCCATCACCCTGCACACTGTGATATGTGAGGGTCCTTTGTCTCCTTCCCCATCACCCTGCACACTGTGAGACGTGAGGGCCCTTTGTCTCCTTCCCCATCACCTTGCACACTGTGATATGTGAGGGTCCTCTGTCTCCTTCCCCATCACCCTGCACACTGTGATATGTGAGGGTCCTCTATCTCCTTCCCCATCACCCTGCACACTGTGATATGTGAGGGTCCTCTCTCTCTTTTCTCCTTCCCCATCACCCTGCACACTGTGATATGTGAGGGTCCTCTCTCTCTTTTCTCCTTCCCCATCACCCTGCACACTGTGATATGTGAGGGTCCTCTGTCTCCTTCCCCCATCACCCTGCACACTGTGATATGTGAGGGTCCTCTGTCTCCTTCCCCCATCACCCTGCACACTGTGATATGTGAGGGTCCTCTGTCTCCTTCCCCCATCACCCTGCACACTGTGAGACATGAGGGTCCTTTGTCTCCTTCCCCATCACCCTGCACACTGTGATATGTGAGGGTCCTCTGTCTCTTTCCCCATCACCCTGCACACTGTGATATGTGAGGGTCTCCTGTCTCCTTCCCCATCACCCTGCACACTGTGATATGTGAGGGTCCTTTGTCTCCTTCCCCATCACCCTGCACACTGTGATATGTGAGGGTCCTCGTCTCCTTCCCCATCACCCTGCACACTGTGATATGTGAGGGTCTTCTGTCTCCTTCCCCATCACCCTGCACACTGTGATATGTGAGGGTCCTCTTCTCCTTCCCCATCACCCTGCACACTGTGATATGTGAGGGTCCTCGTCTCCTTGCCCATCACCCTGCACACTGTGATATGTGAGGGTCCTTTGTCTCCTTCCCCATCACCCTGCACACTGTGATATGTGAGGGCCCTTTGTCTCCTTCCCCATCACCCTGCACACTGTGATATGTGAGGGTCCTCTGTCTCCTTCCCCATCACCCTGTACACTGTGATATGTGAGGGTGCTCTGTCTCCTTCCCCCATCACCCTGCACACTGTGATATGTGCGGGTCCTCTGTCTCCTTCCCCATCACCCTGTACACTGTGATATGTGAGGGTCCTCTGTCTCCTTCCCCCATCACCCTGTACACTGTGATATGTGAGGGTCCTCTGTCTCCTTCCCCATCACCCTGTACACTGTGATATGTGAGGGTCCTCTGTCTCCTTCCCCCATCACCCTGCACACTGTGATATGTGAGGGTCCTCTGTCTCCTTCCCCATCACCCTGCACACTGTGATATGTGAGGGTCCTCTGTCTCCTTCCCCATCACCCTGTACACTGTGATATGTGAGGGTCCTCTGTCTCCTTCCCCCATCACCCTGCACACTGTGATATGTGAGGGTCCTCTGTCTCCTTCCCCATCACCCTGCACACTGTGATATGTGAGGGTCCTCTCTCTCCTTCCCCATCACCCTGCACACTGTGATATGTGAGGGTCCTCTGTCTCCTTCCCCATCACCCTGTACACTGTGATATGTGAGGGTCCTCTGTCTCCTTCCCCCATCACCCTGCACACTGTGATATGTGAGGGTCCTCTGTCTCCTTCCCCATCGCCCTGCACACTTTGAGACGTGAGGGTCCTCTCTCTCCTTCCCCATCACCCTGCACACTGTGAGACGTGAGGGTCCTCTCCCTCCTTCCCCATCACCCTGCACACTGAGACGTGAGGGTCCTATCTCTCTTTTATCCTTCCCCATCACCCTGCACACTGTGAGACGTGAGGGTCCTCTCTCTTTTCTCCTTCCCCATCACCCTGCACACTGTGAGGCGTGAGGGTCCTCTGTCTCCTTCCTCATCACCCTGCACACTGTGATATGTGAGGGTCCTCTGTCTCCTTCCCCATCACCCTGCACACTGTGATATGTGAGCGTCCTCTGTCTCCTTCCCCATCAGCCTGCACACTGTGATATGTGAGGGTCCATTGTCTCCTTCCCCCATTACCCTGCACACTGTGATATGTGAGGGTCCTCTGTCTCCTTCCCCATCACCCTGCACACTGTGATATGTGAGGGTCCTCTGTCTCCTTCCCCATCACCCTGCACACTGTGATATGTGAGGGTCCTCTGTCTCCTTCCCCATCACCCTGCACACTGTGATATGTGAGGGTCCTCTGTCTCCTTCCCCATCACCCTGCACACTGTGAGACGTGAGGGTCGTGTCTCCTTCCCCATCACCCTGCACACTGTGATTCCTGAGGGTCCTCTGTCTCCTTCCCCATCACCCTGCACACTGTGAGACGTGGGGGTCCTCTGTCTCCTTCCCCATCACCCTGCACACTTTGAGACGTGAGGGTCCTCTCTCTCCTTCCCCATCACCCTGCACACTGTGATATGTGAGGGTCCTCTGTCTCCTTCCCCATCACCCTGCACACTGTGATATGTGAGGGTCCTCTGTCTCCTTCCCCATCACCCTGTACACTGTGATATGTGAGGGTCCTCTGTCTCCTTCCCCATCACCCTGCACACTGTGATATGTGAGGGCCCTTTGTCTCCTTCCCCCATCACCCTGCACACTGTGATATGTGAGGGTCCTCTGTCTCCTTCCCCATCACCCTGCACACTGTGATATGTGAGGGTCCTCTGTCTCCTTCCCCATCACCCTGCACACTGTGATATGTGAGGGTCCTCGTCTCCTTCCCCCATCACCCTGCACACTTTGATATGTGAGGGTCGTGTCTCCTTCCCCATCACCCTGCAAACTGTGATATGTGAGGGTCCTCGTCTCCTTCCCCATCACCCTGCACACTGTGAGACGTGGGGGTCCTCTGTCTCCTTCCCCATCACCCTGCACACTGTGAGAGGTGAGGGTCCTCTCTCTCCTTCCCCATCACCCTGCACACTGTGATATGTGAGGGTCCTCTGTCTCCTTCCCCATCACCCTGCACACTGTGATATGTGAGGGTCGTGTCTCCTTCCCCATCACCCTGCACACTGTGAGACGTGAGGGTCGTGTCTCCTTCCCCATCACCCTGCACACTGTGATATGTGAGGGTCCTCTGTCTCCTTCCCCATCACCCTGCACACTGTGAGACCTGAGGGTCCTTTGTCTCCTTCCCCATCACCCTGCACACTGTGAGACATGAGGGTCCTTTGTCTCCTTCCCCATCACCCCGCACACTGTGAGACGTGAGGGTCCCCTCTCTCTTTTCTCCTTCCCCATCACCCTGCACACTGTGATATGTGAGGGTCCTCTGTCTCCTTCCCCATCACCCTGCACACTGTGATATGTGAGGGTCCTCTGTCTCCTTCCCCATCACCCTGCACACTGTGAGACGTGAGGGCCCTTTGTCTCCTTCCCCATCACCTTGCACACTGTGAGGCGTGAGGGTCCCCTCTCTCTTTTCTCCTTCCCCATCACCCTGCACACTGTGATATGTGAGGGTCCTCTCTCTCCTTCCCCATCACCCTGCACACTGTGATATGTGAGGGTCCTCTCTCTCCTTCCCCCATCACCCTGCACACTGTGAGACGTGAGGGTCCTTTGTCTCCTTCCCCATCATCCTGCAAACTGTGATATGTGAGGGTCCTCTTGTCTCTTTCCCCATCACCCTGCACACTGTGAGACGTGGGGGTCCTCTGCCTCCTTCCCCCATCACCCTGCACACTGTGAGACGTGAGGGTCCTTTGTCTCCTTCCCCATCACCCTGCACACTGTGAGACGTGAGGGTCGTGTCTCCTTCCCCATCACCCTGCACACTGTGAGACCTGAGGGTCTTCTCTCCTCTGTCTCCTTCCCCATCACCCTGCACACTGTGAGATGTGGGGGTCCTCTGTCTCCTTCCCCCATCACCCTGCACACTGTGAGACGTGAGGGTCCTTTGTCTCCTTCCCCATCACCCTGCACACTGTAATATGTGAGGGTCCTCTGTCTCCTTCCCCATCACCCTGCACACTGTGATATGTGAGGGTCCTCTCTCTTTTCTCCTTCCCCATCACCCTACACACTGTGATATGTGAGGGTCCTCTGTCTCCTTCCCCATCACCCTGCACACTGTGAGACGTGGGGGTCCTCTGTCTCCTTCCCCCATCACCCTGCACACTGTGAGACGTGAGGGTCCTTTGTCTCCTTCCCCATCACCCTGCACACTGTGATATGTGAGGGTCCTCTGTCTCCTTCCCCATCACCCTGCACACTGTGTGATATGTGAGGGTCCTCTGTCTCCTTCCCCATCACCCTGCACACTGATATGTGAGGGTCCCCTCTCTCTTTTCTCCTTCCCCATCACCCTGCACACTGTGATATGTGAGGGTCCTCTGTCTCCTTCCCCATCACCCTGCACACTGTGATATGTGAGGGTCCTCTGTCTCCTTCCCCATCACCCTGCACACTGTGATATGTGAGGGTCCTCTGTCTCCTTCCCCATCACCCTACACACTGTGATATGTGAGGGTCCTCTGTCTCCTTCCCCCATCACCCTGCACACTATGATATGTGAGGGTCCTCTGTCTCCTTCCCCATCACCCTGCACACTGTGATATGTGAGGGTCCTCTGTCTCCTTCCCCATCACCCTACACACTGTGATATGTGAGGGTCCTCTGTCTCCTTCCCCATCACCCTACACACTGTGATATGTGAGGGTCCTCTGTCTCCTTCCCCCATCACCCTGCACACTATGATATGTGAGGGTCCTCTGTCTCCTTCCCCATCACCCTACACACTGTGATATGTGAGGGTCCTCTGTCTCCTTCCCCTTCACCCTGCACACTGTGAGACGTGGGGGTCCTCTGTCTCCTTCCCCCATCACCCTGCACACTGTGATATGTGAGGGTCCTTTGTCTCCTTCCCCATCACCCTGCACACTGTGATATGTGAGGGTCCTTTGTCTCCTTCCCCATCACCCTGCACACTGTGATATGTGAGGGTCCTTTGTCTCCTTCCCCATCACCCTGCACACTGTGAGACATGAGGGTCCTTTGTCTCCTTCCCCATCATCCTGCACACTGTGAGACGTGGGGGTCCTTTGTCTCCTTCCCCATCACCCTGCACACTGTGAGACATGAGGGTCCTTTGTCTCCATCCCCATCACCCTGCACACTGTGAGACGTGTGGGTCCTCTGTCTCCTTCCCTATCACCCTGCACACTGTGAGACGTGAGGGTCGTGTCTCCTTCCCCATCACCCTGCACACTGTGAGACCTGAGGGTCTTCTCTCCTCTGTCTCCTTCCCCATCACCCTGCACACTGTGATATGTGAGGGTCCTCTGTCTCCTTCCCCATCACCCTGCACACTGTGATATGTGAGGGTCCTCTGTCTCCTTCCCCATCACCCTGCACACTGTGATATGTGAGGGTCCTCTGTCTCCTTCCCCATCACCCTGCACACTGTGATATGTGAGGGTCCTCTGTCTCCTTCCCCATCACCCTGCACACTGTGAGACGTGAGGGTCGTGTCTCCTTCCCCATCACCCTGCACACTGTGATATGTGAGCGTCCTCTGTCTCCTTCCCCATCACCCTGCACACTGTGATATGTGAGGGTCCTCTGTCTCCTTCCCCATCACCCTGCACACTTTGAGACCTGAGGGTCCTCTGTCTCCTTCCCCATCACCCTGCACACTGTGATATGTGAGGGCCCTTTGTCTCCTTCCCCCATCACCCTGCACACTGTGATATGTGAGGGTCCTCTGTCTCCTTCCCCATCACCCTGCACACTGTGATATGTGAGGTTCCTCTGTCTCCTTCCCCATCACCCTGCACACTGTGATATGTGAGGTTCCTCTGTCTCCTTCCCCATCACCCTGCACACTGTGATACGTGAGGGTCGTGTCTCCTTCCCCATCACCCTGCGCACTGTGAGACCTGAGGGTCCTCTGTCTCCTTCCCCATCACCCTGCACACTGTGAGACCTGAGGGTCCTCTGTCTCCTTCCCCATCACCCTGCACACTGTGATATGTGAGGGCTCTTTGTCTCCTTCCCCCATCACCATGCACACTGTGATATGTGAGGGTCCTCTGTCTCCTTCCCCATCACCCTGCACACTGTGATATGTGAGGGTCCTCTGTCTCCTTCCCCATCACCCTGCACACTGTGATATGTGAGGGTCCTCGTCTCCTTCCCCATCACCCTGCACACTGTGAGACCTGAGGGTCTTCTCTCCTCTGTCTCCTTCCCCATCACCCTGCACACTGTGATATGTGAGGGTCCTCGTCTCCTTCCCCATCACCCTGCACACTGTGATATGTGAGGGTCCTCTGTCTCCTTCCCCATCACCCTGCACACTGTGATATGTGAGGGTCCTCTGTCTCCTTCCCCATCACCCTGCACACTGTGATATGTGAGGGTCTTCTGTCTCCTTCCCCATCACCCTGCACACTGTGATATGTGAGGGTCCTCTGTCTCCTTCCCCATCACCCTGCACACTGTGATATGTGAGGGTCCTCTGTCTCCTTCCCCATCACCCTGCACACTGTGATATGTGAGGGTCCTTTGTCTCCTTCCCCCATCACCCTGCACACTGTGATATGTGAGGGTCCTCTGTCTCCTTCCCCCATCACCCTGCACACTGTGATATGTGAGGGTCCTTTGTCTCTTTCCCCCATCACCCTGCACACTGTGATATGTGAGGGTCCTCGTCTCCTTCCCCATCACCCTGCACACTGTGATATGTGAGGGTCCTCGTCTCCTTCCCCATCACCCTGCACACTGTGAGGCCTGAGTGTCCTCTGTCTCCTTCCCCATCACCCTGCACACTGTGAGACCTGAGGGTCTTCTCTCCTCTGTCTCCTTCCCCATCACCCTGCACACTGTGATATGTGAGGGTCCTCGTCTCCTTCCCCATCACCCTGCACACTGTGAGGCCTGAGGGTCCTCGTCTCCTTCCCCATCACCCTGCACACTGTGATATGTGAGGGTCTTCTGTCTCCTTCCCCATCACCCTGCACACTGTGATATGTGAGGGTCCTCTGTCTCCTTCCTCATCAACCTGCACACTGTGATATGTGAGGGTCCTCTGTCTCCTTCCCCATCACCCTGCACACTGTGATATGTGAGGGCCCTTTGTCTCCTTCCCCATCACCCTGCACACTGTGATATGTGAGGGTCCTCTGTCTCCTTCCCCATCACCCTGCACACTGTGATATGTGAGGGTCCTCTGTCTCCTTCCCCATCACCCTGCACACTGTGATATGTGAGGGTCCTCTGTCTCCTTCCCCATCACCCTGCACACTGTGAGACCTGAGGGTCTTCTCTCCTCTGTCTCCTTCCCCATCACCCTGCTCACTGTGATATGTGAGGGTCCTCGTCTCCTTCCCCATCACCCTGCACACTGTGAGGCCTGAGGGTCCTCGTCTCCTTCCCCATCACCCTGCACACTGTGATATGTGTGGGTCTTCTGTCTCCTTCCCCATCACCCTGCACACTGTGATATGTGAGGGTCCTCTGTCTCCTTCCCCATCACCCTGCACACTGTGATATGTGAGGGTCCTCTGTCTCCTTCCCCATCACCCTGCACACTGTGATATGTGAGGGTCCTCTGTCTCCTTCCCCCATCACCCTGCACACTGTGATATGTGAGGGCCCTTTGTCTCCTTCCCCATCACCCTGCACACTGTGATATGTGAGGGTCCTCTGTCTCCTTCCCCCATCACCCTGCACACTGTGATATGTGAGGGTCCTCTGTCTCCTTCCCCATCACCCTGCACACTGTGATATGTGAGGGTCCTCTGTCTCCTTCCCCATCACCCTGCACACTGTGATATGTGAGGGTCCTCTGTCTCCTTCCCCATCACCCTGCACACTGTGATATGTGAGGGTCCTCTGTCTCCTTCCCCATCACCCTGCACACTGTGATATGTGAGGGTCCTCTGTCTCCTTCCCCATCACCCTGCACACTGTGATATGTGAGGGTCCTTTGTCTCCTTCCCCCATCACCCTGCACACTGTGATATGTGAGGGTCTTCTGTCTCCTTCCCCATCACCCTGCACACTGTGATATGTGAGGGTCCTTTGTCTCCTTCCCCATCACCCTGCACACTGTGATATGTGAGGGTCCTCTGTCTCCTTCCCCATCACCCTGCACACTGTGATATGTGAGGGTCCTTTGTCTCCTTCCCCCATCACCCTGCACACTATGATATGTGAGGGTCCTCTGTCTCCTTCCCCATCACCCTGCACACTGTGATATGTGAGGGTCCTCTGTCTCCTTCCCCATCACCCTGCACACTGTGATATGTGAGGGCCCTTTGTCTCCTTCCCCATCACCCTGCACACTGTGATATGTGAGGGCCCTTTGTCTCCTTCCCCATCACTCTGCACACTGTGATATGTGAGGGTCCTTTGTCTCCTTCCCCATCACCCTGCACACTGTGATATGTGAGGGTCCTCTGTCTCCTTCCCCATCACCCTGCACACTGTGAGACGTGGGGGTCCTCTGTCTCCTTCCCCATCACCCTGCACACTGTGATATGTGAGGGTCCTCTTTCTCCTTCCCCATCACCCTGCACACTGTGAGACGTGGGGGTCCTCTGTCTCCTTCCCCATCACCCTGCACACTGTGATATGTGAGGGTCCATTGTCTCCTTCCCCCATCACCCTGCACACTGTGATATGTGAGGGTCCTCTGTCTCCTTCCCTATCACCCTGCACACTGTGATATGTGAGGGTCCATTGTCTCCTTCCCCCATCACCCTGCACACTGTGATATGTGAGGGTCCTTTGTCTCCTTCCCCATCACCCTGCACACTGTGATATGTGAGGGCCCTTTGTCTCCTTCCCCATCACTCTGCACACTGTGATATGTGAGGGCCCTCTGTCTCCTTCCCCATCACCCTGCACACTGTGATATGTGAGGGTCCTCTGTCTCCTTCCCCATCACCCTGCACCATGTGATATGTGAGGGTCCTCTGTCTCCTTCCCCATCACCCTGCACACTGTGATATGTGAGGGTCGTGTCTCCTTCCCCATCACCCTGCACACTGTGAGACCTGAGGGTCTTCTCTCCTCTGTCTCCTTCCCCATCACCCTGCACACTGTGATATGTGAGGGTCCTCGTCTCCTTCCCCATCACCCTGCACACTGTGATATGTGAGGGTCCTCTGTCTCCTTCCCCCATCACCCTGCACACTATGATATGTGAGGGTCCTCTGTCTCCTTCCCCATCACCCTGCACACTGTGATATGTGAGGGTCCTCTGTCTCCTTCCCCATCACCCTGCACACTGTGATATGTGAGGGCCCTTTGTCTCCTTCCCCATCACCCTGCACACTGTGATATGTGAGGGCCCTTTGTCTCCTTCCCCATCACTCTGCACACTGTGATATGTGAGGGTCCTTTGTCTCCTTCCCCATCACCCTGCACACTGTGATATGTGAGGGTCCTCTGTCTCCTTCCCCATCACCCTGCACACTGTGAGACGTGGGGGTCCTCTGTCTCCTTCCCCATCACCCTGCACACTGTGATATGTGAGGGTCCTCTTTCTCCTTCCCCATCACCCTGCACACTGTGAGACGTGGGGGTCCTCTGTCTCCTTCCCCATCACCCTGCACACTGTGATATGTGAGGGTCCATTGTCTCCTTCCCCCATCACCCTGCACACTGTGATATGTGAGGGTCCTCTGTCTCCTTCCCTATCACCCTGCACACTGTGATATGTGAGGGTCCATTGTCTCCTTCCCCCATCACCCTGCACACTGTGATATGTGAGGGTCCTTTGTCTCCTTCCCCATCACCCTGCACACTGTGATATGTGAGGGCCCTTTGTCTCCTTCCCCATCACTCTGCACACTGTGATATGTGAGGGCCCTCTGTCTCCTTCCCCATCACCCTGCACACTGTGATATGTGAGGGTCCTCTGTCTCCTTCCCCATCACCCTGCACCATGTGATATGTGAGGGTCCTCTGTCTCCTTCCCCATCACCCTGCACACTGTGATATGTGAGGGTCGTGTCTCCTTCCCCATCACCCTGCACACTGTGAGACCTGAGGGTCTTCTCTCCTCTGTCTCCTTCCCCATCACCCTGCACACTGTGATATGTGAGGGTCCTCGTCTCCTTCCCCATCACCCTGCACACTGTGATATGTGAGGGTCCTCTGTCTCCTTCCCCCATTACCCTGCACACTGTGATATGTGAGGGTCCTCGTCTCCTTCCCCATCACCCTGCACACTGTGATATGTGAGGGTCCTCTGTCTCCTTCCCCATCACCCTGCACACTGTGATATGTGAGGGTCTTCTGTCTCCTTCCCCATCACCCTGCACACTGTGATATGTGAGGGTCCTCTGTCTCCTTCCCCATCACCCTGCACACTGTGATATGTGAGGGTCCTCTGTCTCCTTCCCCATCACCCTGCACACTGTGATATGTGAGGGTCCTCTGTCTCCTTCCCCATCACCCTGCACACTGTGATATGTGAGGGTCCTCTGTCTCCTTCCCCATCACCCTGCACACAGTGATATGTGAGGGTCCTTTGTCTCCTTCCCCCATCACCCTGCACACTGTGATATGTGAGGGTCCTCTGTCTCCTTCCCCATCACCCTGCACACTGTGATATGTGAGGGTCCTCTGTCTCCTTCCCCCATCACCCTGCACACTGTGATATGTGAGGGTCCTTTGTCTCCTTCCCCCATCACCCTGCACACTGTGATATGTGAGGGTCCTCGTCTCCTTCCCCATCACCCTGCACACTGTGATATGTGAGGGTCCTCGTCTCCTTCCCCATCACCCTGCACACTGTGAGGCCTGAGGGTCTTCTCTCCTCTGTCTCCTTCCCCATCACCCTGCACACTGTGATATGTGAGGGTCCTCGTCTCCTTCCCCATCACCCTGCACACTGTGAGGCCTGAGGGTCCTCGTCTCCTTCCCCATCACCCTGCACACTGTGATATGTGAGGGTCTTCTGTCTCCTTCCCCATCACCCTGCACACTGTGATATGTGAGGGTCCTCTGTCTCCTTCCCCATCAACCTGCACACTGTGATATGTGAGGGTCCTCTGTCTCCTTCCCCATCACCCTGCACACTGTGATATGTGAGGGTCCTCTGTCTCCTTCCCCCATCACCCTGCACACTGTGATATGTGAGGGTCCTTTGTCTCCTTCCCCCATCACCCTGCACACTGTGATATGTGAGGGTCTTCTGTCTCCTTCCCCATCACCCTGCACACTGTGATATGTGAGGGTCCTCTGTCTCCTTCCCCCATCACCCTGCACACTGTGATATGTGAGGGTCCTTTGTCTCCTTCCCCCATCACCCTGCACACTGTGATATGTGAGGGTCCTCGTCTCCTTCCCCATCACCCTGCACACTGTGATATGTGAGGGTCCTCGTCTCCTTACCCATCACCCTGCACACTGTGAGGCCTGAGTGTCCTCTGTCTCCTTCCCCATCACCCTGCACACTGTGAGACCTGAGGGTCTTCTCTCCTCTGTCTCCTTCCCCATCACCCTGCACACTGTGATATGTGAGGGTCCTCGTCTCCTTCCCCATCACCCTGCACACTGTGAGGCCTGAGGGTCCTCGTCTCCTTCCTCATCAACCTGCACACTGTGAGGCCTGAGGGTCCTCTGTCTCCTTCCCCATCACCCTGCACATTGGGATATGTGAGGGTCCTCTGTCTCCTTCCCCATCAACCTGCACACTGTGATATGTGAGGGTTCTCAGGGTTCTCTGTCTCCTTCCCCATCACCCTGCACACTGTGATATGTGAGGGCCCTTTGTCTCCTTCCCCATCACCCTGCACACTGTGATATGTGAGGGTCCTCTGTCTCCTTCCCCATCACCCTGCACACTGTGATATGTGAGGGTCCTCTGTCTCCTTCCCCATCACCCTGCACACTGTGATATGTGAGGGTCCTTTGTCTCCTTCCCCCATCACCCTGCACACTGTGATATGTGAGGGTCCTCTGTCTCCTTCCCCATCACCCTGCACACTGTGAGGCCTGAGGGTCCTCTGTCTCCTTCCCCATCACCCTGCACACTGTGATATGTGAGGGTCCTCTGTCTCCTTCCTCATCACCCTGCACACTGTGAGGCCTGAGGGTCCTCTGTCTCCTTCCCCATCACCCTGCACATTGGGATATGTGAGGGTCCTCTGTCTCCTTCCCCATCAACCTGCACACTGTGATATGTGAGGGTTCTCTGTCTCCTTCCCCATCACCCTGCACACTGTGATATGTGAGGGCCCTTTGTCTCCTTCCCCATCACCCTGCACACTGTGATATGTGAGGGCCCTTTGTCTCCTTCCCCATCACCCTGCACACTGTGATATGTGAGGGTCCTCTGTCTCCTTCCCCATCACCCTGCACACTGTGATATGTGAGGGTCCTCTGTCTCCTTCCCCATCACCCTGCACACTGTGATATGTGAGGGTCCTCTGTCTCCTTCCCCATCACCCTGCACACTGTGAGACCTGAGGGTCTTCTCTCCTCTGTCTCCTTCCCCATCACCCTGCTCACTGTGATATGTGAGGGTCCTCGTCTCCTTCCCCATCACCCTGCACACTGTGAGTCCTGAGGGTCCTCGTCTCCTTCCCCATCACCCTGCACACTGTGATATGTGAGGGTCTTCTGTCTCCTTCCCCATCACCCTGCACACTGTGATATGTGAGGGTCCTCTGTCTCCTTCCCCATCACCCTGCACACTGTGATATGTGAGGGTCCTTTGTCTCCTTCCCCATCACCCTCCACACTGTGATATGTGAGGGTCCTCTGTCTCCTTCCCCCATCACCCTGCACACTGTGATATGTGAGGGCCCTTTGTCTCCTTCCCCATCACCCTGCACACTGTGATATGTGAGGGTCCTCTGTCTCCTTCCCCCATCACCCTGCACACTGTGATATGTGAGGGTCTTCTGTCTCCTTCCCCATCTCCCTGCACACTGTGATATGTGAGGGTCCTCTGTCTCCTTCCCCATCACCCTGCACACTGTGATATGTGAGGGTCCTCTGTCTCCTTCCCCATCACCCTGCACACTATGATATGTGAGGGTCCTTTGTCTCCTTCCCCCATCACCCTGCACACTGTGATATGTGAGGGTCTTCTGTCTCCTTCCCCATCACCCTGCACACTGTGATATGTGAGGGTCCTTTGTCTCCTTCCCCATCACCCTGCACACTGTGATATATGAGGGTCCTCTGTCTCCTTCCCCATCACCCTGCACACTGTGATATGTGAGGGTCCTTTGTCTCCTTCCCCCATCACCCTGCACACTGTGATATGTGAGGGTCCTCTGTCTCCTTCCCCATCACCCTGCACACTGTGATATGTGAGGGTCCTCTGTCTCCTTCCCCATCACCCTGCACACTGTGATATGTGAGGGCCCTTTGTCTCCTTCCCCATCACCCTGCACACTGTGATATGTGAGGGCCCTTTGTCTCCTTCCCCATCACTCTGCACACTGTGATATGTGAGGGTCCTTTGTCTCCTTCCCCATCACCCTGCACACTGTGATATGTGAGGGTCCTCTGTCTCCTTCCCCATCACCCTGCACACTGTGATATGTGAGGGTCCTCTGTCTCCTTCCCCCATCACCCTGCACACTGTGATATGTGAGGGTCCTCGTCTCCTTCCCCATCACCCTGTACACTGTGATATGTGGGGGTCCTCGTCTCCTTCCCCATCACCCTGCACACTGTGAGACGTGGGGGTCCTCTGTCTCCTTCCCCATCACCCTGCACACTGTGATATGTGAGGGTCCTCTGTCTCCTTCCCCATCACCCTGCACACTGTGATATGTGAGGGTCCTCTCTCTCCTTCCCCATCACCCTGCACACTGTGATATGTGAGGGTCCTCTCTCTCCTTCCCCATCACCCTGCACACTGTGATATGTGAGGGTCCTCTCTCTCCTTCCCCATCACCCTGCACACTGTGATATGTGAGGGTCCTCTGTCTCCTTCCCCCATCACCCTGCACACTGTGATATGTGAGGGTCCTCTGTCTCCTTCCCCATCACCCTGCACACTGTGATATGTGAGGGTCCTTTGTCTCCTTCCCCATCACCC
This sequence comes from Phyllobates terribilis, assembly GCF_046119375.1. Taxonomy (NCBI): domain Eukaryota; kingdom Metazoa; phylum Chordata; class Amphibia; order Anura; family Dendrobatidae; genus Phyllobates; species Phyllobates terribilis. The sequence continues at coordinate 394,221,815 of NW_027362768.1, read as the reverse complement.
TGCACACTGTGATATGTGAGGGTCCTCGTCTCCTTCCCCATCACCCTGCACACTGTGATATGTGAGGGTCTTCTGTCTCCTTCCCCATCACCCTGCACACTGTGATATGTGAGGGTCCTCTGTCTCCTTCCCCATCACCCTGCACACTGTGATATGTGAGGGTCCTCTCTCTCCTTCCCCATCACCCTGCACACTGTGATATGTGAGGGTCCTCTGTCTCCTTCCCCATCACCCTGCACACTGTGATATGTGAGGGTCCTCTGTCTCCTTCCCCATCACCCTACACACTGTGATATGTGAGGGTCCTCTGTCTCCTTCCCCCATCACCCTGCACACTGTGATATGTGAGGGTCCTCTGTCTCCTTCCCCCATCACCCTGCACACTGTGATATGTGAGGGTCCTCTGTCTCCTTCCCCATCACCCTGCACACTGTGATATGTGAGGGTCCTCTCTCTCCTTCCCCATCACCCTGCACACTGTGATATGTGAGGGTCCTCTGTCTCCTTCCCCATCACCCTGCACACTGTGATATGTGAGGGTCCTCTGTCTCCTTCCCCATCACCCTGCACACTGTGATATGTGAGGGTCCTCTGTCTCCTTCCCCATCAACCTACACACTGTGATATGTGAGGGTCCTCTGTCTCCTTCCCCCATCACCCTGCACACTGTGATATGTGAGGGTCCTCTGTCTCCTTCCCCATCACCCTCTACACTGTGAGACCTGAGGGTCTTCTCTCCTCTGTCTCCTTCCCCATCACCCTGCACACTGTGATATGTGAGGGTCCTCTGTCTCCTTCCCCCATCACCCTGCACACTGTGATATGTGAGGGTCCTCTGTCTCCTTCCCCATCACCCTGCACACTGTGATATGTGAGGGTCCTCTGTCTCCTTCCCCATCACCCTGCACACTGTGATATGTGAGGGTCCTCTGTCTCCTTCCCCCATCACCCTGCACACTGTGATATGTGAGGGTCCTCTGTCTCCTTCCCCATCACCCTGCACACTGTGATATGTGAGGGTCCTCTGTCTCCTTCCCCATCACCCTGCGCACTGTGATATGTGAGGGTCCTCTGTCTCCTTCCCCATCACCCTGCACACTGTGATATGTGAGGGTCCTCTGTCTCCTTCCCCATCACCCTGCACACTGTGATATGTGAGGGTCCTCTCTCTTTTCTCCTTCCCCATCACCCTGCACACTGTGATATGTGAGGGTCCTCTCTCTCCTTCACCATCACCCTGCACACTGTGATATGTGAGGGTCCTCTGTCTCCTTCCCCATCACCCTGCACACTGTGATATGTGAGGGCCCTTTGTCTCCTTCCCCATCACCCTGCACACTGTGAGACCTGAGGGTCCTCTGTCTCCTTCCCCATCACCCTACACACTGTGATATGTGAGGGTCCTCTGTCTCCTTCCCCATCACCCTGCACACTGTGATATGTGAGGGCCCTTTGTCTCCTTCCCCATCACCCTGCACACTGTGAGACCTGAGGGTCCTCTGTCTCCTTCCCCATCACCCTACACACTGTGATATGTGAGGGTCCTCTGGCTCCTTCCCCCATCACCCTGCACACTGTGATATGTGAGGGCCCTTTGTCTCCTTCCCCATCACCCTGCACACTGTGATATGTGAGGGTCCTTTGTCTCCTTCCCCATCACCCTGCACACTGTGATATGTGAGGGCCCTTTGTCTCCTTCCCCATCACCCTGCACACTGTGATATGTGAGGGTCCTTTGTCTCCTTCCCCATCACCCTGCACACTGTGATATGTGAGGGCCCTTTGTCTCCTTCCCCATCACTCTGCACACTGTGATATGTGAGGGTCCTCTGTCTCCTTCCCCATCACCCTGCACACTGTGATATGTGAGGGTCCTCTGTCTCCTTCCCCATCACCCTGCACACTGTGATATGTGAGGGTCCTTTGACTCCGTCCCCATCACCCTGCACACTGTGATATGTGAGGGTCCTTTGTCTCCTTCCCCCATCACCCTGCACACTGTGATATGTGAGGGTCCTCTCTCTCCTTCCCCATCACTCTGCACACTGTGATATGTGAGGGTCCTCTGTCTCCTTCCCCATCACCCTGCACACTGTGATATGTGAGGGTCCTCTGTCTCCTTCCCCATCACCCTGCACACTGTGATATGTGAGGGTCCTCTGTCTCCTTCCCCCATCACCCTGCACACTGTGATATGTGAGGGTCCTCTGTCTCCTTCCCCCATCACCCTGCACACTGTGATATGTGAGGGTCCTCGTCTCCTTCCCCATCACCCTGTACACTGTGATATGTGGGGATCCTCGTCTCCTTCCCCATCACCCTGCACACTGTGAGACGTGGGGGTCCTCTGTCTCCTTCCCCATCACCCTGCACACTGTGATATGTGAGGGTCCTCTGTCTCCTTCCCCATCACCCTGCACACTGTGATATGTGAGGGTCCTCTCTCTCCTTCCCCATCACCCTGCACACTGTGATATGTGAGGGTCCTCTCTCTCCTTCCCCATCACCCTGCACACTGTGATATGTGAGGGTCCTCTGTCTCCTTACCCCATCACCCTGCACACTGTGATATGTGAGGGTCCTCTGTCTCCTTCCCCATCACCCTGCACACTGTGATATGTGAGGGTCCTCTCTCTTTTCTCCTTCCCCATCACCCTGCACACTGTGATATGTGAGGGTCCTTTGTCTCCTTCCCCATCACCCTGCACACTGTGATATGTGAGGGCCCTTTGTCTCCTTCCCCATCACTCTGCACACTGTGATATGTGAGGGTCCTCTGTCTCCTTCCCCCATCACCCTGCACACTGTGATATGTGAGGGTCCTCTCTCTTTTCTCCTTCCCCATCACCCTGCACACTGTGATATGTGAGGGTCCTCTCTCTCCTTCACCATCACCCTGCACACTGTGATATGTGAGGGCCCTTTGTCTCCTTCCCCATCACCCTGCATACTGTGATATGTGAGGGTCCTCTGTCTCATTCCCCATCACCCTGCACACTGTGATATGTGAGGGTCCTCTGTCTCCTTCCCCATCACCCTACACACTGTGATATGTGAGGGTCCTCTGTCTCCTTCCCCATCACCCTGCACACTGTGATATGTGAGGGTCCTTTGTCTCCTTCCCCATCACCCTGCACACTGTGATATGTGAGGGTCCTCTGTCTCCTTCCCCATCACCCTGCACACTGTGATATGTGAGGGTCCTTTGTCTCCTTCCCCCATCACCCTGCACACTGTGATATGTGAGGGTCCTCTGTCTCCTTCCCCATCACCCTGCACACTGTGATATGTGAGGGTCCTCTGTCTCCTTCCCCATCACCCTGCACACTGTGATATGTGAGGGCCCTTTGTCTCCTTCCCCATCACCCTGCACACTGTGATATGTGAGGGCCCTTTGTCTCCTTCCCCATCACTCTGCACACTGTGATATGTGAGGGTCCTTTGTCTCCTTCCCCATCACCCTGCACACTGTGATATGTGAGGGTCCTCTGTCTCCTTCCCCATCACCCTGCACACTGTGATATGTGAGTGTCCTCTGTCTCCTTCCCCCATCACCCTGCACACTGTGATATGTGAGGGTCCTCGTCTCCTTCCCCATCACCCTGTACACTGTGATATGTGGGGGTCCTCGTCTCCTTCCCCATCACCCTGCACACTGTGAGACGTGGGGGTCCTCTGTCTCCTTCCCCATCACCCTGCACACTGTGATATGTGAGGGTCCTCTGTCTCCTTCCCCATCACCCTGCACACTGTGATATGTGAGGGTCCTCTCTCTCCTTCCCCATCACCCTGCACACTGTGATATGTGAGGGTCCTCTCTCTCCTTCCCCATCACCCTGCACACTGTGATATGTGAGGGTCCTCTCTCTCCTTCCCCATCACCCTGCACACTGTGATATGTGAGGGTCCTCTGTCTCCTTCCCCATCACCCTGCACACTGTGATATGTGAGGGTCCTCTCTCTTTTCTCCTTCCCCATCACCCTGCACACTGTGATATGTGAGGGTCCTTTGTCTCCTTCCCCATCACCCTGCACACTGTGATATGTGAGGGCCCTTTGTCTCCTTCCCCATCACTCTGCACACTGTGATATGTGAGGGTCCTCTGTCTCCTTCCCCCATCACCCTGCACACTGTGATATGTGAGGGTCCTCTCTCTTTTCTCCTTCCCCATCACCCTGCACACTGTGATATGTGAGGGTCCTCTCTCTCCTTCACCATCACCCTGCACACTGTGATATGTGAGGGCCCTTTGTCTCCTTCCCCATCACCCTGCATACTGTGATATGTGAGGGTCCTCTGTCTCATTCCCCATCACCCTGCACACTGTGATATGTGAGGGTCCTCTGTCTCCTTCCCCATCACCCTACACACTGTGATATGTGAGGGTCCTCTGTCTCCTTCCCCATCACCCTGCACACTGTGATATGTGAGGGTCCTTTGTCTCCTTCCCCATCACCCTGCACACTGTGATATGTGAGGGTCCTCTGTCTCCTTCCCCATCACCCTGCACACTGTGATATGTGAGGGTCCTTTGTCTCCTTCCCCCATCACCCTGCACACTGTGATATGTGAGGGTCCTCTGTCTCCTTCCCCATCACCCTGCACACTGTGATATGTGAGGGTCCTCTGTCTCCTTCCCCATCACCCTGCACACTGTGATATGTGAGGGCCCTTTGTCTCCTTCCCCATCACCCTGCACACTGTGATATGTGAGGGCCCTTTGTCTCCTTCCCCATCACTCTGCACACTGTGATATGTGAGGGTCCTTTGTCTCCTTCCCCATCACCCTGCACACTGTGATATGTGAGGGTCCTCTGTCTCCTTCCCCATCACCCTGCACACTGTGATATGTGAGGGTCCTCTGTCTCCTTCCCCCATCACCCTGCACACTGTGATATGTGAGGGTCCTCGTCTCCTTCCCCATCACCCTGTACACTGTGATATGTGGGGGTCCTCGTCTCCTTCCCCATCACCCTGCACACTGTGAGACGTGGGGGTCCTCTGTCTCCTTCCCCATCACCCTGCACACTGTGATATGTGAGGGTCCTCTGTCTCCTTCCCCATCACCCTGCACACTGTGATATGTGAGGGTCCTCTCTCTCCTTCCCCATCACCCTGCACACTGTGATATGTGAGGGTCCTCTCTCTCCTTCCCCATCACCCTGCACACTGTGATATGTGAGGGTCCTCTCTCTCCTTCCCCATCACCCTGCACACTGTGATATGTGAGGGTCCTCTGTCTCCTTCCCCCATCACCCTGCACACTGTGATATGTGAGGGTCCTCTGTCTCCTTCCCCATCACCCTGCACACTGTGATATGTGAGGGTCCTTTGTCTCCTTCCCCATCACCCTGCACACTGTGATATGTGAGGGTCCTCGTCTCCTTCCCCATCACCCTGCACACTGTGATATGTGAGGGTCTTCTGTCTCCTTCCCCATCACCCTGCACACTGTGATATGTGAGGGTCCTCTGTCTCCTTCCCCATCACCCTGCACACTGTGATATGTGAGGGTCCTCTCTCTCCTTCCCCATCACCCTGCACACTGTGATATGTGAGGGTCCTCTGTCTCCTTCCCCATCACCCTGCACACTGTGATATGTGAGGGTCCTCTGTCTCCTTCCCCATCACCCTACACACTGTGATATGTGAGGGTCCTCTGTCTCCTTCCCCCATCACCCTGCACACTGTGATATGTGAGGGTCCTCTGTCTCCTTCCCCCATCACCCTGCACACTGTGATATGTGAGGGTCCTCTGTCTCCTTCCCCATCACCCTGCACACTGTGATATGTGAGGGTCCTCTCTCTCCTTCCCCATCACCCTGCACACTGTGATATGTGAGGGTCCTCTGTCTCCTTCCCCATCACCCTGCACACTGTGATATGTGAGGGTCCTCTGTCTCCTTCCCCATCACCCTGCACACTGTGATATGTGAGGGTCCTCTGTCTCCTTCCCCATCACCCTACACACTGTGATATGTGAGGGTCCTCTGTCTCCTTCCCCCATCACCCTGCACACTGTGATATGTGAGGGTCCTCTGTCTCCTTCCCCATCACCCTCTACACTGTGAGACCTGAGGGTCTTCTCTCCTCTGTCTCCTTCCCCATCACCCTGCACACTGTGATATGTGAGGGTCCTCTGTCTCCTTCCCCCATCACCCTGCACACTGTGATATGTGAGGGTCCTCTGTCTCCTTCCCCATCACCCTGCACACTGTGATATGTGAGGGTCCTCTGTCTCCTTCCCCATCACCCTGCACACTGTGATATGTGAGGGTCCTCTGTCTCCTTCCCCCATCACCCTGCACACTGTGATATGTGAGGGTCCTCTGTCTCCTTCCCCATCACCCTGCACACTGTGATATGTGAGGGTCCTCTGTCTCCTTCCCCATCACCCTGCGCACTGTGATATGTGAGGGTCCTCTGTCTCCTTCCCCATCACCCTGCACACTGTGATATGTGAGGGTCCTCTCTCTTTTCTCCTTCCCCATCACCCTGCACACTGTGATATGTGAGGGTCCTCTCTCTCCTTCACCATCACCCTGCACACTGTGATATGTGAGGGTCCTCTGTCTCCTTCCCCATCACCCTGCACACTGTGATATGTGAGGGCCCTTTGTCTCCTTCCCCATCACCCTGCACACTGTGAGACCTGAGGGTCCTCTGTCTCCTTCCCCATCACCCTACACACTGTGATATGTGAGGGTCCTCTGTCTCCTTCCCCATCACCCTGCACACTGTGATATGTGAGGGCCCTTTGTCTCCTTCCCCATCACCCTGCACACTGTGATATGTGAGGGTCCTCTCTCTTTTCTCCTTCCCCATCACCCTGCACACTGTGATATGTGAGGGTCCTTTGTCTCCTTCCCCATCACCCTGCACACTGTGATATGTGAGGGCCCTTTGTCTCCTTCCCCATCACTCTGCACACTGTGATATGTGAGGGTCCTCTGTCTCCTTCCCCATCACCCTGCACACTGTGATATGTGAGGGTCCTCTGTCTCCTTCCCCATCACCCTGCACACTGTGATATGTGAGGGTCCTTTGACTCCGTCCCCATCACCCTGCACACTGTGATATGTGAGGGTCCTTTGTCTCCTTCCCCCATCACCCTGCACACTGTGATATGTGAGGGTCCTCTCTCTCCTTCCCCATCACTCTGCACACTGTGATATGTGAGGGTCCTCTGTCTCCTTCCCCATCACCCTGCACACTGTGATATGTGAGGGTCCTCTGTCTCCTTCCCCATCACCCTGCACACTGTGATATGTGAGGGTCCTCTGTCTCCTTCCCCCATCACCCTGCACACTGTGATATGTGAGGGTCCTCTGTCTCCTTCCCCCATCACCCTGCACACTGTGATATGTGAGGGTCCTCGTCTCCTTCCCCATCACCCTGTACACTGTGATATGTGGGGATCCTCGTCTCCTTCCCCATCACCCTGCACACTGTGAGACGTGGGGGTCCTCTGTCTCCTTCCCCATCACCCTGCACACTGTGATATGTGAGGGTCCTCTGTCTCCTTCCCCATCACCCTGCACACTGTGATATGTGAGGGTCCTCTCTCTCCTTCCCCATCACCCTGCACACTGTGATATGTGAGGGTCCTCTCTCTCCTTCCCCATCACCCTGCACACTGTGATATGTGAGGGTCCTCTGTCTCCTTACCCCATCACCCTGCACACTGTGATATGTGAGGGTCCTCTGTCTCCTTCCCCATCACCCTGCACACTGTGATATGTGAGGGTCCTCTCTCTTTTCTCCTTCCTCATCACCCTGCACACTGTGATATGTGAGGGTCCTTTGTCTCCTTCCCCATCACCCTGCACACTGTGATATGTGAGGGCCCTTTGTCTCCTTCCCCATCACTCTGCACACTGTGATATGTGAGGGTCCTCTGTCTCCTTCCCCCATCACCCTGCACACTGTGATATGTGAGGGTCCTCTCTCTTTTCTCCTTCCCCATCACCCTGCACACTGTGATATGTGAGGGTCCTCTCTCTCCTTCACCATCACCCTGCACACTGTGATATGTGAGGGCCCTTTGTCTCCTTCCCCATCACCCTGCATACTGTGATATGTGAGGGTCCTCTGTCTCATTCCCCATCACCCTGCACACTGTGATATGTGAGGGTCCTCTGTCTCCTTCCCCATCACCCTACACACTGTGATATGTGAGGGTCCTCTGTCTCCTTCCCCATCACCCTACACACTGTGATATGTGAGGGTCCTCTGTCTCCTTCCCCCATCACCCTGCACACTGTGATATGTGAGGGTCCTCGTCTCCTTCCCCCATCACCCTGTACACTGTGATATGTGGGGATCCTCGTCTCCTTCCCCATCACCCTGCACACTGTGAGACGTGGGGGTCCTCTGTCTCCTTCCCCATCACCCTGCACACTGTGATATGTGAGGGTCCTCTGTCTCCTTCCCCATCACCCTGCACACTGTGATATGTGAGGGTCCTCTGTCTCCTTCCCCATCACCCTGCACACTGTGATATGTGAGGGTCCTCTGTCTCCTTCCCCATCACCCTGCACACTGTGATATGTGAGGGTCCTCTCTCTCCTTCCCCATCACCCTGCACACTGTGATATGTGAGGGTCCTCTCTCTCCTTCCCCATCACCCTGCACACTGTGATATGTGAGGGTCCTCTGTCTCCTTACCCCATCACCCTGCACACTGTGATATGTGAGGGTCCTCTGTCTCCTTCCCCATCACCCTGCACACTGTGATATGTGAGGGTCCTTTGTCTCCTTGCCCATCACCCTGCTCACTGTGATATGTGAGGGCCCTTTGTCTCCTTCCCCATCACTCTGCACACTGTGATATGTGAGGGTCCTCTGTCTCCTTCCCCATCACCCTGCACACTGTGATATGTGAGGGTCCTCTGTCTCCTTACCCCATCACCCTGCACACTGTGATATGTGAGGGTCCTCTGTCTCCTTCCCCATCTCCCTGCACACTGTGATATGTGAGGGTCCTCTCTCTTTTCTCCTTCCCCATCACCCTGCACACTGTGATATGTGAGGGTCCTCTCTCTCCTTCCCCATCACCCTGCACACTGTGATATGTGAGGGTACTCTGTCTCCTTCCCCATCACCCTGCACACTGTGATTTGTGAGGGCCCTTTGTCTCCTTCCCCATCACCCTGCATACTGTGATATGTGAGGGTCCTCTGTCTCCTTCCCCCATCACCTTGCACACTGTGATATGTGAGGATCCTCTGTCTCCTTCCCCCATCACCCTGCACACTGTGATATGTGAGGGCCCTTTGTCTCCTTCCCCATCACCCTGCACACTGTGATATGTGAGGGTCCTCTGTCTCCTTCCCTATCACCCTGCACACTGTGATATGTGAGGGCCCTTTGTCTCCTTCCCCATCACCCTGCACACTGTGATATGTGAGGGCCCTTTGTCTCCTTCCCCATCACCCTGCACACTGTGATATGTGAGGGCCCTTTGTCTCCTTCCCCATCACCCTGCACACTGTGAGACCTGAGGGTCTTCTCTCCTCTGTCTCCTTCCCCATCACCCTGCACACTGTGATATGTGAGGGTCCTCGTCTCCTTCCCCATCACCCTGCACACTGTGAGACCTGAGGGTCTTCTCTCCTCTGTCTCCTTCCCCATCACCCTGCACACTGTGATATGTGAGGGTCCTCTGTCTCCTTCCCCATCACCCTGCACACTGTGATATGTGAGGGCCCTTTGTCTCCTTCCCCATCACCCTGCACACTGTGATATGTGAGGGTCCTCTGTCTCCTTCCCCATCACCCTGTACACTGTGAGACCTGAGGGTCTTCTCTCCTCTGTCTCCTTCCCCATCACCCTGCACACTGTGATATGTGAGGGTCCTCTGTCTCCTTCCCCATCACCCTGCACACTGTGATATGTGAGGGTCCTCTGTCTCCTTCCCCATCACCCTGCACACTGTGATATGTGAGGGTCCTCTGTCTCCTTCCCCATCACCCTGCACACTGTGATATGTGAGGGTCCTCTCTCTCCTTCCCCATCACCCTGCACACTGTGATATGTGAGGGTCCTCTCTCTCCTTCCCCATCACCCTGCACACTGTGATATGTGAGGGTCCTCTGTCTCCTTACCCCATCACCCTGCACACTGTGATATGTGAGGGTCCTCTGTCTCCTTCCCCATCACCCTGCACACTGTGATATGTGAGGGTCCTTTGTCTCCTTCCCCATCACCCTGCACACTGTGATATGTGAGGGCCCTTTGTCTCCTTCCCCATCACCCTGCACACTGTGATGTGTGAGGGTCCTCTGTCTCCTTCCCCATCACCCTGCACACTGTGATATGTGAGGGTCCTCTGTCTCCTTCCCCCATCACCCTGCACACTGTGATATGTGAGGGTCCTCGTCTCCTTCCCCATCACCCTGCACACTGTAAGACGTGGGGGTCCTCTGTCTCCTTCCCCATCACCCTGCACACTGTGATATGTGAGGGTCCTCTGTCTCCTTACCCCATCACCCTGCACACTGTGATATGTGAGGGTCCTCTGTCTCCTTCCCCATCTCCCTGCACACTGTGATATGTGAGGGTCCTCTCTCTTTTCTCCTTCCCCATCACCCTGCACACTGTGATATGTGAGGGTCCTCTCTCTCCTTCCCCATCACCCTGCACACTGTGATATGTGAGGGTACTCTGTCTCCTTCCCCATCACCCTGCACACTGTGATTTGTGAGGGCCCTTTGTCTCCTTCCCCATCACCCTGCATACTGTGATATGTGAGGGTCCTCTGTCTCCTTCCCCCATCACCTTGCACACTGTGATATGTGAGGATCCTCTGTCTCCTTCCCCCATCACCCTACACACTGTGAGACGTGGGGGTCCTCTGTCTCCTTCCCCATCACCCTGCACACTGTGATATGTGAGGGCCCTTTGTCTCCTTCCCCATCACCCTGCACACTGTGATATGTGAGGGTCCTCTGTCTCCTTCCCTATCACCCTGCACACTGTGATATGTGAGGGCCCTTTGTCTCCTTCCCCATCACCCTGCACACTGTGATATGTGAGGGCCCTTTGTCTCCTTCCCCATCACCCTGCACACTGTGATATGTGAGGGCCCTTTGTCTCCTTCCCCATCACCCTGCACACTGTGAGACCTGAGGGTCTTCTCTCCTCTGTCTCCTTCCCCATCACCCTGCACACTGTGATATGTGAGGGTCCTCGTCTCCTTCCCCATCACCCTGCACACTGTGAGACCTGAGGGTCTTCTCTCCTCTGTCTCCTTCCCCATCACCCTGCACACTGTGATATGTGAGGGTCCTCTGTCTCCTTCTCCATCACCCTGCACACTGTGATATGTGAGGGCCCTTTGTCTCCTTCCCCATCACCCTGCACACTGTGATATGTGAGGGTCCTCTGTCTCCTTCCCCATCACCCTGTACACTGTGAGACCTGAGGGTCTTCTCTCCTCTGTCTCCTTCCCCATCACCCTGCACACTGTGATATGTGAGGGTCCTCTGTCTCCTTCCCCATCACCCTGCACACTGTGATATGTGAGGGTCCTCTGTCTCCTTCCCCCATCACCCTGCACACTGTGATATGTGAGGGTCCTCTGTCTCCTTCCCCATCACCCTGCACACTGTGATATGTGAGGGTCCTCTGTCTCCTTCCCCATCACCCTGCACACTGTGAGACATGAGGGTCCTTTGTCTCCTTCCCCATCACCCTGCACACTGTGATATGTGAGGGCCCTTTGTCTCCTTCCCCATCACCCTGCACACTGTGATATGTGAGGGTCCTCTGTCTCCTTCCCCATCACCCTGTACACTGTGAGACCTGAGGGTCTTCTCTCCTCTGTCTCCTTCCCCATCACCCTGCACACTGTGATATGTGAGGGTCCTCTGTCTCCTTCCCCATCACCCTGCACACTGTGATATGTGAGGGTCCTCTGTCTCCTTCCCCCATCACCCTGCACACTGTGATATGTGAGGGTCCTCTGTCTCCTTCCCCATCACCCTGCACACTGTGATATGTGAGGGTCCTCTGTCTCCTTCCCCATCACCCTGCACACTGTGAGACATGAGGGTCCTTTGTCTCCTTCCCCATCACCCTGCACACTGTGATATGTGAGGGTCCTCTGTCTCCTTCCCCCATCACCCTGCACACTGTGATATGTGAGGGTCCTCTCTCTCCTTCCCCATCACCCTGCACACTGTGATATGTGAGGGCCCTTTGTCTCCTTCCCCATCACCCTGCACACTGTGATATGTGAGGGTCCTCTGTCTCCTTCCCCATCACCCTGCACACTGTGATATGTGAGGGTCCTTTGTCTCCTTCCCCATCACCCTGCACACTGTGATATGTGAGGGTCCTCTCTCTCCTTTACCATCACCCTGCACACTGTGATATGTGAGGGTCCTCTGTCTCCTTCCCCATCACCCTGCACACTGTGATATGTGAGGGCCCTTTGTCTCCTTCCCCATCACCCTGCATACTGTGATATGTGAGGGTCCTCTGTCTCCTTCCCCATCACCCTGCACACTGTGATATGTGAGGGTCCTCTGTCTCCTTCCCCATCACCCTACACACTGTGATATGTGAGGGTCCTCTGTCTCCTTCCCCATCACCCTGCACACTGTGATATGTGAGGGTCCTCTCTCTTTTCTCCTTCCCCATCACCCTGAACACTGTGATATGTGAGGGTCCTTTGTCTCCTTCCCCATCACCCTGCACACTGTGATATGTGAGGGCCCTTTGTCTCCTTCCCCATCACTCTGCACACTGTGATATGTGAGGGTCCTCTGTCTCCTTCCCCATCACCCTGCACACTGTGATATGTGAGGGTCCTCTGTCTCCTTCCCCATCACCCTGCACACTGTGATATGTGAGGGTCCTCTGTCTCCTTCCCCCATCACCCTGCACACTGTGATATGTGAGGGTCCTCGTCTCCTTCCCCATCACCCTGTACACTGTGATATGTGGGGATCCTCGTCTCCTTCCCCATCACCCTGCACACTGTGATATGTGAGGGTCCTCTGTCTCCTTCCCCCATCACCCTGCACACTGTGATATGTGAGGGTCCTCGTCTCCTTCCCCATCACCCTGTACACTGTGATATGTGGGGGTCCTCGTCTCCTTCCCCATCACCCTGCACACTGTGAGACGTGGGGGTCCTCTGTCTCCTTCCCCATCACCCTGCACACTGTGATATGTGAGGGTCCTCTGTCTCCTTCCCCATCACCCTGCACACTGTGATATGTGAGGGTCCTCTGTCTCCTTCCCCATCACCCTGCACACTGTGATATGTGAGGGTCCTCTCTCTCCTTCCCCATCACCCTGCACACTGTGAGACGTGAGGGTCCTCTGTCTCCTTCCCCATCACCCTGCACACTGTGATATGTGAGGGTCCTCTGTCTCCTTCCCCCATCACCCTGCACACTGTGATATGTGAGGGTCCTCTCTCTCCTTCCCCATCACCCTGCACACTGTGATATGTGAGGGTCCTCTGTCTCCTTACCCCATCACCCTGCACACTGTGATATGTGAGGGTCCTCTGTCTCCTTCCCCATCACCCTGCACACTGTGATATGTGAGGGTCCTCTCTCTTTTCTCCTTCCCCATCACCCTGCACACTGTGATATGTGAGGGTCCTTTGTCTCCTTCCCCATCACCCTGCACACTGTGATATGTGAGGGCCCTTTGTCTCCTTCCCCATCACTCTGCACACTGTGATATGTGAGGGTCCTCTGTCTCCTTCCCCATCACCCTGCACACTGTGATGTGTGAGGGTCCTCTGTCTCCTTCCCCCATCACCCTGCACACTGTGATATGTGAGGGTCCTCTGTCTCCTTCCCCATCACCCTGCACACTGTGATATGTGAGGGTCCTCTGTCTCCTTCCCCCATCACCCTGCACACTGTGATATGTGAGGGTCCTCTGTCTCCTTCCCCCATCACCCTGCACACTGTGATATGTGAGGGTCCTCTGTCTCCTTCCCCATCACCCTGCACACTGTGATATGTGAGGGTCCTCTGTCTCCTTCCCCCATCACCCTGCACACTGTGATATGTGAGGGTCCTCGTCTCCTTCCCCATCACCCTGTACACTGTGATATGTGAGGGTCCTCGTCTCCTTCCCCATCACCCTGCACACTGTGAGACGTGGGGGTCCTCTGTCTCCTTCCCCATCACCCTGCACACTGTGATATGTGAGGGTCCTCTGTCTCCTTACCCCATCACCCTGCACACTGTGATATGTGAGGGTCCTCTGTCTCCTTCCCCATCACCCTGCACACTGTGATATGTGAGGGTCCTCTCTCTTTTCTCCTTCCCCATCACCCTGCACACTGTGATATGTGAGGGTCCTCTCTCTCCTTCCCCATCACCCTGCACACTGTGATATGTGAGGGTACTCTGTCTCCTTCCCCATCACCCTGCACACTGTGATTTGTGAGGGCCCTTTGTCTCCTTCCCCATCACCCTGCATACTGTGATATGTGAGGGTCCTCTGTCTCCTTCCCCCATCACCTTGCACACTGTGATATGTGAGGGTCCTCTGTCTCCTTCCCCCATCACCCTACACACTGTGAGACGTGGGGGTCCTCTGTCTCCTTCCCCATCACCCTGCACACTGTGATATGTGAGGGCCCTTTGTCTCCTTCCCCATCACCCTGCACACTGTGATATGTGAGGGTCCTCTGTCTCCTTCCCTATCACCCTGCACACTGTGATATGTGAGGGCCCTTTGTCTCCTTCCCCATCACCCTGCACACTGTGATATGTGAGGGCCCTTTGTCTCCTTCCCCATCACCCTGCACACTGTGATATGTGAGGGCCCTTTGTCTCCTTCCCCATCACCCTGCACACTGTGAGACCTGAGGGTCTTCTCTCCTCTGTCTCCTTCCCCATCACCCTGCACACTGTGATATGTGAGGGTCCTCGTCACCTTCCCCATCACCCTGCACACTGTGATATGTGAGGGCCCTTTGTCTCCTTCCCCATCACCCTGCACACTGTGATATGTGAGGGTCCTCTGTCTCCTTCCCCATCACCCTGTACACTGTGAGACCTGAGGGTCTTCTCTCCTCTGTCTCCTTCCCCATCACCCTGCACACTGTGATATGTGAGGGTCATCTGTCTCCTTCCCCATCACCCTGCACACTGTGATATGTGAGGGTCCTCTGTCTCCTTCCCCATCACCCTGCACACTGTGAGACATGAGGGTCCTTTGTCTCCTTCCCCATCACCCTGCACACTGTGATATGTGAGGGTCCTCTGTCTCCTTCCCCCATCACCCTGCACACTGTGATATGTGAGGGTCCTCTGTCTCCTTCCCCATCACCCTGCACACTGTGATATGTGAGGGTCCTCTGTCTCCTTCCCCATCACCCTGCACACTGTGATATGTGAGGGTCCTTTGTCTCCTTCCCCATCACCCTGCACACTGTGATATGTGAGGGTCCTCTGTCTCCTTCCCCATCACCCTGCACACTGTGATATGTGAGGGTCCTCTGTCTCCTTCCCCATCACCCTGCACACTGTGATATGTGAGGGTCCTCTGTCTCCTTCCCCATCACCCTGCACACTGTGATATGTGAGGGTCCTCTGTCTCCTTCCCCCATCACCCTGCACACTGTGATATGTGAGGGTCCTCTGTCTCCTTCCCCTTCACTCTGCACACTGTGATATGTGAGGGTCCTCTGTCTCCTTCCCCATCACCCTGCACACTGTGATATGTGAGGGTCCTCTGTCTCATTCCCCCATCACCCTGCACACTGTGATATGTGAGGGTCCTCTGTCTCCTTCCCCCATCACCCTGCACACTATGATATGTGAGGGTCCTCTGTCTCCTTCCCCCATCACCCCGCACACTGTGATATGTGGGGGTCCTCTGTCTCCTTCCCCATCACCCTGCACACTATGATATGTGAGGGTCCTCTGTCTCCTTCCCCCATCACCCTGCACACTGTGATATGTGAGGGTCCTCTGTCTCCTTCCCCCATCACCCTGCACACTGTGATATGTGAGGGTCCTCTGTCTCCTTCCCCCATCACCCTGCACACTGTGATATGTGAGGGTCCTCTGTCTCCTTCCCCCATCACCCTGCACACTGTGATATGTGAGGGTCCTCTGTCTCCTTCCCCCATCACCCTGCACACTGTGATATGTGAGGGTCCTCTGTCTCCTTCCCCATCACCCTGCACACTGTGAGACGTGGGGGTCCTCTGTCTCCTTCCCCCATCACCCTGCACACTGTGATATGTGAGGGTCCTCTGTCTCCTTCCCCCATCACCCTGCACACTGTGAGACGTGATGTGCAGCCCCGGTAATCACTGGTGCCCTAATACCATGACCCACCAGTGAGGGGTGCTGTCACTGCAGACTTTCCATTCATGTCCTATGGGTGTGCCATTAATGTCTGGTGTGACCTGTATAGGGGTAGCGGATGGTTCTGCATCCAGATGTGGCCTTTGACATCCTCAGTGATTTGTGGTGTACTGCTCCCGGGATTGTGTTCTCTAATCTGCCTCCTGGTGATCCGGCAGCTGCCGTCTTCTGACTCTTGTCCCGAGGCCTCATTGTTGCAGAACATCCACCGTTCTCTCGCTGTGTCTCACGTGTAGGTACACTTTCTATGACGGACCTCCCTTTGCGACTGGCCTCCCGCACTACGGGCACATTTTGGCGGGCACCATTAAGGACATCGTCACCAGGTTTGCTCACCAGAGCGGCTTTCATGTGGAGAGAAGGTTCGGATGGGACTGCCATGGATTACCAGTGGTGAGTTGCAGCATCGTTACTCCGGTGGTGATGACCGCTGTGATGACTGTCGATAACTGGGGGCAGTGGTTATGGTGCCAGTGGTGATGTCAGTGACTGTAGTGACGCCGGTGTCTGTGGTTGGCGGTGGTGACGGCAGTGTTTGCGGTCGGCCGGTGGCGACGGCGATGTCTGGAGATGGCGGTGACGGCGATATCTGGGGTCGGCCATGCTGATGATTCTGGTGATGGTGGTGACTGTGATGTCTGGGGTCGGCTGTGGTGATGCCAGTGACTGGGGATGATGACGACTCTGATGTCGGTGGTGATGACGATGACTGTGGTGACGATGGCATTAGTGATGTTGATGACTGGAGACGATGGCCGTGGTGATGTTGATGGCCGTGATGAGGTTGATGAATGGTGACAATGATGGCAGTGGTGACGTTGATGACGATGGGGACGTTGATGACGGTAGTGACAATGGTGGTGGTGACGTTTATAACGGCGGTGGTGATGTTCATGACTGTGGTGGCGGTGGTGATGTTGATTGGTGACGATGGTGGTGATGAAGACTAGTGACGATGGCGGTGTTGACGTTGATGGCTGTGGTGATTTGTGGAGGTGGTGATGGCGGTGGTGATGATTGTGGTGGCGATGTTGACTGGTGACAATGGCGTTGATGACTGGTGACGATAGCGGTGGTGAGGTTGAGGACTGTGGTGAGGTTGATGACTGTGGCGGTGGTGACGATGGCAATGTTGATGACTGTGATGACGATGGCAATGTTGATGACTGTGATGACGATAGCGGTGGTGATATTGATGACTGTGGTAATGATGGCGGTGGTGACGTTGATGACTGGTGACGATGGCGGTGGTGACGTTGATGACTGGTGATGATGGTGAGGTTGATGACTGGTGATGATGGTGAGGTTGATGACTGGTGACGATGGTGAGGTTGATGACTGGTGACGATGGTGAGGTTGATGACTGGTGACGATGGCGGCGATGTTGATGACTGTGATGACGATAGCGGTGGTGATATTGATGACTGAGGTGTTGACTGGTGACGATGGCGGTGATTGTGGTGACAATGGCGTTGATGGCGGTGGTGATGTTGATGACTCGTGAAGATGGCGATGTTGATGTCTGGTGACAATGACGTTGATGGCGGTGGTGATTGTGGTAACGATAGCGGTGGTGACGTTGCTGACTGGGGACGATGGTGGTGACGATGGCGGTGTTGATGACTGTGGTAGTGATATTGATGATTGGTGACGTTGATGGCTGTGGTGATTGTGGTGACAATGGCATTGATGATGGCGGTGAGGTTGATGACTGTGGTAATGATGGCGGTGGGGACGTTGATGACTGGTTACGATGGCGGTGGTGCTGACGTTGATGACTGGTGACGATGCCCGTGGTGGTGACGATGACTGGCGGTGGTGATGTTGATGACTGTGGTGACGATTGCAGTGGGTGATGTTGATGACTGTGGTGACGATGGCAGTGATGTTGATGACTGATGACGATGGAGGTGGTGATGACTGTGGTGACGATGGCGGTGATGAGGTTGATGACTGTGATGATGATGGCGGTGGTGATGTTGATGACTGACGATAGCGGTGGTGTTGATGACTGACGATAGCGGTGGTGATGATGACTGTGGTGACGATGGCGGTGGTGATGTTGATGACTGGTGATGGCGGTGGTGATGTTGATGACTGGTGACTATGGCGATGGTGACGATGACTGGTGACGATGGTGATGTTGATGACTGTGGTAATGATGACGGTGGTGACGATGACTGGTGACAATGGCGGTGGTGATTGTGGTAACGATGGCGTTGATGGCGGTGGTGATGTTGATGACTCGTGGCGATGTTGATGTCTGGTGACAATGACGTTGATGGCAGTGGTGATTGTGGTAACGATAGCGGTGGTGACGTTGCTGACGGGACGATGGTGGTGACGATGGCGGTGTTGATGACTGTGGTAGTGATATTGATGATTGGTCACGTTGATGGCTGTGGTGATTGTGGTGACAATGGCATTGATGATGGCGGTGAGGTTGATGACTGTGGTAATGATGGCGGTGGGGACGTTGATGACTGGTTACGATGGCGGTGGTGCTGACGTTGATGACTGGTGACGATGCCCGTGGTGGTGACGATGACTGGCGGTGGTGATGTTGATGACTGTGGTGACGATTGCAGTGGGTGATGTTGATGACTGTGGTGACGATTGCAGTGGGTGATGTTGATGACTGTGGTGACGATGGCAGTGATGTTGATGACTGATGACGATGGAGGTGGTGATGACTGTGGTGACGATGGGGGTGGTGAGGTTGATGACTGGTGATGATAGCGGTGATGAGGTTGATGACTGATGATGATGGCGGTGGTGACGATGGTGATGTTGATGACTGACGATAGCGGTGGTGTTGATGACTGACGATAGCGGTGGTGATGATGACTGTGGTGACGATGGCGGTGGTGATGTTGATGACTGGTGATGGCGGTGGTGATGTTGATGACTGGTGACTATGGCGATGGTGACGATGACTGGTGACGATGGTGATGTTGATGACTGTGGTAATGATGACGGTGGTGACGATGACTGGTGACAATGGCGGTGGTGATTGTGGTAACGATGGCGTTGATGGCGGTGGTGATGTTGATGACTCGTGGCGATGTTGATGTCTGGTGACAATGACGTTGATGGCAGTGGTGATTGTGGTAACGATAGCGGTGGTGACGTTGCTGACGGGACGATGGTGGTGACGATGGCGGTGTTGATGACTGTGGTAGTGATATTGATGATTGGTCACGTTGATGGCTGTGGTGATTGTGGTGACAATGGCATTGATGATGGCGGTGAGGTTGATGACTGTGGTAATGATGGCGGTGGGGACGTTGATGACTGGTTACGATGGCGGTGGTGCTGACGTTGATGACTGGTGACGATGCCCGTGGTGGTGACGATGACTGGCGGTGGTGATGTTGATGACTGTGGTGACGATTGCAGTGGGTGATGTTGATGACTGTGGTGACGATTGCAGTGGGTGATGTTGATGACTGTGGTGACGATGGCAGTGATGTTGATGACTGATGACGATGGAGGTGGTGATGACTGTGGTGACGATGGGGGTGGTGAGGTTGATGACTGGTGATGATAGCGGTGATGAGGTTGATGACTGATGATGATGGCGGTGGTGACGATGGTGATGTTGATGACTGACGATAGCGGTGGTGTTGATGACTGACGATAGCGGTGGTGATGATGACTGTGGTGACGATGGCGGTGGTGATGTTGATGACTGGTGATGGCGGTGGTGATGTTGATGACTGGTGACTATGGCGATGGTGACGATGACTGGTGACGATGGTGATGTTGATGACTGTGGTAATGATGACGGTGGTGACGATGACTGGTGACAATGGCGGTGGTGATTGTGGTAACGATGGCGGTGGTGGCGATGTTGATGACTGGTGACAATGGCTTTGATGGTGGTGATGTTGATTACTGTTGACGATGGCGGTGGTGAGGTCGATGACACTGGTGATGATGGCGGTGGTAATGATGACTGGTGGTGGCGGTGGTGATGTTGATGAGTGGTAATGATGGCGGTGGTGAGGTTGATGACTGTGGTGATGATCGTGGTGGTGACGATGACGGTGGTGATGATGGCGATGTTGATGACTGTGGCGACGATGGAGGTGGTGATATTGATTGGTGACAATGGCGGTGGTGACAATGGCGGTTGTGATGTTGATGACTGTGATGATGGCTGTGATGATGGTGGTGACGATGGCGTTGATGGCGGTGGTGACGTTGATGACTGATGACGATGGCGACGATGACTTTGGTGACGGTGGTGGTGAGGTCGATGACACTGGCGGTGGTGATGTTGATGACGGTGGTGACGATGTCGCTGGTGAGGTTGATGACTGATGGCGGTGGTGATGATGACTGTGATGACGATGACGATGACGATGTTGATGACTGGTGACTGGCGGTGGTGATTGGTGACAATGGTGATGGTGATTTTGATAACTGGTGACAAATGGCGGTGGTGATGTTGATGACTGTGGTGACAATGGCCGTGGTGAGGTCGATGACACTGGTGATGATGGCGGTGGTGATGTTGATGACTGGTGGCGGTGTTGACTTGATGACGGTGGTGACGTTGATTGGTGATGGCGATGTTGATGATTGGTGACGTTGATTGTGACTGTTTGGCACCTCAGCAAGTGGTGTATGTCGCACCCCGGGGCTTCTCTGCCGCTGCAGACCTGGTGCAGGATGTCACATCTTCATGGCTGGAGACTCCTTCTAACGACCAGTCTTTTCTTCTGCAGGAGTACGAGATTGACAAGACACTGGGTATAAAGGGTCCAGAGGACGTCGCCAAGATGGGGATAGCTGAATACAACAAGCAGTGTCGAGGCATAGTCATGAGATACTCGCAGGACTGGGAGGTATGGGGGAGGGGGCATGCTCTGATCCGCTGGCAGGGGACACACGCTTTGACACCCCCCGTGTGATCGCTGCACTCCCCTCCCCCGTGGTGTAACCACTGCACTCCCTGCATCCCCCTGTATAACCTCCCCTATAGTCGTATGTTCTGCCCCGTGGATCAAGACTTTCCATTCTACATTTTGTGGCCCCTTTCTCCTCCAGGTGAGTGTGACGAGGCTCGGCCGATGGATCGACTTCAAGAACGACTACAAGACCCTGTACCCCTGGTTTATGGAAACTGTGTGGTAGGTCCATAGGGGTCTGCAGGCCTCCTCATTTGCGGGGCTCCATGACTAAGTGATGGGTGGGCCCGTCTCCCACAGCGTTGACCTGTGTAATGCCGCTGTTGGCTCTGTCTGCCCGGCACTGGTCGCTCACTCATCTCTGCGGCGGCGGCCGGTCTTATACTCCCTTTTCTTCAGACTATTCTCATTCAGTCGCTCATGTCTGATCAACATGGCCAGTGTTAGCTGGTGCGGACTTGTGATGTGCAGAAATTACGGCATTTATGCCTCCGCTGCCGTCTGACTGCGGTCCCAGATTAGTCACGATCACCTGAGATGTGATTGCCAAAGGGGCACCATCAGTGGCCCAGTTACCGCCCGACCTGCTCATTCCTGCAAGCTCATGGTTTGCCCGCAGCTGTTTGCCTAGCCTTTTCTGATTAAGTTTTACAGAGGGACCCTATGTCAATTTTTTTCTGGGGTCCCCCTGTAATCAAGCCAGTAAAGGCTAAGCAAACAGCTGTGGGCTGATATTAATAGTCAGGGAACATTGTTGGCTAATGGCCCCTTCCCCGGCTACTAATATTAGCTCCCAGCGGTCGGCTTTCCCTCTGCTGGTTCTGAAAGTGACGCGGGAGCCCATGGCTTTCTTTTTAATTTTAGGCTCTGTGCCCACGATCCAGACGTAGAAGTGGTTTGGACACAGAATATTTTTGCTGGGTCCAAAACGCTGTGTTCTATTGAACGCAGGTAAATCCGCATGTGTTCACTGAACCATGCAGTTTTACCGCAATCAATACATTCTAGTGGTCAAATTTCTGTTGTGGAGACTAGCGACTCCGCAAGAGAATTTGACATGCTGCTGTCCTGAAAGACGCGCTGCATGTCAGTGTTTGCGGGTGATCCGCAGCCTCAGATGCACGCATAGTGGGCATGGGATTTCTAGAGATCCCATCCACTATGCTGTAACATCTGGCAGCTGCAAGTTTGACTCTGCAGAAACACACAGCGCCAAACCTGCAGCGGCTCCTGATCGTGGCCACGTACCCAAACTCACCCGCAGCATGTCAGTTTCTGTAGCGGACACGCTAGTCTCCGCTGCAGATTTTGACCGATTGACGTGTCATTATATGCGGTGAATTTGCATGTACTGACAACAAAAGTGCGGCATTTGGATGCAGCGTATTTTCGCTGTGTCCTAAGCGCTGCTGGTTGCTGATCGGGGGGGACGTAGCACTAACGAAACAGCTGTGAGCTGTTATTAATAGCCAGGGAACATGTTTGCCTAATGGCACCTTCCTAGGCTAAAAATAGCAGCCCTCAGCTGAACTAGAAATGACATGAATGGAAATGCTAATGAGATGGGGTTTATGGGATTAGCTGACACCTTTGTTTAGTGATGAGAATGTGTCAGTCGGACCCTTTCATTACTAAACCTAATTAAAGTAAAGAGTTAAATAAACACACACAGAGTAAACCCTTTATTTGAAATACAGCAGACACATTCTTTAATTTAAATTAACCAATATACTCACCCCAGGTCTGACGCTAATCCAAGGGTTAGTCATGTCCCATGTTTCTTTTTTCAAATATTTTTATTTAACTCCAAAACTCATGTATTGCTGTACAAAAGCGCATCAAAATCGCAGCAAAACGCACGTTTTTTCTGCAGCGTTTTTCTTGCCAAGAGATGCAGAAACCTTAAGGAATTTTCTGCATGCAAATCCTGAGCGTGCGCACAGAGCCTTACAGCCATGAGCTGGGTCCTGATATAGGCAGAGGCTGGGACACCGCGAACACATCGTGGCCGCTCCATGTTTGTGGAGTCTGCGCCTAAATCCTCCTCCGAGCCAACGCGTGTGAGCGAGCCTTTCCTGCCACCTCTCCGTGGCCGGTCAGCGGTGGGACTGTAGGCGTGTAGATAAAAGCAGCAGGCGCAGCTCGGCCGGAGCTCTGACGCCCTGTGACCCCGCTGATGGTGCCCCCGCTGATGGTGCCGCCGCTCATGGCGCCCCCGCTGATGGCTGCCCCGCTGATGGCTCCCCCGCTGATGGCTGCCCCGCTGATGGCTCCCCCGCTGATGGCTCCCCCGCTGATGGCTGCCCCGCTGATGGCTGCCCCGCTGATGGCTCCCCCGCTGATGGCTGCCCCGCTGATGGCTGCCCCGCTGATGGCTGCCCCGCTGATGGCTGCCCCGCTGATGGCTGCCCCGCTGATGGCTGCCCCGCTGATGGCTGCCCCGCTGATGGCTGCCCCGCTGATGGCTGCCCCGCTGATGGCTGCCCCGCTGATGGCTGCCCCGCTGATGGCTCCCCCGCTGATGGCTGCCCCGCTGATGGCTGCCCCGCTGATGGCTGCCCCGCTGATGGCTGCCCCGCTGATGGCTGCCCCGCTGATGGCTCCCCCGCTGATGGCTCCCCCGCTGATGGCTGCCCCGCTGATGGCTGCCCCGCTGATGGCTGCCCCGCTGATGGCTGCCCCGCTGATGGCTGCCCCGCTGATGGCTGCCCCGCTGATGGCTCCCCCGCTGATGGCTCCCCCGCTGATGGCTTCTCTCCGGCACAGGTGGGTCTTCAAGCAGCTGTACGACAAGGGTCTGGTGTACCGAGGAGTGAAGGTGATGCCGTTCTCCACCGCCTGCAACACCCCATTATCCAACTTCGAGTCCCACCAGAATTACAAGGTATTTTCCATGTTCTTGTGAGGTGATCGCTCATGGCCGCTGATGATGACACCGCTCCTTCTCAGGACGTGCAAGATCCCTCCGTTATCGTTACCTTCCCCTTACTGGAGGACTTGTGCGTGTCGCTCGTGGCCTGGACCACCACCCCATGGACCCTACCCAGCAATATGGCTCTGTGTGTCAACCCCGAGCTGATGTATGTGAAACTGAGAGGTGAGTGTGGCCAGAGGGGTCGGAGGGTCCGGCGGTCGGAGGCAGCCCGGTGATGATGATTTCCTTCCTCACAGATAAGGCCAGCGGCAGCCTGTACATACTGATGGAGGCCCGGGTGTCCGCCCTCTACAAGACGGAGGCCGAATACGACATTGTGGACAGGTGCGGCTCTTACTATTCCTGTGTCCGTCCTTTATTCCTCCCGTCTCCATCATGTGCGTCACATCCGTGGACTGGACCCGTGTCCTGTGAGACCCCCTGTGATTTATCTGTACGATGCACGTGTCCGGTGAGACCCCCTGTGATGTATCTGTACGATGCACGTGTCCGGTGAGACCCCCTGTGATGTATCTGGACGATGCACGTGTCCTGTGAGACCCCCTGTGATGTATCTGTACGATGCACGTGTCCGGTGAGACCCCCTGTGATGTATCTGTACGATGCACGTGTCCGGTGAGACCCCCTGTGATGTATCTGTACGGTGCAAGTGTCCGGTGAGACCCCCTGTGATGTATCTGTACGATGCACGTGTCCGGTGAGTCCCTCTGTGATGTATCTGTACGATGCACGTGTCCGGTGAGACCCCCTGTGATGTATCTGTACGATGCACGTGTCCGGTGAGACCCCCTGTGATGCATCTGTACGATGCACGTGTCCGGTGAGACCCCCTGTGATGTATCTGTATGATGCACGTGTCCGGTGAGACCCCCTGAGATGTAGCTGTACGATGCACGTGTCCGGTGAGACCCCCTGTGATGTATCTGTACGATGCACATGTCCGGTGAGACCCCCTGTGATGTATCTGTACGATGCACGTGTCCGGTGAGTCCCCCTGTGATGTATCTGTACGATGCACGTGTCCGGTGAGTCCCCCTGTGATGTATCTGTACGATGCACGTGTCCGGTGAGACCCCCTGTGATGTATCTGTACGATGCACATGTCTGGTGAGACCCCCTGAGATGTATCTGTACGATGCACGTGTCTGGTGAGACCCCCTGTGATCTATCTGTACGATGCACGTGTCTGGTGAGACCCCCTGTGATGTATCTGTACGATGCACGTGTCCGGTGAGACCCCCTGTGATGTATCTGTACGATGCACGTGTCCGGTGAGACCCCCTGTGATGTATCTGTACGATGCACGTGTCCGGTGAGACCCCCTGTGATGTATCTGTACGATGCACGTGTCCGGTGAGACCCCCTGTGATGTATCTGTACGATGCACGTGTCCGGTGAGACCCCCTGTGATGTATCTGTACGATGCACGTGTCCGGTGAGACCCTGTGATGTATCTGTACGATGCACATGTCCTGTGAGACCCCCTGTGATGTATCTGTACGATGCACGTCTCCGGTGAGACCCCCTGTGATGTATCTGTACGATGCACGTGTCCGGTGAGACCCCCTGTGATGTATCTGTACGATGCACGTGTCCGGTGAGTCCCCCTGTGATGTATCTGTACGATGCACGTGTCCGGTGAGACCCCCTGTGATGTATCTGTACGGTGCACGTGTCCGGTGAGACCCCCTGTGATGTATCTGTACGATGCACGTGTCCGGTGAGACCCTGTGATGTATCTGTACGATGCACGTGTCCGGTGAGACCCCCTGTGATGTATCTGTACGATGCACGTGTCCGGTGAGACCCCCTGTGATGTATCTGTACGATGCACGTGTCTGGTGAGACCCCCTGTGATGTATCTGTACGATGCACGTGTCTGGTGAGACCCCCTGTGATGTATCTGTACGATGCACGTGTCTGGTGAGACCCCCTGTGATGTATCTGTACGATGCACGTGTCTGGTTAGACCCCTGTGATGTATCTGTACGATGCACGTGTCTGGTTAGACCCCTGTGATGTATCTGTACGATGCACGTGTCTGGTGAGACCCCCTGTGATGTATCTGTACGATGCACGTGTCTGGTGAGACCCCCTGTGATGTATCTGTACGATGCACGTGTCTGGTGAGACCCCCTGTGATGTATCTGTACGATGCACGTGTCCGGTGAGACCCCCTGTGATGCACCTGGACGGTGCACGTGTCCGGTGAGACCCTCTTATTACCGTGTGACTTTCTGGTTGCTGCAGGTTTTGTTCTTATTCGATCTGTTTTTCTTTGTTTGGGGGAGGGGTGTTGATGGTGGTCCTGAGATCTGCCAGGGTTGGGGGAGGGGTGTTGATGGTGGTCCTGAGATCTGCCAGGGTTGGGGGAGGGGTGTTGATGGTGGTCCTGAGATATGCAAGGGTTGGGGGAGGGGTGCTGATGGTGGTCCTGAGATCTGCAATGGTTGGGAGAGGGGTGCTGATGGTGGTCCTGAGATCTGCCATGGCCGGGGTATGGGTGTTGATGGTGGTCCTGAGATCTGCCATGGCCAGGGGATGGGTATTGATGGTGGTCCTGACATCTGCCATGGTTGAGGGAGGGGTGTTGATGGTGGTCCTGAGATCTGTCATGGCCGGGGGATGGGTGTTGATGGTGGTCCTGAGATCTGCCATGGCCGGGGGATGGGTGTTGATGGTGGTCCTGAGATCTGCCATGGCCGGGGGAGGGGTGTTGCTGGTGGTCCTGAGATCTGCCATGGCCGGGGGAGGGGTGTTGCTGGTGGTCCTGAGATCTGCCATGGTCGGGGGAGGGGTGTTGATGGTGGTCCTGAGATCTGCCATGGCCGGGGGAGGGGTGTTGCTGGTGGTCCTGAGATCTGCCATGGCCGGGGGAGGGGTGTTGATGATGGTCCTGAGATCTGTCATGGCCGGGGGAGGGGTGCTGATGGTGGTCCTGAGATCTGCAAGGGTTGGGAGAGGGGTGCTGATGGTGGTCCTGAGATCTGCCATGGCCGGGGTATGGGTGTTGATGGTGGTCCTGAGATCTGGCATGGTTGAGGGAGGGGTGTTGATGGTGGTCCTGACATCTGCCATGGTTGAGGGAGGGGTGTTGATGGTGGTCCTGAGATCTGCCATGGCCGGGGGAGGGGTGTTGATGGTTGTCCTGAGATCTGCCATGGCCGGGGGAGGGGTGTTGCTTGTGGTCCTGAGATCTGCCATGGCCGGGGGATGGGTGTTGATGGTGGTCCTGAGATCTGCCATGGTTGAGGGAGGGGTGTTGCTGGTGGTCCTGAGATCTGTCATGGCCGGGGGATGGGTGTTGATTGTGGTCCTGAGATCTGTCATGGCCGGGGGAGGGGTGTTGCTGGTGGTCCTGAGATCTGCCATGGCCGGGGGATGGGTGTTGATGGTGGTCCTGAGATCTGCCATGGCCGGGGGATGGGTGTTGATGGTGGTCCTGAGATCTGCCATGGCCGGGGGATGGGTGTTGCTGGTGGTCCTGAGATCTGCCATGGCTGGGGGAGGGGTGTTGCTGGTGGTCCTGAGATCTGCCATGGCCGGGGGAGGGGTGTTGCTGGTGGTCCTGAGATCTGCCATGGCCGGGGGAGGGGTGTTGCTGGTGGTCTTGAGATCTGCCATGGCCGGGGGAGGGGTGTTGCTGGTGGTCCTGAGATCTGCCATGGCTGGGGGAGGGGTGTTGATGGTGGTCCTGAGATCTGCAATGGCCGGGGGAGGGGTGTTGCTGGTGGTCCTGAGATCTGCCATGGTTGAGGGATGGGTGTTGATGGTGGTCCTGAGATCTGGCATGGTTGAGGGAGGGGTGTTGATGGTGGTCCTGAGATCTGCCATGGCCGGGGGATGGATATTGATGGTGGTCCTGACATCTGCCATGTTTGAGGGAGGGGTGTTGATGGTGGTCCTGAGATCTGTCATGGCCGGGGGATGGGTGTTGATGGTGGTCCTGAGATCTGCCATGGCCGGGGGATGGGTGTTGATGGTGGTCCTGAGAATTGCCATGGCCGGGGGAGGGGTGTTGCTGGTGGTCCTGAGATCTGCCATGGCCGGGGGATGGGTGTTGATGGTGGTCCTGAGATCTGCCATGGCCGGGGGATGGGTGTTGATGGTGGTCCTGAGATCTGCCATGGCCGGGGGATGGGTGTTGATGGTGGTCCTGAGATCTGCCATGGCCGGGGGAGGGGTGTTGCTGGTGGTCCTGAGATCTGCCATGGCCGGGGGAGGGGTGTTGATGGTGGTCCTGAGATCTGCCATGGCCGGGGGAGGGGTGTTGCTGGTGGTCCTGAGATCTGCCATGGCCGGGGGAGGGGTGTTGATTGTGGTCCTGAGATCTGCCATGGCCGGGGGAGGGGTGTTGGTGGTCCTGAGATCTGCCATGGCCGGGGGATGGGTGTTGATGGTGGTCCTGAGATCTGCCATGGCCGGGGGAGGGGTGTTGCTGGTGGTCCTGAGATCTGCCATGGCTGGGGGAGGGGTGTTGCTGGTGGTCCTGAGATCTGCCATGGCCGGGGAAGGGGTGTTGGTGGTCCTGAGATCTGCCATGGCCGGGGGATGGGTGTTGATGGTGGTCCTGAGATCTGCCATGGCCGGGGGAGGGGTGTTGCTGGTGGTCCTGAGATCTGCCGTGGCTGGGGGAGGGGTGTTGCTGGTGGTCCTGAGATCTGCCATGGCCGGGGGAGGGGTGTTGCTGGTGGTCCTGAGATCTGCCATGGCTGGGGGAGGGGTGTTGATGGTGGTCCTGAGATCTGCCATGGCCGGGGGAGGGGTGTTGGTGGTCCTGAGATCTGCCATGGTTGAGGGATGGGTGTTGATGGTGGTCCTGAGATCTGGCATGGTTGAGGGAGGGGTGTTGATGGTGGTCCTGAGATCTGCCATGGCCGGGGGATGGATATTGATGGTGGTCCTGACATCTGCCATGTTTGAGGGAGGGGTGTTGATGGTGGTCCTGAGATCTGTCATGGCCGGGGGATGGGTGTTGATGGTGGTCCTGAGATCTGCCATGGCCGGGGGATGGGTGTTGATGGTGGTCCTGAGAATTGCCATGGCCGGGGGAGGGGTGTTGCTGGTGGTCCTGAGATCTGCCATGGCCGGGGGATGGGTGTTGATGGTGGTCCTGAGATCTGCCATGGCCGGGGGATGGGTGTTGATGGTGGTCCTGAGATCTGCCATGGCCGGGGGATGGGTGTTGATGGTGGTCCTGAGATCTGCCATGGCCGGGGGAGGGGTGTTGCTGGTGGTCCTGAGATCTGCCATGGCCGGGGGAGGGGTGTTGATGGTGGTCCTGAGATCTGCCATGGCCGGGGGAGGGGTGTTGCTGGTGGTCCTGAGATCTGCCATGGCCGGGGGAGGGGTGTTGATTGTGGTCCTGAGATCTGCCATGGCCGGGGGAGGGGTGTTGGTGGTCCTGAGATCTGCCATGGCCGGGGGATGGGTGTTGATGGTGGTCCTGAGATCTGCCATGGCCGGGGGAGGGGTGTTGCTGGTGGTCCTGAGATCTGCCATGGCTGGGGGAGGGGTGTTGATGGTGGTCCTGAGATCTGCCATGGCCGGGGAAGGGGTGTTGGTGGTCCTGAGATCTGCCATGGCCGGGGGATGGGTGTTGATGGTGGTCCTGAGATCTGCCATGGCCGGGGGAGGGGTGTTGCTGGTGGTCCTGAGATCTGCCGTGGCTGGGGGAGGGGTGTTGCTGGTGGTCCTGAGATCTGCCATGGCCGGGGGAGGGGTGTTGCTGGTGGTCCTGAGATCTGCCATGGCTGGGGGAGGGGTGTTGATGGTGGTCCTGAGATCTGCCATGGCCGGGGGAGGGGTGTTGGTGGTCCTGAGATCTGCCATGGCTGGGGGAGGGGTGTTGATGGTGGTCCTGTCACCTGCCGCACTCCGCTCTCCTCTATGATCCTTCTGATCTGGTTTTCTGTCTCTAGGTTTCCGGGCCTCGCCCTTAGAGGGAAGCGCTATCAGCCATTGTTTGACTACTTTGCCAAGGTAAGAATGACACATTCCTTGTGACGATTTCTTTGAGGGGCCGGGCCTGTGTCCCCCCTAAGGGGCGTTTCTGCTTTGTGACCATGATGCGCCCGGGGTGTGTAAGTTGTGAACCGCTGAGGATGTCGCTGTCCCAGGACTCGTTCTGTGGGATCGGCCATCACTTTCCTTGTGTGCAGACTCCGTGGCTCATCCCTCCAGCTGGACCTGCGGGCGGCCGAGCAACTCCTGCCGTCAGGCCGAATCCCCGCCACTCGCTGGCCAGATGGTGTGGTGGTCTCCTGTGTGTGGAGATCACTGGCCTAGATGGTGTGGTGGTCTCCTGTGTGTGGAGATCTTTAGCCTAGATGGTGTGGTGGTCTCCTGTGTGTGGAGATGCTGTCAGAGCCGGCGTGGTCTCTAGGAGTGATGTCGGGTGGTCTCTTCTACGTGGAGATGCTGTCAGAGCCGGCGTGGTCTCTAGGAGTGATGTCGGGTGGTCTCTTCTACGTGGAGATGCTGGCAGAGCCGGCGTGGTCTCTAGGAGTGATATCAGGTGGTCTCTTCTGTCGGGTGGTCTCTTCTACGTGGAGATGCTGTCAGAGCCGGCGTGGTCTCTAGGAGTGATGTCGGGTGGTCTCTTTTACGTAGAGATGCTGTCAGAGCCGGCGTGGTCTCTAGGAGTGATATCAGGTGGTCTCTTCTGTCGGGTGGTCTCTTCTACGTGGAGATGCTGTCAGAGCCGGCGTGGTCTCTAGGAGTGATGTCAGGTGGTCTCTTCTACGTAGAGATGCTGGCAGAGCCGGCGTGGTCTCCAGGAGTGATGTCGGGTGGTCTCTTCTACGTGGAGATGCTGTCAGAGCCGGCGTGGTCTCTAGGAGTGATGTCGGGTGGTCTCTTCTACGTGGAGATGCTGTCAGAGCCGGCGTGGTCTCTAGGAGTGATGTCGGGTGGTCTATTCTACGTGGAGATGCTGGCAGAGCCGGCGTGGTCTCTAGGAGTGATGTCGGGTGGTCTCTTCTACGTGGAGATGCTGTCAGAGCCGGCGTGGTCTCTAGGAGTGATATCGGGTGGTCTCTTCTGTCGGGTGGTCTCTTCTACGTGGAGGTGCTGTCAGAGCCGGCGTGGTCTCTAGGAGTGATGTCGGGTGGTCTCTTCTACGTGGAGATGCTGTCAGAGCCGGCGTGGTCTCTAGGAGTGATGTCGGGTGGTCTCTTCTACGTGGAGATGCTGGCAGAGCCGGCGTGGTCTCTAGGAGTGATGTCGGGTGGTCTCTTCTACGTGGAGGTGCTGTCAGAGCCGGCGTGGTCTCTAGGAGTGATGTCGGGTGGTCTCTTCTACGTGGAGATGCTGTCAGAGCCGGCGTGGTCTCTAGGAGTGATGTCGGGCGGTCTCTTCTACGTGGAGATGCTGGCAGAGCCGGCGTGGTCTCTAGGAGTGATGTCGGGTGGTCTCTTCTACGTGGAGGTGCTGTCAGAGCCGGCGTGGTCTCTAGGAGTGATGTCGGGTGGTCTCTTCTACGTGGAGATGCTGGCAGAGCCGGCGTGGTGGACTTGGGGGTCTCACCGTGTCTTCATTCTTTCCAGGCTGCAGACTGCGGAGCGTTCACTGTTGTGTTTGACAACTACGTGAAGTCAGAAGATGGCACCGGGGTGGTCCACCAGGCCCCGTACTTTGGAGCGGTATGTACCATGAGAATGGAGACCCCTCCCCACCATTACCACTGACAGACCCCTGTATCTCATTGTACTTTAGTGATGGGGGACCTCCTGGGATTCAGTAGGTCTCTCACTTATACGGTGGTCCCCAGCAGGAGCCCACTGTGAGATTAGTAGATTTTATGCGGTGGGCTTTTTCCCACGGTTCCTGATTAGAAATATTCCAGCTGCAAAACTTTATTCATTACATAGTGGAGCGTAGAGAACAATAAAACATAGAAATGATCAATGTAAATCACTGTTAGGCCACAGCCCCGCTATCAGTATCAGGCCACAGCCCCGCTATCAGTATCAGGCCACAGCCCCGCTATCAGTATCAGGCCACAGCCCCGCTATCAGTATCAGGCCACAGCCCCGCTATCAGTATCAGGCCACAGCCCCGCTATCAGTATCAGGCCACAGCCCCGCTATCCGTATCAGGCCACAGCCCCGCTATCAGTATCAGGCCACAGCCCCGCTATCAGTATCAGGCCACAGCCCCGCTATCAGTATCAGGCCACAGCCCCGCTATCAGTATCAGGCCACAGCCCCGCTATCAGTATCAGGCCACAGCCCCGCTATCAGTATCAGGCCACAGCCCCGCTATCAGTATCAGGCCACAGCCCCGCTATCAGTATCAGGCCACAGCCCCGCTATCAGTATCAGGCCACAGCCCCGCTATCAGTATCAGGCCACAGCCCCGCTATCAGTATCAGGCCACAGCCCCGCTATCAGTATCAGGCCACAGCCCCGCTATCAGTATCAGGCCACAGCCCCGCTATCAGTATCAGGCCACAGCCCCGCTATCAGTATCAGGCCACAGCCCCGCTATCAGTATCAGGCCACAGCCCCGCTATCAGTATCAGGCCACAGCCCCGCTATCAGTATCAGGCCACAGCCCCGCTATCAGTATCAGGCCACAGCCCCGCTATCAGTATCAGGCCACAGCCCCGCTATCAGTATCAGGCCACAGCCCCGCTATCAGTATCAGGCCACAGCCCCGCTATCAGTATCAGGCCACAGCCCTGCTATCAGTATCAGGCCACAGCCCCGCTATCAGTATCAGGCCACAGCCCCGCTATCAGTATCAGGCCACAGCCCCGCTATCAGTATCAGGCCACAGCCCCGCTATCAGTATCAGGCCACAGCCCCGCTATCAGTATCAGGCCACAGCCCCGCTATCAGTATCAGGCCACAGCCCCGCTATCAGTATCAGGCCACAGCCCCGCTATCAGTATCAGGCCACAGCCCCGCTATCAGTATCAGGCCACAGCCCCGCTATCAGTATCAGGCCCCGGCCCCCGCTGTCAGTATCAGGCCCCGACCCCGCTGTCAGTGTTCGGGCCACAGCCCCGCTATCAGTATCAGGCCCCGGCCCCCGCTGTCGGTGTCCGGGCCCCGGCCCCCGCTGTCGGTGTCCGGGCCCCGGCCCCCGCTGTCGGTGTCCGGGCCCCGGCCCCCGCTGTCGGTGTCCGGGCCCCGGCCCCCGCTGTCGGTGTCCGGGCCCCGGCCCCCGCTGTCGGTGTCCGGGCCCCGGCCCCCGCTGTCGGTGTCCGGGCCCCGGCCCCCGCTGTCGGTGTCCGGGCCCCGGCCCCCGCTGTCGGTGTCCGGGCCCCGGCCCCCGCTGTCGGTGTCCGGGCCCCGGCCCCCGCTGTCGGTGTCCGGGCCCCGGCCCCCGCTGTCGGTGTCCGGGCCCCGGCCCCCGCTGTCGGTGTCCGGGCCCCGGCCCCCGCTGTCGGTGTCCGGGCCCCGGCCCCCGCTGTCGGTGTCCGGGCCCCGGCCCCCGCTGTCGGTGTCCGGGCCCCGGCCCCCGCTGTCGGTGTCCGGGCCCCGGCCCCCGCTGTCGGTGTCCGGGCCCCGGCCCCCGCTGTCGGTGTCCGGGCCCCGGCCCCCGCTGTCGGTGTCCGGGCCCCGGCCCCCGCTGTCGGTGTCCGGGCCCCGGCCCCCGCTGTCGGTGTCCGGGCCCCGGCCCCCGCTGTCGGTGTCCGGGCCCCGGCCCCCGCTGTCGGTGTCCGGGCCCCGGCCCCCGCTGTCGGTGTCCGGGCCCCGGCCCCCGCTGTCGGTGTCCGGGCCCCGGCCCCCGCTGTCGGTGTCCGGGCCCCGGCCCCCGCTGTCGGTGTCCGGGCCCCGGCCCCCGCTGTCGGTGTCCGGGCCCCGGCCCCCGCTGTCGGTGTCCGGGCCCCGGCCCCCGCTGTCGGTGTCCGGGCCCCCGCTGTCGGTGTCCGGGCCCCCGCTGTCGGTGTCCGGGCCCCCGCTGTCGGTGTCCGGGCCCCCGCTGTCGGTGTCCGGGCCCCCGCTGTCGGTGTCCGGGCCCCCGCTGTCGGTGTCCGGGCCCCCGCTGTCGGTGTCCGGGCCCCCGCTGTCGGTGTCCGGGCCCCCGCTGTCGGTGTCCGGGCCCCCGCTGTCGGTGTCCGGGCCCCCGCTGTCGGTGTCCGGGCCCCCGCTGTCGGTGTCCGGGCCCCCGCTGTCGGTGTCCGGGCCCCCGCTGTCGGTGTCCGGGCCCCCGCTGTCGGTGTCCGGGCCCCCGCTGTCGGTGTCCGGGCCCCCGCTGTCGGTGTCCGGGCCCCCGCTGTCGGTGTCCGGGCCCCCGCTGTCGGTGTCCGGGCCCCCGCTGTCGGTGTCCGGGCCCCCGCTGTCGGTCCCCGGGTGATAAATGCAGATTTGGTGACTTGTTTCTATTAGACCTTTTCTCTGTTCCTCTCCTGGTTTTGGCTCCTGAGCTCAATCAGATTCAGGTCTGGGGAACGGGCGGCCAGTCCATAGCTTCAATGCCTTCATCTTGCAGGAACTGCTGACACACTCCAGCCACATGAGGTCTGGCATTGTCCTGCATTAGGAGGAACCCAGGGCCAACCGCACCAGCATATGGTCTCACAAGGGGTCTGAGGATCTCATCTCGGTACCTAATGGCAATCAGGCTACCTCTGGCGAGCACATGGGGGGCTGGATTTGGAGTCACCCCCATAGCTTCAATGCCTTCATCTTGCAGGAACTACTGACACACTCCAGCCACATGAGGTCTGGCATTGTCCTGCATTAGGAGGAACCCAGGGCCAACCGCACCAGCATATGGTCTCACAAGGGGTCTGAGGATCTCATCTCGGTACCTAATGGCAGTCAGGCTACCTCTGGCGAGCACATGGAGGGCTGTGCGGCCCTCCAAAGAAATGCCACCCCACACCATTACTGACCCACTGCCAAACCGGTCATGCTGAAGGATGTTGCAGGCAGCAGATCGCTCTCCACGGCGTCTCCAGACTCTGTCACTTCTGTCACATGTGCTCAGTGTGAACCTGCTTTCATCTGGGAAGAGCACAGGGCGCCAGTGGCCACTTTGCCAATCCTGGTGTTCTGTGGCACAATGCCAAGCGTCCTGCACGGTGTTGGGCTGTGAGCACAACCCCCATCTGTGGACGTCGGGCCCTCATACCACCCTCATGGAGTCGGTTTCTATCCGTTTGTGCAGACACATGCACATTTGTGGCTGCTGGAGGTCATTTTGCAGGGCTCTGGCAGTGCTCCTCCTGTTCCTCCTTGCACAAAGGCGGAGGTAGCGGTCCTGCTGCTGGGTTGTTGCCCTCCTACGGCCCCCTCCACGTCTCCTGGTAGCGCCTCCAGCCTCTGGACACTATGCTGACAGACACCGCAAACCTTCATACCAAAGCTCGCATTGATGTGCCATCCTGGATGAGCTGCACTACCTGAGCAACTTCTGTGGGTTGTAGAGTCCGTCTCATGCTACTGTACCTCTAGGGGTGAGAGCCATGACAAAATGCAAAAGTGATCAAAACAACAGCAAATAAGGATGATGTGACGACACAGCTTCTAATCTTAATTAGCCAGACGTCTAGATTTGTTAGGCCAAGAGAAAAGCACTATTGTGTTTCTTTACTTTTGAATGTATGTATTTTTCTTTGAGTGGTGAAGGACATACTAGTATATTTGTATATGCCTGAATGTTGACTTCTCTTGGTCTGGAAACAATAGTTTGTTACTATGTTAATTGCATATTGTACTAAGCCAGCTAGTTGTTGATTTACAGAGCAGGGGGATACCAACTATGTAAATTGATTAAATGCTCAAACAATGAGACCTGAGCCCTGCACCTTTCCTCTTGACCTGTTAATGATGGCCTAAGCCTGCCTGGAAGGACACAGATCTGCTCCATTGACCATCAGAGAGCCCATGGATACATTTGAGGAAATCAGATTGAGACAATGAGGTCACCTGGTCTCATGGATATGTTGTTTGGGGTTGCCAGGTTGGGACCATCTGGTCACCTGGAACCCATGAGACACTCGGAGAAAGTCAGGTTGGGACATTGAGGTCACCTGGAACCCATGGAGGAGTTTGGATAGCCCAGGGTGGGACCCTCGTGTCTCCTGACCTTGTACCTCGATGGACTGCTAGCTTCCTAAGCTTGCCGCTACCTCCTCTCTGTGGGAACCTTTCAAAAGTGGGGGGCCACTGGTTGAGGTAGTTGGTTTTATTCCCATTGGTCCGGAAGGGTGAGACTGTGTAACTTCCACCATCTTGGGTATTTGCTGGGACTGTTCTGTGTGTTTATTGTCCGCTTTGTGGGTCAGTAAAGTATTGCCACACTGTTTTACCCTCACTTTGTGTTGTCTGAGTAATATTATGCCCACGGAAGACCCCGTGTCTTCACATATTGGTGGCAGCGGTGGGATACTACTCAGCTCAGCGGATCTGGGGGACCTGCCGGGGACTGGTGTTAGCACACAACATCTAAGGGGTCCACAACCAGGGAGGCATATAGACCGACCCAGCAGACCATAGGTGAGGCACACACAGCAGGTTTCGGATGCTACCACGTCCAACCTCACCAGCTCGGCCTTGGGAGGAGGACCGGTTTCGGATGCTACCACGTCCAACCTCACCAGCTCGGCCTTGGGAGGAGGACCGGAGGAGATATACAACCGCAACAAGAAACGGCAACTACAGGATCTGTGCCAGCATCAACTGATTGAATACCGGACCACCGACACTCATCGGATTTACTTCAGGAGCCACAGGATGTGTGGAGTTCATTCGCAAGGAAGACATTGAATATGTTATGAGGAACCTGGATGATACAAAATGTTGTTCTCATGAAGGTGAGACCTGTTACATTCTTGTCTGTGCTTAAAGACACACTGCTGGACTGTGCCTGATAAGTGGAGAAGGATGATTGGGATCCTATCACATCTGGCTAATTAAGATGGGGGAGCAATGTGACCATACAGCTTCTAATCTTAATCAGCCAGATGTCTAGATTTGTTAAGCCAGGAGAAATACACTATTGTGTTTGTGTTGACTTTTGAATGTATGTGTTTTTCTTTGGCTGGTCAAAAAGGGCATACTATTTGTATAACAACCTATCAACTAGGCATAAATAATAAACGGCACTTCTCTAAATCAACAAAACCCTACAAAATACTGGAAGCAAATGGCCAGATAATATAAAATATTCACCTTTATTGAAAACAGCACATAAAAAAAGAGAACTAGCTTGAAAAAAATTCCAAAAAACAGACGGTGATATCAGATTAAACACTAGAGGGAGCCCAAGTCCTCAGTAATTGCAGTAAAGGTCAGTGTGATTCTGCGTATTCAAAGGATCATACTGCTCCACAGATGAAGAATACGTGTAAAAAGCGGTATGCAGAATATCGCTGCCTTGGAATCTGTTTCCTTTGATTATGTATAACTTTTGCACTAAGCACTTATATACATATATTTATGCCTTAGTACTTTATTTATTTTATACTTATTTTATCTGCTCCATTGACATCAGAGAGACATGGATACATTTGGGGAAATCAGATTGAGACAATGAGGTCACCTGGTCTCATGGATGTGTTATTTGGGGTTGCCAGGAGGGACCCTCCGGTCACCTGGAACCCATGGAGACATTCGGAGAAGCCATATTGGGACCCACAAGTCATCTTGCCCCATGGAAACTCTCGGAGAGGCCAGGATGGGACCCTCGAGTCTCCTGGCCTTGTACCTTAATGGACTGCTAGCTTCCTAAGCTTGCTGCTACCTTCTCTCTGTGGGGCCCGCCAGAAGCAGGGGGCCACTGGTTGAGGTAGTCAGCCCTGGAAGTCCCAAAGTTGTCCTATCCCAGGCAGGCGGAGGAGGAAGGGTGACACTGTGTAATGTTCCACCATCTTGGGTATTTGCTGGGACTGTTCTGTGTGATTATTGTGGGTTAGTAAAGTATTATCCCGCTGTTTTACCCCCACCCTGTATTGTCTGAGTAGAGTTACTCTCACGGAAGACCCCAAGTCCTCACACACACACACGGGCCTGTTACCTGCCAGTGGCCAAAGGCGACTCCTGAGAAAACCAGACCCCTAGTATCATCCTCCTCCACCAAACGTCACATCAACACAATGTGCTCAGAGGGTGACTGTCCTCTCTTCTATATATGAGACCCCCATTTATCCCGCGCATGACTCGTGATGGCCCACTGCTCTTCCTTTCCTTCATTCTATCTATTGTTTTGCAGGATGACTACCGGGTCTGCATGGACTTTGGCATTATCCAGAAGGACTCTGTCCCCGTCTGTCCGGTCAACGCTTCCGGCTGCTTCTCGGAGGACGTGGCGGACTTTGCAGGACAATACGTCAAGGTCAGATTACTCAGCCCCCAGCCCCTGCTCTCCCGGCTTCACCCCTCGGCTCTCCCTCCCCTCCCCCTCCCCCTCCCCCTCCCATTCTTCCCCTCCACCTCCCATTCTTCCCCTCCACTCTACCCCTCCCCTTCTTCCCCCCCGCTGCTCTCGCCCTCTTCCTCCCCCCGCTGCTCTCGCCCTCTTCCTCCCCCCGCTGCTCTCGCCCTCTCCTCCCCCCGCTGCTCTCGCCCTCGTCCTCCCCCCGCTGCTCTCGCCCTCGTCCCCCCCCCGCTGCTCTCGCCCTCTTCCTCCCCCCGCTGCTCTCGCCCCCTTCCTCCCCCCGCTGCTCTCGCCCCCTTCCTCCCCCCGCTGCTCTCGCCCCCTTCCTCCCCCGCTGCTCTCGCCCTCTTCCTCCCCCGCTGCTCTCGCCCTCTTCCTCCCCCCGCTGCTCTCGCCCTTTCCTCCCCCCCGCTGCTCTCGCCCTCTTCCTCCCCCCGCTGCTCTCGCCCTCTTCCTCCCCCCGCTGCTCTCGCCCTCTTCCTCCCCCCGCTGCTCTCGCCCTCTTCCTCCCCCCGCTGCTCGCGCCCTCTTCCTCCCCCTCCCGCCCTCTCCTCCCCCCCCCCTCCTCCTCCTCCCGCCCTCTTCCTCCCCCCTCCTCCTCCTCCCCCCTCTTCCTCCCCCCCTCCTCCTCCTCCCGCCCTCTTCCTCCCCCCCTCCTCCTCCTCCCGCCCTCTTCCTCCCCCCCTCCTCCTCCTCCCGCCCTCTTCCTCCCCCCCTCCTCCTCCTCCCTCCCTCTTTCTCCCTCCTCCTCCCCCCGCCCTCTTCCTCCCCCCCTCCTCCTCCCCCCGCCCTCTTCCTCCCCCCTCCTCCTCCTCCCGCCCTCTTCCTCCCCCCCTCCTCCTCCTCCCGCCCTCTTCCTCCCCCCTCTTCCTCTTCCCCCTCCTCCTCCTCCCCCCCTCTTCCTCTTCCCCCTCCTCCTCCTCCCGCCCTCTTCCTCCCCCCCTCCTCCCGCCCTCTTCCTCCCCCCTCCTCCTCCTCCCGCCCTCTTCCTCCCGCCCTCTTCCTCCCCCCCTCTTCCTCCCCCCTCTTCCTCCCCCCTCTTCTCCCCCCTCTTCCTCTTCCCCCTCCTCTCCTCCCCCCCTCTTCCTCTTCCCCCTCCTCCTCCTCCCGCCCTCTTCCTCTTCCCCCTCCTCCTCCTCCCGCCCTCTTCCTCTTCCCCCTCCTCCTCCTCCCGCCCTCTTCCTCTTCCCCCTCCTCCCGCCCTCTTCCTCTTCCCCCTCCTCCTCCTCCCGCCCTCTTCCCCCTCCTCCTCCTCCCGCCCTCTTCCCCCTCCTCCTCCTCCCGCCCTCTTCCCCCTCCTCCCGCCCTCTTCCTCTTCCCCTCCTCCCTTCCTCTTCCCCCTCCTCCTCCTCCCCCCGCCCTCTTCCTCTTCCCCCTCCTCCTCCCCCGCCCTCTTCCCCCTCCTCCTCCTCCCGCCCTCTTCCTCTTCCCCCTCCTCCTCCCGCCGTCTTCCCCCTCCTCCTCCCGCCCTCTTCCTCTTCCCCTTCCTCCTCCTCCCGCCCTCTTCCTCTTCCCCCTCCTCCCGCCCTCTTCCTCTTCCCCCTCCTCCCGCCCTCTTCCTCTTCCCCCTCCTCCCGCCCTCTTCCCCCTCCTCCGCCCTCTTCCCCCTCCTCCGCCCTCTTCCCCCTCCTCCCGCCCTCTTCCCCCTCCTCCCGCCCTCTTCCCGCCCTCTTCCCCCTCCCTCCCGCCCTCTTCCTCTTCCCCCTCCTCCTCCCGCCCTCTTCGCCTTCCCCCTCCTCCTCCCGCCCTCTTCCCCCTCCTCCTCTTCCTCCTCTTCCTCCTCCTCCTCTTCCTCCTCCTCCTCCTCCTCCTCCTCCTCCTCGTCGTCCTCCTCGTCGTCCTCGTCCTCTTCCTCCTCTTCCTCCTCGTCCTCTTTCCTCCTCGTCCTCTTCCTCCTCCCGCCCTCTTCCCCCTCCTCCTCTTCCCCCTCCTCCTCTTCCTCCTCCTCGTCCTCTTCCTCCTCCTCGTCCTCTTCCTCCTCCTCGTCCTCTTCCTCCTCCTCGTCCTCTTCCTCCTCCTCGTCCTCTTCCTCCTCCTCGTCCTCTTCCTCGTCCTCTTCCTCGTCCTCTTCCTCGTCCTCGTCCTCTCCTCGTCCTCCTCCTCGTCCTCCTCCTCGTCCTCCTCCTCCCTCCTCCGTCTCTTCCCTCGTCCTCTTCCTCCTCTTCC
>NW_027362768.1:394092030-394181008 GCF_046119375.1 Phyllobates terribilis | reverse complement strand
CCTCTGGTTTCTCTGGTTTCCTCTGGGTTCTCTGGTTTCCTCTGGTTCTCTGGTTTCCTCTGGGTTCTCTGGTTTCCTCTGGGTTCTCTGGTTTCCTCTGGGTTCTCTGGTTTCCTCTGGGTTCTCTGGTTTCCTCTGGGTTCTCTGGTTTCCTCTGGGTTCTCTGGTTTCCTCTGGGTTCTCTGGTTTCCTCCGGGTTCTCTGGTTTCCTCCGGGTTCTCTGGTTTCCTCTGGGTTCTCTGGTTTCCTCTGGGTTCTCTGGGGTTCTCTGGTTTCCTCTGGGTTCTCTGGTTTCCTCTGGGTTCTCTGGTTTCCTCTGGGTTCTCTGGTTTCCTCTGGGTTCTCTGGTTTCCTCTGGGTTCTCTGGTTTCCTCTGGGTTCTCTGGTTTCCTCTGGTTTCCTCTGGGTTCTCTGGTTTCCTCTGGGTTCTCTGGTTTCCTCTGGTTTTCTCTGGTTTCCTCTGGTTTCCTCCGCGTTCTCTGGTTTCCTCCGCGTTCTCTGGTTTCCTCCGCGTTCTCTGGTTTCCTCCCACACTCCAAAGACTGATAGGAAATGTATATTGTGAGCCCCGATGGGGACAGTGCCCATAACGTCTGTGAAGCGCTGGGGAATTAATGGCGCTATATATGGGAGTAAATGAAATGTTGGTGGCTCCTGTGACTGTAGCGCTGTCATGTCCTCTGCTGACCTCGTACGTTTCTGCCCCAGGATGCGGACAGGAACATCATAAAGCTGCTGAAGGAGCGCGGCCGGCTGGTGCACAGCAGCACCTACAAGCACAGCTACCCCTTCTGCTGGAGGTAAGTGACGCGCAGCCCAGCAGTCTCCTCCGCGCAGCCACGTACAGTAACCACTGCTGTCCCCCAAGGTCCGACACCCCCCTGATCTACAAGGCCGTCCCCAGCTGGTTCGTCAGAGTGGAGCACATGGTGGAGCGGCTGCTGCAGAACAACAGTCAGTGTTACTGGTAAGCAGGATGGCGGGTGGGGGTGGCGGACGTGGCAGACGCATCAGTGGCAGCAGACATGGCGGGGGGGCGGCGGACGTGACAGATGCAGAGGTGGCAGCAGACATGGGGAGGGCGGCGGACGTGGCAGATGCAGCGGTGGCAGCAGACATGGGGAGGGCGGCGGACGTGGCAGACGCATTGCTGGCATCAGACATGGGGAGGGCGGCGGACGTGGCAGACGCATCGCTGGCAGCAGACATGGGGAGGGCGGCGGACATGGCAGATGCAGCGGTGGCAGCAGACATGGGGAGGGCGGCGGACGTGGCAGACGCATCGCTGGCAGCAGACATGGGGAGGGGGTGCGGATGTGACAGACGCATCGCTGGCAGCAGACATGGGGAGGGCGGCGGACGTGGCAGACGCATCGCTGGCAGCAGACATGGGGAGGGCGGCGGACGTGGCAGACGCATCGCTGGCAGCAGACATGGGGAGGGCGGCGGACGTGGCAGACGCATCGCTGGCATCAGACATGGGGAGGGCGGCGGATGTGGCAGACGCATCGCTGGCAGCAGACATGGGGAGGGCGGCGGACGTGGCAGACGCATCGCTGGCAGCAGACATGGGGAGGGCGGCGGACGTGGCAGACGCATCGCTGGCATCAGACATGGGGAGGGCGGCGGATGTGGCAGACGCATCGCTGGCAGCAGACATGGGGAGGGCGGCGGACGTGGCAGACGCATCGATGGCATCAGACATGGGGAGGGCGGCGGATGTGGCAGACGCATCGCTGGCAGCAGACATGGGGAGTGCGGCGGACGTGACAGACGCATCGCTGGCAGCAGACATGGGGAGGGCGGCGGACGTGGTGTAAGTGGGAAGGGATAAACCTAACCAACATCAAAACACAAGAAACAAATCACTATAAATCCAGAGTGTACAGAATCCAACACTGCTCTGTATAGTGGGGAGGAGGCTCCATTGTAGTGATTACTTTGCTCTGTATAGTGGGGAGGAGGCTCCATTGTAGTGATTACTTTGCTCTGTATAGTGAGGAGGAGGCACCATTGTAGTGATTACTTTGCTCTGTATAGTGAGGAGGAGGCGCCATTGTAGTGATTACTTTGCACTGTATAGTGGGGAGGAGGCTCCATTGTAGTGATTACTTTGCACTGTATAGTGGGGAGGAGGCTCCATTGTAGTGATTACTTTGCTCTGTATAGTGAGGAGGAGGCGCCATTGTAGTGATTACTTTGCTCTGTATAGTGAGGAGGAGGCTCCATTGTAGTGATTACTTTGCTCTGTATAGTGAGGAGGAGGCTCCATTGTAGTGATTACTTTGCTCTGTATAGTGAGGAGGAGGCACCATTG
Organism: Phyllobates terribilis; assembly: GCF_046119375.1. Classification (NCBI taxonomy): domain Eukaryota; kingdom Metazoa; phylum Chordata; class Amphibia; order Anura; family Dendrobatidae; genus Phyllobates; species Phyllobates terribilis. Next base: position 394,178,691 of record NW_027362768.1, on the reverse strand, counting down.
TAGTGATTACTTTGCTCTGTATAGTGAGGAGGAGGCGCCATTGTAGTGATTACTTTGCACTGTATAGTGGGGAGGAGGCTCCATTGTAGTGATTACTTTGCTCTGTATAGTGGGGAGGAGGCTCCATTGTAGTGATTACTTTGCTCTGTATAGTGAGGAGGAGGCGCCATTGTAGTGATTACTTTGCTCTGTATAGTGAGGAGGAGGCTCCATTGTAGTGATTACTTTGCTCTGTATAGTGAGGAGGAGGCTCCATTGTAGTGATTACTTTGCTCTGTATAGTGGGGAGGAGACGCCATTGTAGTGATTACTTTGCGCTGTATAGTGGGGAGGAGGCTCCATTGTAGTGATTACTTTGCACTGTATAGTGGGGAGGAGGCTCCATTGTAGTGATTACTTTGCTCTGTATAGTGGGGAGGAGGCTCCATTGTAGTGATTACTTTGCGCTGTATAGTGAGGAGGAGGCTCCATTGTAGTGATTACTTTGCGCTGTATAGTGGGGAGGAGGCTCCATTGTAGTGATTACTTTGCACTGTATAGTGGGGAGGAGGCTCCATTGTAGTGATTACTTTGCACTGTATAGTGAGGAGGAGGCTCCATTGTAGTGATTACTTTGCACTGTATAGTGAGGAGGAGGCTCCATTGTAGTGATTACTTTGCACTGTATAGTGGGGAGGAGGCACCATTGTAGTGATTACTTTGCACTGTATAGTGGGGAGGAGGCTCCATTGTAGTGATTACTTTGCGCTGTATAGTGGGGAGGAGGCTCCATTGTAGTGATTACTTTGCACTGTATAGTGGGGAGGAGGCTCCATTGTAGTGATTACTTTGCACTGTATAGTGGGGAGGAGGCTCCATTGTAGTGATTACTTTGTGCTGTATAGTGGGGAGGAGGCTCCATTGTAGTGATTACTTTGCTCTGTATAGTGGGGAGGAGGCTCCATTGTAGTGATTACTTTGCACTGTATAGTGGGGAGGAGGCTCCATTGTAGTGATTACTTTGCACTGTATAGTGGGGAGGAGGCACCATTGTAGTGATTACTTTGCGCTGTATAGTGGGGAGGAGGCGCCATTGTAGTGATTACTTTGCGCTGTATAGTGGGGAGGAGGCGCCATTGTAGTGATTACTTTGCACTGTATAGTGGGGAGGAGGCTCCATTGTAGTGATTACTTTGCGCTGTATAGTGGGGAGGAGGCTCCATTGTAGTGATTACTTTGCACTGTATAGTAGGGAGGAGGCTCCATTGTAGTGATTACTTTGCACTGTATAGTGGGGAGGAGGCTCCATTGTAGTGATTACTTTGCACTGTATAGTGGGGAGGAGGCTCCATTGTAGTGATTACTTTGCTCTGTATAGTGGGGAGGAGGCTCCATTGTAGTGATTACTTTGCTCTGTATAGTGGGGAGGAGGCTCCATTGTAGTGATTACTTTGCGCTGTATAGTGGGGAGGAGGCTCCATTGTAGTGATTACTTTGCTCTGTATAGTGGGGAGGAGGCTCCATTGTAGTGATTACTTTGCACTGTATAGTGGGGAGGAGGCTCCATTGTAGTGATTACTTTGCGCTGTATAGTGGGGAGGAGGCTCCATTGTAGTGATTACTTTGCGCTGTATAGTGGAGAGGAGGCTCCATTGTAGTGATTACTTTGCGCTGTATAGTGGGGAGGAGGCTCCATTGTAGTGATTACTTTGCGCTGTATAGTGGGGAGGAGGCGCCATTGTAGTGATTACTTTGCGCTGTATAGTGGGGAGGAGGCGCCATTGTAGTGATTACTTTGCTCTGTATAGTGGGGAGGAGGCGCCATTGTAGTGATTACTTTGCACTGTATAGTGAGGAGGAGGCTCCATTGTGTGATTACTTTGCTCTGTAAAGTGGGGAGGAGGCGCCATTGTAGTGATTACTTTGCGCTGTATAGTGGGGAGGAGGCTCCATTGTAGTGATTACTTTGCGCTGTATAGTGGGGAGGAGGCTCCATTGTACTGATTACTTTGCACTGTATAGTGGGGAGGAGGCTCCATTGTAGTGATTACTTTGCACTGTATAGTGGGGAGGAGGCGCCATTGTAGTGATTACTTTGCACTGTATAGTGAGGAGGAGGCTCCATTGTGTGATTACTTTGCTCTGTATAGTGGGGAGGAGGCGCCATTGTAGTGATTACTTTGCGCTGTATAGTGGGGAGGAGGCTCCATTGTAGTGATTACTTTGCGCTGTATAGTGGGGAGGAGGCTCCATTGTAGTGATTACTTTGCACTGTATATAGTGGGGAGGAGGCACCATTGTAGTGATTACTTTGCGCTGTATAGTGAGGAGGAGGCTCCATTGTAGTGATTACTTTGCGCTGTATAGTGGGGAGGAGGCTCCATTGTAGTGATTACTTTGCTCTGTATAGTGGGGAGGAGGCTCCATTGTAGTGATTACTTTGCTCTGTATAGTGGGGAGGAGGCGCCATTGTAGTGATTACTTTGCTCTGTATAGTGGGGAGGAGGCTCCATTGTAGTGATTACTTTGCTCTGTATAGTGGGGAGGAGGCGCCATTGTAGTGATTACTTTGCTCTGTATAGTGGGGAGGAGGCTCCATTGTAGTGATTACTTTGCTCTGTATAGTGGGGAGGAGGCTCCATTGTAGTGATTACTTTGCGCTGTATAGTGGGGAGGAGGCTCCATTGTAGTGATTACTTTGCTCTGTATAGTGGGGAGGAGGCTCCATTGTAGTGATTACTTTGCACTGTATAGTGGGGAGGAGGCTCCATTGTAGTGATTACTTTGCACTGTATAGTGGGGAGGAGGCTCCATTGTAGTGATTACTTTGCGCTGTATAGTGGGGAGGAGGCTCCATTGTAGTGATTACTTTGCTCTGTATAGTGGGGAGGAGGCTCCATTGTAGTGATTACTTTGCTCTGTATAGTGGGGAGGAGGCTCCATTGTAGTGATTACTTTGCACTGTATAGTGGGGAGGAGGCGCCATTGTAGTGATTACTTTGCTCTGTATAGTGGGGAGGAGGCTCCATTGTAGTGATTACTTTGCACTGTATAGTGGGGAGGAGGCTCCATTGTAGTGATTACTTTGCACTGTATAGTGGGGAGGAGGCGCCATTGTAGTGATTACTTTGCTCTGTATAGTGGTGAGGAGGCGCCATTGTAGTGATTACTTTGCGCTGTATAGTGGGGAGGAGGCTCCATTGTAGTGATTACTTTGCTCTGTATAGTGGGGAGGAGGCTCCATTGTAGTGATTACTTTGCTCTGTATAGTGGGGAGGAGGCTCCATTGTAGTGATTACTTTGCTCTGTATAGTGGTGAGGAGGCGCCATTGTAGTGATTACTTTGCTCTGTATAGTGGTGAGGAGGCTCCATTGTAGTGATTACTTTGCTCTGTATAGTGAGGAGGAGGCGCCATTGTAGTGATTACTTTGCACTGTATAGTGAGGAGGAGGCGCCATTGTAGTGATTACTTTGCGCTGTATAGTGGGGAGGAGGCTCCATTGTAGTGATTACTTTGCTCTGTATAGTGAGGAGGAGGCGCCATTGTAGTGATTACTTTGCGCTGTATAGTGAGGAGGAGGCGCCATTGTAGTGATTACTTTGCACTGTATAGTGGGGAGGAGGCTCCATTGTAGTGATTACTTTGCACTGTATAGTGGGGAGGAGGCACCATTGTAGTGATTACTTTGCGCTGTATAGTGGGGAGGAGGCTCCATTGTAGTGATTACTTTGCTCTGTATAGTGGGGAGGAGGCTCCATTGTAGTGATTACTTTGCGCTGTATAGTGGGGAGGAGGCTCCATTGTAGTGATTACTTTGCGCTGTATAGTGAGGAGGAGGCGCCATTGTAGTGATTACTTTGCGCTGTATAGTGGGGAGGAGGCACCATTGTAGTGATTACTTTGCTCTGTATAGTGAGGAGGAGGCGCCATTGTAGTGATTACTTTGCCCTGTATAGTGAGGAGGAGGCGCCATTGTAGTGATTACTTTGCACTGTATAGTGGGGAGGAGGCTCCATTGTAGTGATTACTTTGCACTGTATAGTGGGGAGGAGGCACCATTGTAGTGATTACTTTGCGCTGTATAGTGGGGAGGAGGCTCCATTGTAGTGATTACTTTGCTCTGTATAGTGGGGAGGAGGCTCCATTGTAGTGATTACTTTGCGCTGTATAGTGGGGAGGAGGCTCCATTGTAGTGATTACTTTGCGCTGTATAGTGAGGAGGAGGCGCCATTGTAGTGATTACTTTGCGCTGTATAGTGGGGAGGAGGCACCATTGTAGTGATTACTTTGCTCTGTATAGTGGGGAGGAGGCTCCATTGTAGTGATTACTTTGCTCTGTATAGTGGGGAGGAGGCTCCATTGTAGTGATTACTTTGCGCTGTATAGTGGGGAGGAGGCTCCATTGTAGTGATTACTTTGCACTGTATAGTGGGGAGGAGGCTCCATTGTAGTGATTACTTTGCGCTGTATAGTGGGGAGGAGGCTCCATTGTAGTGATTACTTTGCGCTGTATAGTGAGTAGGAGGCTCCATTGTAGTGATTACTTTGCGCTGTATACTGAGGAGGAGGCTCCATTGTAGTGATTACTTTGCACTGTATAGTGGGGAGGAGGCACCATTGTAGTGATTACTTTGCACTGTATAGTGGGGAGGAGGCTCCATTGTAGTGATTACTTTGCGCTGTATAGTGAGGAGGAGGCTCCATTGTAGTGATTACTTTGCTCTGTATAGTGAGGAGGAGGCTCCATTGTACTGATTACTTTGCGCTGTATAGTGGGGAGGAGGCTCCATTGTAGTGATTACTTTGCGCTGTATAGTGGGGAGGAGGCTCCATTGTAGTGATTACTTTGCGCTGTATAGTGAGGAGGAGGCTCCATTGTAGTGATTACTTTGCGCTGTATAGTGGGGAGGAGGCTCCATTGTAGTGATTACTTTGCTCTGTATAGTGAGGAGGAGGCTCCATTGTAGTGATTACTTTGCTCTGTATAGTGAGGAGGAGGCTCCATTGTAGTGATTACTTTTCACTGTATAGTGAGGAGGAGGCTCCATTGTAGTGATTACTTTGCGCTGTATAGTGGGGAGGAGGCTCCATTGTAGTGATTACTTTGCTCTGTATAGTGAGGAGGAGGCTCCATTGTAGTGATTACTTTGCTCTGTATAGTGGGGAGGAGGCTCCATTGTAGTGATTACTTTGCGCTGTATAGTGAGGAGGAGGCTCCATTGTAGTGATTACTTTACGCTGTGTAGTGAGGAGGAGGCTCCATTGTAGTGATTACTTTGCTCTGTATAGTGAGGAGGAGGCGCCATTGTAGTGATTACTTTGCGCTGTATAGTGAGGAGGAGGCTCCATTGTAGTGATTACTTTGCGCTGTATAGTGGGGAGGAGGCACCATTGTAGTGATTACTTTGCGCTGTATAGTGGGGAGGAGGCTCCATTGTAGTGATTACTTTGCTCTGTATAGTGGGGAGGAGGCTCCATTGTAGTGATTACTTTGCGCTGTATAGTGAGGAGGAGGCTCCATTGTAGTGATTACTTTGCTCTGTATAGTGGGGAGGAGGCACCATTGTAGTGATTACTTTGCACTGTATAGTGAGGAGGAGGCTCCATTGTAGTGATTACTTTGCTCTGTATAGTGGGGAGGAGGCTCCATTGTAGTGATTACTTTGCGCTGTATAGTGGGGAGGAGGCTCCATTGTAGTGATTACTTTGCGCTGTATAGTGGGGAGGAGGCTCCATTGTAGTGATTACTTTGCGCTGTATAGTGAGGAGGAGGCTCCATTGTAGTGATTACTTTGCGCTGTATAGTGGGGAGGAGGCGCCATTGTAGTGATTACTTTGCTCTGTATAGTGAGGAGGAGGCTCCATTGTAGTGATTACTTTGCACTGTATAGTGGGGAGGAGGCGCCATTGTAGTGATTACTTTGCACTGTATAGTGAGGAGGAGGCTCCATTGTAGTGATTACTTTGCGCTGTATAGTCGGGAGGAGACGCCATTGTAGTGATTACTTTGCGCTGTATAGTGAGGAGGAGGCTCCATTGTAGTGATTACTTTGCTCTGTATAGTGAGGAGGAGGCTCCATTGTAGTGATTACTTTGCACTGTATAGTGGGGAGGAGGCTCCATTGTAGTGATTACTTTTCTCTGTATAGTGGGGAGGAGGCTCCATTGTAGTGATTACTTTGCACTGTATAGTGGGGAGGAGGCTCCATTGTAGTGATTACTTTGCACTGTATAGTGGGGAGGAGGCTCCATTGTAGTGATTACTTTGCGCTGTATAGTGGGGAGGAGGCTCCATTGTAGTGATTACTTTGCTCTGTATAGTGGGGAGGAGGCTCCATTGTAGTGATTACTTTGCGCTGTATAGTGGGGAGGAGGCTCCATTGTAGTGATTACTTTGCTCTGTATAGTGGGGAGGAGGCACCATTGTAGTGATTACTTTGCTCTGTATAGTGGGGAGGAGGCTCCATTGTAGTGATTACTTTGCACTGTATAGTGGGGAGGAGGCTCCATTGTAGTGATTACTTTGCTCTGTATAGTGGGGAGGAGGCTCCATTGTAGTGATTACTTTGCGCTGTATAGTGGGGAGGAGGCGCCATTGTAGTGATTACTTTGCTCTGTATAGTGGGGAGGAGGCGCCATTGTAGTGATTACTTTGCTCTGTATAGTGGGGAGGAGGCGCCATTGTAGTGATTACTTTGCTCTGTATAGTGAGGAGGAGGCTCCATTGTAGTGATTACTTTGCTCTGTATAGTGAGGAGGAGGCTCCATTGTAGTGATTACTTTGCTCTGTATAGTGGGGAGGAGGCTCCATTGTAGTGATTACTTTGCTCTGTATAGTGGGGAGGAGGCTCCATTGTAGTGATTACTTTGCTCTGTATAGTGAGGAGGAGGCTCCATTGTAGTGATTACTTTGCACTGTATAGTGGGGAGGAGGCTCCATTGTAGTGATTACTTTGCGCTGTATAGTGAGGAGGAGGCTCCATTGTAGTGATTACTTTGCGCTGTATAGTGAGGAGGAGGCGCCATTGTAGTGATTACTTTGCGCTGTATAGTGAGGAGGAGGCTCCATTGTAGTGATTACTTTGCGCTGTATAGTGGGGAGGAGGCGCCATTGTAGTGATTACTTTGCAATGTATAGTGGGGAGGAGGCTCCATTGTAGTGATTACTTTGCACTGTATAGTGAGGAGGAGGCACCATTGTAGTGATTACTTTGCACTGTATAGTGAGGAGGAGGCTCCATTGTAGTGATTACTTTGCACTGTATAGTGGGGAGGAGGCGCCATTGTAGTGATTACTTTGCACTGTATAGTGGGGAGTAGGCACCATTGTAGTGATTACTTTGCTCTGTATAGTGAGGAGGAGGCGCCATTGTAGTGATTACTTTGCACTGTATAGTGAGGAGGAGGCGCCATTGTAGTGATTACTTTGCACTGTATAGTGAGGAGGAGGCTCCATTGTAGTGATTACTTTGCACTGTATAGTGGGGAGGAGGCTCCATTGTAGTGATTACTTTGCTCTGTATAGTGAGGAGGAGGCTCCATTGTAGTGATTACTTTGCTCTGTATAGTGGGGAGGAGGCTCCATTGTAGTGATTACTTTGCGCTGTATAGTGAGGAGGAGGCTCCATTGTAGTGATTACTTTGCGCTGTGTAGTGAGGAGGAGGCTCCATTGTAGTGATTACTTTGCTCTGTATAGTGAGGAGGAGGCGCCATTGTAGTGATTACTTTGCGCTGTATAGTGAGGAGGAGGCTCCATTGTAGTGATTACTTTGCGCTGTATAGTGGGGAGGAGGCACCATTGTAGTGATTACTTTGCGCTGTATAGTGAGGAGGAGGCTCCATTGTAGTGATTACTTTGCTCTGTATAGTTGGGAGGAGGCTCCATTGTAGTGATTACTTTGCGCTGTATAGTGGGGAGGAGGCTCCATTGTAGTGATTACTTTGCGCTGTATAGTGGGGAGGAGGCTCCATTGTAGTGATTACTTTGCGCTGTATAGTGAGGAGGAGGCTCCATTGTAGTGATTACTTTGCGCTGTATAGTGGGGAGGAGGCGCCATTGTAGTGATTACTTTGCTCTGTATAGTGAGGAGGAGGCTCCATTGTAGTGATTACTTTGCACTGTATAGTGGGGAGGAGGCGCCATTGTAGTGATTACTTTGCACTGTATAGTGAGGAGGAGGCTCCATTGTAGTGATTACTTTGCACTGTATAGTGAGGAGGAGGCTCCATTGTAGTGATTACTTTGCGCTGTATAGTGGGGAGGAGACGCCATTGTAGTGATTACTTTGCGCTGTATAGTGAGGAGGAGGCTCCATTGTAGTGATTACTTTGCTCTGTATAGTGAGGAGGAGGCTCCATTGTAGTGATTACTTTGCACTGTATAGTGGGGAGGAGGCTCCATTGTAGTGATTACTTTGCTCTGTATAGTGGGGAGGAGGCTCCATTGTAGTGATTACTTTGCACTGTATAGTGGGGAGGAGGCTCCATTGTAGTGATTACTTTGCACTGTATAGTGGGGAGGAGGCTCCATTGTAGTGATTACTTTGCGCTGTATAGTGGGGAGGAGGCTCCATTGTAGTGATTACTTTGCTCTGTATAGTGGGGAGGAGGCTCCATTGTAGTGATTACTTTGCGCTGTATAGTGGGGAGGAGGCTCCATTGTAGTGATTACTTTGCTCTGTATAGTGGGGAGGAGGCACCATTGTAGTGATTACTTTGCTCTGTATAGTGGGGAGGAGGCTCCATTGTAGTGATTACTTTGCACTGTATAGTGGGGAGGAGGCTCCATTGTAGTGATTACTTTGCTCTGTATAGTGGGGAGGAGGCTCCATTGTAGTGATTACTTTGCTCTGTATAGTGGGGAGGAGGCGCCATTGTAGTGATTACTTTGCTCTGTATAGTGGGGAGGAGGCGCCATTGTAGTGATTACTTTGCTCTGTATAGTGGGGAGGAGGCGCCATTGTAGTGATTACTTTGCTCTGTATAGTGAGGAGGAGGCTCCATTGTAGTGATTACTTTGCTCTGTATAGTGAGGAGGAGGCTCCATTGTAGTGATTACTTTGCTCTGTATAGTGGGGAGGAGGCTCCATTGTAGTGATTACTTTGCTCTGTATAGTGGGGAGGAGGCTCCATTGTAGTGATTACTTTGCTCTGTATAGTGAGGAGGAGGCTCCATTGTAGTGATTACTTTGCACTGTATAGTGGGGAGGAGGCTCCATTGTAGTGATTACTTTGCGCTGTATAGTGAGGAGGAGGCTCCATTGTAGTGATTACTTTGCGCTGTATAGTGAGGAGGAGGCGCCATTGTAGTGATTACTTTGCGCTGTATAGTGAGGAGGAGGCTCCATTGTAGTGATTACTTTGCGCTGTATAGTGGGGAGGAGGCGCCATTGTAGTGATTACTTTGCACTGTATAGTGGGGAGGAGGCTCCATTGTAGTGATTACTTTGCACTGTATAGTGAGGAGGAGGCACCATTGTAGTGATTACTTTGCACTGTATAGTGAGGAGGAGGCTCCATTGTAGTGATTACTTTGCACTGTATAGTGGGGAGGAGGCGCCATTGTAGTGATTACTTTGCACTGTATAGTGGGGAGTAGGCACCATTGTAGTGATTACTTTGCTCTGTATAGTGAGGAGGAGGCGCCATTGTAGTGATTACTTTGCACTGTATAGTGAGGAGGAGGCGCCATTGTAGTGATTACTTTGCACTGTATAGTGAGGAGGAGGCTCCATTGTAGTGATTACTTTGCACTGTATAGTGGGGAGGAGGCTCCATTGTAGTGATTACTTTGCACTGTATAGTGGGGAGGAGGCTCCATTGTAGTGATTACTTTGCACTGTATAGTGGGGAGGAGGCTCCATTGTAGTGATTACTTTGCTCTGTATAGTGAGGAGGAGGCTCCATTGTAGTGATTACTTTGAACTGTATAGTGGGGAGGAGGCTCCATTGTAGTGATTACTTTGCTCTGTATAGTGAGGAGGAGGCTCCATTGTAGTGATTACTTTGCGCTGTATAGTGGGGAGGAGGCTCCATTGTAGTGATTACTTTGCTCTGTATAGTGAGGAGGAGGCGCCATTGTAGTGATTACTTTGCACTGTATAGTGAGGAGGAGGCGCCATTGTAGTGATTACTTTGCACTGTATAGTGGGGAGGAGGCTCCATTGTAGTGATTACTTTGCGCTGTATAGTGAGGAGGAGGCGCCATTGTAGTGATTACTTTGCTCTGTATAGTGGGGAGGAGGCTCCATTGTAGTGATTACTTTGCTCTGTATAGTGGGGAGGAGGCTCCATTGTAGTGATTACTTTGCTCTGTATAGTGAGGAGGAGGCTCCATTGTAGTGATTACTTTGCGCTGTATAGTGAGGAGGAGGCACCATTGTAGTGATTACTTTGCTCTGTATAGTGGGGAGGAGGCTCCATTGTAGAGATTACTTTGCACTGTATAGTGAGGAGGAGGCTCCATTGTAGTGATTACTTTGCTCTGTATAGTGGGGAGGAGGCGCCATTGTAGTGATTACTTTGCTCTGTATAGTGAGGAGGAGGCTCCATTGTAGTGATTACTTTGCGCTGTATAGTGGGGAGGAGGCTCCATTGTAGTGATTACTTTGCGCTGTATAGTGGGGAGGAGGCTCCATTGTAGTGATTACTTTGCACTGTATAGTGGGGAGGAGGCACCATTGTAGTGATTACTTTGCTCTGTATAGTGGGGAGGAGGCACCATTGTAGTGATTACTTTGCACTGTATAGTGGGGAGGAGGCTCCATTGTAGTGATTACTTTGCTCTGTATAGTGGGGAGGAGGCTCCATTGTAGTGATTACTTTGCGCTGTATAGTGGGGAGGAGGCTCCATTGTAGTGATTACTTTGCACTGTATAGTGGGGAGGAGGCTCCATTGTAGTGATTACTTTGCACTGTATAGTGGGGAGTAGGCTCCATTGTAGTGATTACTTTGCACTGTATAGTGAGGAGGAGGCGCCATTGTAGTAATTACTTTGCACTGTATAGTGGGGAGGAGGCTCCATTGTAGTGATTACTTTGCTCTGTATAGTGAGGAGGAGGCTCCATTGTAGTGATTACTTTGCACTGTAAAGTGGGGAGGAGGCTCCATTGTAGTGATTACTTTGCACTGTATAGTGAGGAGGAGGCGCCATTGTAGTGATTACTTTGCAGTGTATAGTGGGGAGGAGGCTCCATTGTAGTGATTACTTTGCACTGTATAGTGGGGAGGAGGCTCCATTGTAGTGATTACTTTGCACTGTATAGTGAGGAGGAGGCGCCATTGTAGTGATTACTTTGCACTGTATAGTGGGGAGGAGGCTCCATTGTAGTGATTACTTTGCTCTGTATAGTGGGGAGGAGGCTCCATTGTAGTGATTACTTTGCACTGTATAGTGGGGAGGAGTCTCCATTGTAGTGATTACTTTGCGCCGTATAGTGATGAGGAGGCCACATTGTAGTGATTACTTTGCACTGTATAGTGAGGAGGAGGCGCCATTGTAGTGATTACTTTGCGCTGTATAGTGAGGAGGAGGCTCCATTGTAGTGATTACTTTGCGCTGTGTAGTGAGGAGGAGGCTCCATTGTAGTGATTACTTTGCGCTGTATAGTGGGGAGGAGGCTCCATTGTAGTGATTACTTTGCACTGTATAGTGAGGAGGAGGCTCCATTGTAGTGATTACTTTGCTCTGTATAGTGAGGAGGAGGCTCCATTGTAGTGATTACTTTGCACTGTATAGTGAGGAGGAGGCTCCATTGTAGTGATTACTTTGCTCTGTATAGTGAGGAGGAGGCTCCATTGTAGTGATTACTTTGCACTGTATAGTGGGGAGGAGGCGCCATTGTAGTGATTACTTTGCGCTGTATAGTGAGGAGGAGGCTCCATTGTAGTGATTACTTTGCTCTGTATAGTGAGGAGGAGGCTCCATTGTAGTGATTACTTTGCACTGTATAGTGGGGAGGAGGCTCCATTGTAGTGATTACTTTGCTCTGTATAGTGAGGAGGAGGCTCCATTGTAGTGATTACTTTGCTCTGTATAGTGAGGAGGAGGCTCCATTGTAGTGATTACTTTGCACTGTATAGTGGGGAGGAGGCGCCATTGTAGTGATTACTTTGCGCTGTATAGTGGGGAGGAGGCTCCATTGTAGTGATTACTTTGCGCTGTATAGTTGGGAGGAGGCTCCATTGTAGTGATTACTTTGCACTGTATAGTGGGGAGGAGGCTCCATTGTAGTGATTACTTTGCGCTGTATAGTGGGGAGGAGGCTCCATTGTAGTGATTACTTTGCGCTGTATAGTGGGGAGGAGGCACCATTGTAGTGATTACTTTGCGCTGTATAGTGAGGAGGAGGCGCCATTGTAGTGATTACTTTGCGCTGTATAGTGGGGAGGAGGCTCCATTGTAGTGATTACTTTGCTCTGTATAGTGGGGAGGAGGCTCCATTGTAGTGATTACTTTGCACTGTATAGTGGGGAGGAGGCTCCATTGTAGTGATTACTTTGCACTGTATAGTGGGGAGGAGGCTCCATTGTAGTGATTACTTTGCTCTGTATAGTGGGGAGGAGGCTCCATTGTAGTGATTACTTTGCACTGTATAGTGGGGAGGAGGCTCCATTGTAGTGATTACTTTGCTCTGTATAGTGAGGAGGAGGCTCCATTGTAGTGATTACTTTGCTCTGTATAGTGGGGAGGAGGCTCCATTGTAGTGATTACTTTGCTCTGTATAGTGGGGAGGAGGCTCCATTGTAGTGATTACTTTGCTCTGTATTGTGGGGAGGAGGCTCCATTGTAGTGATTACTTTGCACTGTATAGTGGGGAGGAGGCTCCATTGTAGTGATTACTTTGCGCTGTATAGTGGGGAGGAGGCTCCATTGTAGTGATTACTTTGCGCTGTATAGTGGGGAGGAGGCTCCATTGTAGTGATTACTTTGCGCTGTATAGTGGGGAGGAGGCTCCATTGTAGTGATTACTTTGCGCTGTATAGTGGGGAGGAGGCTCCATTGTAGTTACTTTGCGCTGTATAGTGGGGAGGAGGCTCCATTGTAGTGATTACTTTGCACTGTATAGTGGGGAGGAGGCTCCATTGTAGTGATTACTTTGCTCTGTATAGTGTGGAGGAGGCTCCATTGTAGTGATTACTTTGCACTGTATAGTGGGGAGGAGGCTCCATTGTAGTGATTACTTTGCGCTGTATAGTGGGGAGGAGGCTCCATTGTAGTGATTACTTTGCGCTGTATAGTGGGGAGGAGGCGCCATTGTAGTGATTACTTTGCTCTGTATAGTGGGGAGGAGGCTCTGTATAGTGGGGAGGAGGCTCCATTGTAGTGATTACTTTGCTCTGTATAGTGGGGAGGAGGCTCCATTGTAGTGATTACTTTGCACTGTATAGTGAGGAGTAGGCTCCATTGTAGTGATTACTTTGCTCTGTATAGTGGGGAGGAGGCTCCATTGTAGTGATTACTTTGCTCTGTATAGTGAGGAGGAGGCTCCATTGTAGTGATTACTTTGCGCTGTATAGCGAGGAGGAGGCTCCATTGTAGTGATTACTTTGCACTGTATAGTGGGGAGGAGGCTCCATTGTAGTGATTACTTTGCTCTGTATAGTGGGGAGGAGGCTCCATTGTAGTGATTACTTTGCTCTGTATAGTGGGGAGGAGGCTCCATTGTAGTGATTACTTTGCGCTGTATAGTGGGGAGGAGGCTCCATTGTAGTGATTACTTTGCTCTGTATAGTGAGGAGGAGGCTCCATTGTAGTGATTACTTTTCACTGTATAGTGAGGAGGAGGCTCCATTGTAGTGATTACTTTGCGCTGTATAGTGGGGAGGAGGCTCCATTGTAGTTTTTAGTTTGCTCTGTATAGTGAGGAGGAGGCTCCATTGTAGTGATTACTTTGCTCTGTATAGTGAGGAGGAGGCTCCATTGTAGTGATTACTTTGCTCTGTATAGTGAGGAGGAGGCTCCATTGTAGTGATTACTTTGCGCTGTATAGTGGGGAGGAGGCTCCATTGTAGTGATTACTTTGCTCTGTATAGTGGGGAGGAGGCTCCATTGTAGTGATTACTTTGCGCTGTATAGTGGGGAGGAGGCTCCATTGTAGTGATTACTTTGCTCTGTATAGTGGGGAGGAGGCTCCATTGTAGTGATTACTTTGCTCTGTATAGTGGGGAGGAGGCACCATTGTAGTGATTACTTTGCACTGTATAGTGGGGAGGAGGCTCCATTGTAGTGATTACTTTGCACTGTATAGTGAGGAGGAGGCTCCATTGTAGTGATTACTTTGCACTGTATAGTGGGGAGGAGGCACCATTGTAGTGATTACTTTGCACTGTATAGTGGGGAGGAGGCTCCATTGTAGTGATTACTTTGCTCTGTATAGTGGGGAGGAGGCACCATTGTAGTGATTACTTTGCACTGTATAGTGGGGAGGAGGCTCCATTGTAGTGATTACTTTGCGCTGTATAGTGGGGAGGAGGCTCCATTGTAGTGATTACTTTGCTCTGTATAGTGGGGAGGAGGCTCCATTGTAGTGATTACTTTGCGCTGTATAGTGGGGAGGAGGCTCCATTGTAGTGATTACTTTGCGCTGTATAGTGGGGAGGAGGCTCCATTGTAGTGATTACTTTGCTCTGTATAGTGAGGAGGAGGCTCCATTGTAGTGATTACTTTGCTCTGTATAGTGAGGAGGAGGCTCCATTGTAGTGATTACTTTGCTCTGTATAGTGAGGAGGAGGCTCCATTGTAGTGATTACTTTGCTCTGTATAGTGGGGAGGAGGCTCCATTGTAGTGATTACTTTGCTCTGTATAGTGGGGAGGAGGCTCCATTGTAGTGATTAGTTTGCTCTGTATAGTGAGGAGGAGGCTCCATTGTAGTGATTACTTTGCTCTGTATAGTGAGGAGGAGGCTCCATTGTAGTGATTACTTTGCTCTGTATAGTGAGGAGGAGGCTCCATTGTAGTGATTACTTTGCTCTGTATAGTGGGGAGGAGGCTCCATTGTAGTGATTAGTTTGCTCTGTATAGTGAGGAGGAGGCTCCATTGTAGTGATTAGTTTGCTGTGTATAGTGAGGAGGAGGCTCCATTGTAGTGATTACTTTGCACTGTATAGTGAGGAGGAGGCTCCATTGTAGTGATTACTTTGCTCTGTGTAGTGAGGAGGAGGCTCCATTGTAGTGATTACTTTGCTCTGTATAGTGAGGAGGAGGCTCCATTGTAGTGATTACTTTGCACTGTATAGTGGGGAGGAGGCTCCATTGTAGTGATTACTTTGCACTGTATAGTGGGGAGGAGGCTCCATTGTAGTGATTACTTTGCGCTGTATAGTGGGGAGGAGGCTCAATTGTAGTGATTACTTTGCACTGTATAGTGGGGAGGAGGCTCCATTGTAGTGACTACTTTGCACTGTATAGTGGGGAGGAGGCTCCATTGTAGTGATTACTTTGCACTGTATAGTGAGGAGGAGGCTCCATTGTAGTGATTACTTTGCTCTGTATAGTGGGGAGGAGGCTCCATTGTAGTGATTACTTTGCACTGTATAGTAGGGAGGAGGCTCCATTGTAGTGATTACTTTGCACTGTATAGTGAGGAGGCGCCATTGTAGTGATTACTTTGCACTGTATAGTGGGGAGGAGTCTCCATTGTAGTGATTACTTTGCACTGTATAGTGAGGAGGAGGCTCCATTGTAGTGATTACTTTGCACTGTATAGTGGGGAGGAGTCTCCATTGTAGTGATTACTTTGCACTGTATAGTGGGGAGGAGGCACCATTGTAGTGATTACTTTGCTCTGTATAGTGGGGAGGAGGCTCCATTGTAGTGATTACTTTGCGCTGTATAGTGGGGAGGAGGCTCCATTGTAGTGATTACTTTGCACTGTATAGTGGGGAGGAGGCTCCATTGTAGTGATTACTTTGCTCTGTATAGTGGGGAGGAGGCTCCATTGCAGTGATTACTTTGCACTGTATAGTGGGGAGGAGGCTCCATTGTAGTGATTACTTTGCACTGTATAGTGGGGAGGAGGCTCCATTGTAGTGATTACTTTGCACTGTATAGTGGGGAGGAGGCTCCATTGTAGTGATTACTTTGCACTGTATAGTGGGGAGGAGGCTCCATTGTAGTGATTACTTTGCTCTGTATAGTGGGGAGGAGGCTCCATTGTAGTGATTACTTTGCTCTGTATAGTGAGGAGGAGGCACCATTGTAGTGATTACTTTGCTCTGTATAGTGGGGAGGAGGCTCCATTGTAGTGATTACTTTGCGCTGTATAGTGGGGAGGAGGCTCCATTGTAGTGATTACTTTGCTCTGTATAGTGAGGAGGAGGCTCCATTGTAGTGATTACTTTGCGCTGTATAGTGGGGAGGAGGCTCCATTGTAGTGATTACTTTGCTCTGTATAGTGGGGAGGAGGCTCCATTGTAGTGATTACTTTGCTCTGTATAGTGAGGAGGAGGCACCATTGTAGTGATTACTTTGCTCTGTATAGTGGGGAGGAGCCTCCATTGTAGTGATTACTTTGCTCTGTATAGTGAGGAGGAGGCTCAATTGTAGTGATTACTTTGCTCTGTATAGTGAGGAGGAGGCACCATTGTAGTGATTACTTTGCTCTGTATAGTGGGGAGGAGGCTCCATTGTAGTGATTACTTTGCTCTGTATAGTGAGGAGGAGGCACCATTGTAGTGATTACTTTGCTCTGTATAGTGGGGAGGAGCCTCCATTGTAGTGATTACTTTGCTCTGTATAGTGAGGAGGAGGCTCAATTGTAGTGATTACTTTGCTCTGTATAGTGAGGAGGAGGCACCATTGTAGTGATTACTTTGCTCTGTATAGTGGGGAGGAGGCACCATTGTAGTGATTACTTTGCTCTGTATAGTGAGGAGGAGGCTCCATTGTAGTGATTACTTTGCTCTGTATAGTGGGGAGGAGGCTCCATTGTAGTGATTACTTTGCGCTGTATAGTGGGGAGGAGGCTCCATTGTAGTGATTACTTTGCGCTGTATAGTGGGGAGGAGGCTCCATTGTAGTGATTACTTTGCTCTGTATAGTGAGGAGGAGGCTCCATTGTAGTGATTACTTTGCGCTGTATAGTGAGGAGGAGGCTCCATTGTAGTGATTACTTTGCTCTGTATAGTGGGGAGGAGGCTCCATTGTAGTGATTACTTTGCGCTGTATAGTGGGGAGGAGGCTCCATTGTAGTGATTACTTTGCGCTGTACAGTGGGGAGGAGGCTCCATTGTAGTGATTACTTTGCACTGTATAGTGGGGAGTAGGCTCCATTGTAGTGATTACTTTGCACTGTATAGTGAGGAGGAGGCTCCATTGTAGTGATTACTTTGCTCTGTATAGTGAGGAGGAGGCTCCATTGTAGTGATTACTTTGCACTGTATAGTGAGGAGGAGGCTCCATTGTAGTGATTACTTTGCGCTGTATAGTGGGGAGGAGGCTCCATTGTAGTGATTACTTTGCACTGTATAGTGGGGAGGAGGCTCCATTGTAGTGATTACTTTGCGCTGTATAGTGGGGAGGAGGCTCCATTGTAGTGATTACTTTGCGCTGTATAGTGAGGAGGAGGCTCCATTGTAGTGATTACTTTGCACTGTATAGTGGGGAGGAGGCTCCATTGTAGTGATTACTTTGCACTGTATAGTGGGGAGGAGGCTCCATTGTAGTGATTACTTTGCGCTGTATAGTGGGGAGGAGGCTCCATTGTAGTGATTACTTTGCACTGTATAGTGAGGAGGAGGCTCCATTGTAGTGATTACTTTGCGCTGTATAGTGGGGAGGAGGCTCCATTGTAGTGATTACTTTGCGCTGTATAGTGAGGAGGAGGCTCCATTGTAGTGATTACTTTGCGCTGTATAGTGGGGAGGAGGCTCCATTGTAGTGATTACTTTGCGCTGTATAGTGGGGAGGAGGCTCCATTGTAGTGATTACTTTGCACTGTATAGTGAGGAGGAGGCTCCATTGTAGTGATTACTTTGCGCTGTATAGTGGGGAGGAGGCTCCATTGTAGTGATTACTTTGCGCTGTATAGTGGGGAGGAGGCGCCATTGTAGTGATTACTTTGCGCTGTATAGTGGGGAGGAGGCGCCATTGTAGTGATTACTTTGCGCTGTATAGTGGGGAGGAGGCGCCATTGTAGTGATTACTTTGCGCTGTATAGTGGGGAGGAGGCGCCATTGTAGTGATTACTTTGCGCTGTATAGTGGGGAGGAGGATCCATTGTAGTGATTACTTTGCACTGTATAGTGAGGAGGAGGCACCATTGTAGTGATTACTTTGCTCTGTATAGTGAGGAGGAGGCTCCATTGTAGTGATTACTTTGCTCTGTATAGTGAGGAGGAGGCTCCATTGTAGTGATTACTTTGCTCTGTATAGTGGGGAGGAGGCTCCATTGTAGTGATTACTTTGCACTGTATAGTGGGGAGGAGGCTCCATTGTAGTGATTACTTTGCGCTGTATAGTGAGGAGGAGGCTCCATTGTAGTGATTACTTTGCACTGTATAGTGAGGAGGAGGCTCCATTGTAGTGATTACTTTGCTCTGTATAGTGAGGAGGAGGCTCCATTGTAGTGATTACTTTGCTCTGTATAGTGGGGAGGAGGCTCCATTGTAGTGATTACTTTGCACTGTATAGTGGGGAGGAGGCGCCATTGTAGTGATTACTTTGCGCTGTATAGTGGGGAGGAGGCTCCATTGTAGTGATTACTTTGCTCTGTATAGTGGGGAGGAGGCGCCATTGTAGTGATTACTTTGCGCTGTATAGTGAGGAGGAGGCTCCATTGTAGTGATTACTTTGCTCTGTATAGTGAGGAGGAGGCTCCATTGTAGTGATTACTTTGCACTGTACAGTGGGGAGGAGGCGCCATTGTAGTGATTACTTTGCTCTGTATAGTGGGGAGGAGGCTCCATTGTAGTGATTACTTTGCACTGTATAGTGGGGAGGAGGCGCCATTGTAGTGATTACTTTGCGCTGTATAGTGGGGAGGAGGCTCCATTGTAGTGATTACTTTGCGCTGTATAGTGGGGAGGAGGCACCATTGTAGTGATTACTTTGCTCTGTATAGTGAGGAGGAGGCGCCATTGTAGTGATTACTTTGCTCTGTATAGTGGGGAGGAGGCTCCATTGTAGTGATTACTTTGCACTGTATAGTGGGGAGGAGGCACCATTGTAGTGATTACTTTGCGCTGTATAGTGGGGAGGAGGCTCCATTGTAGTGATTACTTTGCACTGTATAGTGAGGAGGAGGCTCCATTGTAGTGATTACTTTGCTCTGTATAGTGGGGAGGAGGCTCCATTGTAGTGATTACTTTGCACTGTATAGTGGGGAGGAGGCGCCATTGTAGTGATTACTTTGCGCTGTATAGTGGGGAGGAGGCTCCATTGTAGTGATTACTTTGCACTGTATAGTGAGGAGGAGGCACCATTGTAGTGATTACTTTGCGCTGTATAGTGGGGAGGAGGCTCCATTGTAGTGATTACTTTGCTCTGTATAGTGAGGAGGAGGCTCCATTGTAGTGATTACTTTGCTCTGTATAGTGAGGAGGAGGCGCCATTGTAGTGATTACTTTGCTCTGTATAGTGAGGAAGAGGCTCCATTGTAGTGATTACTTTGCACTGTATAGTGGGGAGGAGGCTCCATTGTAGTGATTACTTTGCACTGTATAGTGGGGAGGAGGCGCCATTGTAGTGATTACTTTGCGCTGTATAGTGGGGAGGAGGCTCCATTGTAGTGATTACTTTGCGCTGTATAGTGGGGAGGAGGCTCCATTGTAGTGATTACTTTGCGCTGTATAGTGAGGAGGAGGCGCCATTGTAGTGATTACTTTGCTCTGTATAGTGGGGAGGAGGCTCCATTGTAGTGATTACTTTGCGCTGTATAGTGGGGAGAAGGCTCCATTGTAGTGATTACTTTGCTCTGTATAGTGAGGAGGAGGCTCCATTGTAGTGATTACTTTGCTCTGTATAGTGAGGAGGAGGCTCCATTGTAGTGATTACTTTGCACTGTATAGTGAGGAGGAGGCTCCATTGTAGTGATTACTTTGCACTGTATAGTGGGGAGGAGTCTCCATTGTAGTGATTACTTTGCACTGTATAGTGGGGAGGAGGCTCCATTGTAGTGATTACTTTGCACTGTATAGTGGGGAGGAGGCTCCATTGTAGTGATTACTTTGCTCTGTATAGTGAGGAGGAGGCTCCATTGTAGTGATTACTTTGCGCTGTATAGTGGGGAGGAGGCTCCATTGTAGTGATTACTTTGCGCTGTATAGTGGGGAGGAGGCTCCATTGTAGTGATTACTTTGCGCTGTATAGTGAGGAGGAGGCTCCATTGTAGTGATTACTTTGCTCTGTATAGTGGGGAGGAGGCTCCATTGTAGTGATTACTTTGCGCTGTATAGTGGGGAGGAGGCTCCATTGTAGTGATTACTTTGCGCTGTATAGTGGGGAGGAGGCGCCATTGTAGTGATTACTTTGCGCTGTATAGTGGGGAGGAGGCTCCATTGTAGTGATTACTTTGCACTGTATAGTGGGGAGGAGGCTCCATTGTAGTGATTACTTTGCTCCGTATAGTGGGGAGGAGGCTCCATTGTAGTGATTACTTTGCTCTGTATAGTGGGGAGGAGGCTCCATTGTAGTGATTACTTTGCGCTGTATAGTGGGGAGGAGGCGCCATTGTAGTGATTACTTTGCACTGTATAGTGAGGAGGAGGCTCCATTGTAGTGATTACTTTGCTCTGTATAGTGGGGAGGAGGCTCCATTGTAGTGATTACTTTGCACTGTATAGTGAGGAGGAGGCTCCATTGTAGTGATTACTTTGCTCTGTATAGTGGGGAGGAGGCTCCATTGTAGTGATTACTTTGCACTGTATAGTGGGGAGGAGGCTCCATTGTAGTGATTACTTTGCTCCGTATAGTGGGGAGGAGGCACCATTGTAGTGATTACTTTGCACTGTATAGTGGGGAGGAGGCTCCATTGTAGTGATTACTTTGCTCTGTATAGTGGGGAGGAGGCTCCATTGTAGTGATTACTTTGCGCTGTATAGTGGGGAGGAGGCGCCATTGTAGTGATTACTTTGCACTGTATAGTGAGGAGGAGGCTCCATTGTAGTGATTACTTTGCTCTGTATAGTGGGGAGGAGGCTCCATTGTAGTGATTACTTTGCACTGTATAGTGGGGAGGAGGCTCCATTGTAGTGATTACTTTGCACTGTATAGTGGGGAGGAGGCACCATTGTAGTGATTACTTTGCTCTGTATAGTGGGGAGGAGGCTCCATTGTAGTGATTACTTTGCGCTGTATAGTGGGGAGGAGGCTCCATTGTAGTGATTACTTTGCTCTGTATAGTGAGGAGGAGGCTCCATTGTAGTGATTACTTTTCACTGTATAGTGAGGAGGAGGCTCCATTGTAGTGATTACTTTGCGCTGTATAGTGGGGAGGAGGCTCCATTGTAGTTTTTAGTTTGCTCTGTATAGTGAGGAGGAGGCTCCATTGTAGTGATTACTTTGCTCTGTATAGTGAGGAGGAGGCTCCATTGTAGTGATTACTTTGCTCTGTATAGTGAGGAGGAGGCTCCATTGTAGTGATTACTTTGCGCTGTATAGTGGGGAGGAGGCTCCATTGTAGTGATTACTTTGCTCTGTATAGTGGGGAGGAGGCTCCATTGTAGTGATTACTTTGCGCTGTATAGTGGGGAGGAGGCTCCATTGTAGTGATTACTTTGCTCTGTATAGTGGGGAGGAGGCTCCATTGTAGTGATTACTTTGCTCTGTATAGTGGGGAGGAGGCACCATTGTAGTGATTACTTTGCACTGTATAGTGGGGAGGAGGCTCCATTGTAGTGATTACTTTGCACTGTATAGTGAGGAGGAGGCTCCATTGTAGTGATTACTTTGCACTGTATAGTGGGGAGGAGGCACCATTGTAGTGATTACTTTGCACTGTATAGTGGGGAGGAGGCTCCATTGTAGTGATTACTTTGCTCTGTATAGTGGGGAGGAGGCACCATTGTAGTGATTACTTTGCACTGTATAGTGGGGAGGAGGCTCCATTGTAGTGATTACTTTGCGCTGTATAGTGGGGAGGAGGCTCCATTGTAGTGATTACTTTGCTCTGTATAGTGGGGAGGAGGCTCCATTGTAGTGATTACTTTGCGCTGTATAGTGGGGAGGAGGCTCCATTGTAGTGATTACTTTGCGCTGTATAGTGGGGAGGAGGCTCCATTGTAGTGATTACTTTGCTCTGTATAGTGAGGAGGAGGCTCCATTGTAGTGATTACTTTGCTCTGTATAGTGAGGAGGAGGCTCCATTGTAGTGATTACTTTGCTCTGTATAGTGAGGAGGAGGCTCCATTGTAGTGATTACTTTGCTCTGTATAGTGGGGAGGAGGCTCCATTGTAGTGATTACTTTGCTCTGTATAGTGGGGAGGAGGCTCCATTGTAGTGATTAGTTTGCTCTGTATAGTGAGGAGGAGGCTCCATTGTAGTGATTACTTTGCTCTGTATAGTGAGGAGGAGGCTCCATTGTAGTGATTACTTTGCTCTGTATAGTGAGGAGGAGGCTCCATTGTAGTGATTACTTTGCTCTGTATAGTGGGGAGGAGGCTCCATTGTAGTGATTAGTTTGCTCTGTATAGTGAGGAGGAGGCTCCATTGTAGTGATTAGTTTGCTCTGTATAGTGAGGAGGAGGCTCCATTGTAGTGATTACTTTGCACTGTATAGTGAGGAGGAGGCTCCATTGTAGTGATTACTTTGCTCTGTGTAGTGAGGAGGAGGCTCCATTGTAGTGATTACTTTGCTCTGTATAGTGAGGAGGAGGCTCCATTGTAGTGATTACTTTGCACTGTATAGTGGGGAGGAGGCTCCATTGTAGTGATTACTTTGCACTGTATAGTGGGGAGGAGGCTCCATTGTAGTGATTACTTTGCGCTGTATAGTGGGGAGGAGGCTCAATTGTAGTGATTACTTTGCACTGTATAGTGGGGAGGAGGCTCCATTGTAGTGACTACTTTGCACTGTATAGTGGGGAGGAGGCTCCATTGTAGTGATTACTTTGCACTGTATAGTGAGGAGGAGGCTCCATTGTAGTGATTACTTTGCTCTGTATAGTGGGGAGGAGGCTCCATTGTAGTGATTACTTTGCACTGTATAGTAGGGAGGAGGCTCCATTGTAGTGATTACTTTGCACTGTATAGTGAGGAGGCGCCATTGTAGTGATTACTTTGCACTGTATAGTGGGGAGGAGTCTCCATTGTAGTGATTACTTTGCACTGTATAGTGAGGAGGAGGCTCCATTGTAGTGATTACTTTGCACTGTATAGTGGGGAGGAGTCTCCATTGTAGTGATTACTTTGCACTGTATAGTGGGGAGGAGGCACCATTGTAGTGATTACTTTGCTCTGTATAGTGGGGAGGAGGCTCCATTGTAGTGATTACTTTGCGCTGTATAGTGGGGAGGAGGCTCCATTGTAGTGATTACTTTGCACTGTATAGTGGGGAGGAGGCTCCATTGTAGTGATTACTTTGCTCTGTATAGTGGGGAGGAGGCTCCATTGCAGTGATTACTTTGCACTGTATAGTGGGGAGGAGGCTCCATTGTAGTGATTACTTTGCACTGTATAGTGGGGAGGAGGCTCCATTGTAGTGATTACTTTGCACTGTATAGTGGGGAGGAGGCTCCATTGTAGTGATTACTTTGCACTGTATAGTGGGGAGGAGGCTCCATTGTAGTGATTACTTTGCTCTGTATAGTGGGGAGGAGGCTCCATTGTAGTGATTACTTTGCTCTGTATAGTGAGGAGGAGGCACCATTGTAGTGATTACTTTGCTCTGTATAGTGGGGAGGAGGCTCCATTGTAGTGATTACTTTGCGCTGTATAGTGGGGAGGAGGCTCCATTGTAGTGATTACTTTGCTCTGTATAGTGAGGAGGAGGCTCCATTGTAGTGATTACTTTGCGCTGTATAGTGGGGAGGAGGCTCCATTGTAGTGATTACTTTGCTCTGTATAGTGGGGAGGAGGCTCCATTGTAGTGATTACTTTGCTCTGTATAGTGAGGAGGAGGCACCATTGTAGTGATTACTTTGCTCTGTATAGTGGGGAGGAGCCTCCATTGTAGTGATTACTTTGCTCTGTATAGTGAGGAGGAGGCTCAATTGTAGTGATTACTTTGCTCTGTATAGTGAGGAGGAGGCACCATTGTAGTGATTACTTTGCTCTGTATAGTGGGGAGGAGGCTCCATTGTAGTGATTACTTTGCTCTGTATAGTGAGGAGGAGGCACCATTGTAGTGATTACTTTGCTCTGTATAGTGGGGAGGAGCCTCCATTGTAGTGATTACTTTGCTCTGTATAGTGAGGAGGAGGCTCAATTGTAGTGATTACTTTGCTCTGTATAGTGAGGAGGAGGCACCATTGTAGTGATTACTTTGCTCTGTATAGTGGGGAGGAGGCACCATTGTAGTGATTACTTTGCTCTGTATAGTGAGGAGGAGGCTCCATTGTAGTGATTACTTTGCTCTGTATAGTGAGGAGGAGGCTCCATTGTAGTGATTACTTTGCTCTGTATAGTGGGGAGGAGGCTCCATTGTAGTGATTACTTTGCGCTGTATAGTGGGGAGGAGGCTCCATTGTAGTGATTACTTTGCGCTGTATAGTGAGGAGGAGGCACCATTGTAGTGATTACTTTGCTCTGTATAGTGAGGAGGAGGCTCCATTGTAGTGATTACTTTGCTCTGTATAGTGAGGAGGAGGCTCCATTGTAGTGATTACTTTGCTCTGTATAGTGGGGAGGAGGCTCCATTGTAGTGATTACTTTGCACTGTATAGTGGGGAGGAGGCTCCATTGTAGTGATTACTTTGCGCTGTATAGTGAGGAGGAGGCTCCATTGTAGTGATTACTTTGCACTGTATAGTGGGGAGGAGGCGCCATTGTAGTGATTACTTTGCGCTGTATAGTGGGGAGGAGGCTCCATTGTAGTGATTACTTTGCTCTGTATAGTGGGGAGGAGGCGCCATTGTAGTGATTACTTTGCGCTGTATAGTGAGGAGGAGGCTCCATTGTAGTGATTACTTTGCTCTGTATAGTGAGGAGGAGGCTCCATTGTAGTGATTACTTTGCACTGTACAGTGGGGAGGAGGCGCCATTGTAGTGATTACTTTGCTCTGTATAGTGGGGAGGAGGCTCCATTGTAGTGATTACTTTGCACTGTATAGTGGGGAGGAGGCGCCATTGTAGTGATTACTTTGCGCTGTATAGTGGGGAGGAGGCTCCATTGTAGTGATTACTTTGCGCTGTATAGTGGGGAGGAGGCACCATTGTAGTGATTACTTTGCTCTGTATAGTGAGGAGGAGGCGCCATTGTAGTGATTACTTTGCTCTGTATAGTGGGGAGGAGGCTCCATTGTAGTGATTACTTTGCACTGTATAGTGGGGAGGAGGCACCATTGTAGTGATTACTTTGCGCTGTATAGTGGGGAGGAGGCTCCATTGTAGTGATTACTTTGCACTGTATAGTGAGGAGGAGGCTCCATTGTAGTGATTACTTTGCTCTGTATAGTGGGGAGGAGGCTCCATTGTAGTGATTACTTTGCACTGTATAGTGGGGAGGAGGCGCCATTGTAGTGATTACTTTGCGCTGTATAGTGGGGAGGAGGCTCCATTGTAGTGATTACTTTGCACTGTATAGTGAGGAGGAGGCACCATTGTAGTGATTACTTTGCGCTGTATAGTGGGGAGGAGGCTCCATTGTAGTGATTACTTTGCTCTGTATAGTGAGGAGGAGGCTCCATTGTAGTGATTACTTTGCTCTGTATAGTGAGGAGGAGGCGCCATTGTAGTGATTACTTTGCTCTGTATAGTGAGGAAGAGGCTCCATTGTAGTGATTACTTTGCACTGTATAGTGGGGAGGAGGCTCCATTGTAGTGATTACTTTGCACTGTATAGTGGGGAGGAGGCGCCATTGTAGTGATTACTTTGCGCTGTATAGTGGGGAGGAGGCTCCATTGTAGTGATTACTTTGCGCTGTATAGTGGGGAGGAGGCTCCATTGTAGTGATTACTTTGCGCTGTATAGTGAGGAGGAGGCGCCATTGTAGTGATTACTTTGCTCTGTATAGTGGGGAGGAGGCTCCATTGTAGTGATTACTTTGCGCTGTATAGTGGGGAGAAGGCTCCATTGTAGTGATTACTTTGCTCTGTATAGTGAGGAGGAGGCTCCATTGTAGTGATTACTTTGCTCTGTATAGTGAGGAGGAGGCTCCATTGTAGTGATTACTTTGCACTGTATAGTGAGGAGGAGGCTCCATTGTAGTGATTACTTTGCACTGTATAGTGGGGAGGAGTCTCCATTGTAGTGATTACTTTGCACTGTATAGTGGGGAGGAGGCTCCATTGTAGTGATTACTTTGCACTGTATAGTGGGGAGGAGGCTCCATTGTAGTGATTACTTTGCTCTGTATAGTGAGGAGGAGGCTCCATTGTAGTGATTACTTTGCGCTGTATAGTGGGGAGGAGGCTCCATTGTAGTGATTACTTTGCGCTGTATAGTGGGGAGGAGGCTCCATTGTAGTGATTACTTTGCGCTGTATAGTGAGGAGGAGGCTCCATTGTAGTGATTACTTTGCTCTGTATAGTGGGGAGGAGGCTCCATTGTAGTGATTACTTTGCGCTGTATAGTGGGGAGGAGGCTCCATTGTAGTGATTACTTTGCGCTGTATAGTGGGGAGGAGGCGCCATTGTAGTGATTACTTTGCGCTGTATAGTGGGGAGGAGGCTCCATTGTAGTGATTACTTTGCACTGTATAGTGGGGAGGAGGCTCCATTGTAGTGATTACTTTGCTCCGTATAGTGGGGAGGAGGCTCCATTGTAGTGATTACTTTGCTCTGTATAGTGGGGAGGAGGCTCCATTGTAGTGATTACTTTGCGCTGTATAGTGGGGAGGAGGCGCCATTGTAGTGATTACTTTGCACTGTATAGTGAGGAGGAGGCTCCATTGTAGTGATTACTTTGCTCTGTATAGTGGGGAGGAGGCTCCATTGTAGTGATTACTTTGCACTGTATAGTGAGGAGGAGGCTCCATTGTAGTGATTACTTTGCTCTGTATAGTGGGGAGGAGGCTCCATTGTAGTGATTACTTTGCACTGTATAGTGGGGAGGAGGCTCCATTGTAGTGATTACTTTGCTCCGTATAGTGGGGAGGAGGCACCATTGTAGTGATTACTTTGCACTGTATAGTGGGGAGGAGGCTCCATTGTAGTGATTACTTTGCTCTGTATAGTGGGGAGGAGGCTCCATTGTAGTGATTACTTTGCGCTGTATAGTGGGGAGGAGGCGCCATTGTAGTGATTACTTTGCACTGTATAGTGAGGAGGAGGCTCCATTGTAGTGATTACTTTGCTCTGTATAGTGGGGAGGAGGCTCCATTGTAGTGATTACTTTGCACTGTATAGTGGGGAGGAGGCTCCATTGTAGTGATTACTTTGCACTGTATAGTGGGGAGGAGGCACCATTGTAGTGATTACTTTGCTCTGTATAGTGGGGAGGAGGCTCCATTGTAGTGATTACTTTGCACTGTATAGTGGGGAGGAGGCACCATTGTAGTGATTACTTTGCGCTGTATAGTGGGGAGGAGGCACCATTGTAGTGATTACTTTGCACTGTATAGTGGGGAGGAGGCACCATTGTAGTGATTACTTTGCTCTGTATAGTGAGGAGGAGGCTCCATTGTAGTGATTACTTTGCGCTGTATAGTGGGGAGGAGGCTCCATTGTAGTGATTACTTTGCACTGTATAGTGGGGAGGAGGCACCATTGTAGTGATTACTTTGCACTGTATAGTGGGGAGGAGGCACCATTGTAGTGATTACTTTGCACTGTATAGTGGAGAGGAGGCGCCATTGTAGTGATTACTTTGCTCTGTATAGTGGGGAGGAGGCTCCATTGTAGTGATTACTTTGCGCTGTATAGTGGGGAGGAGGCTCCATTGTAGTGATTACTTTGCTCTGTATAGTGGGGAGGAGGCACCATTGTAGTGATTACTTTGCACTGTATAGTGGGGAGGAGGCTCCATTGTAGTGATTACTTTGCACTGTATAGTGGGGAGGAGGCACCATTGTAGTGATTACTTTGCACTATATAGTGGGGAGGAGGCACCATTGTAGTGATTACTTTGCTCTGTATAGTGGGGAGGAGGCTCCATTGTAGTGATTACTTTGCGCTGTATAGTGGGGAGGAGGCTCCATTGTAGTGATTACTTTGCACTGTATAGTGGGGAGGAGGCTCCATTGTAGTGATTACTTTGCACTGTATAGTGAGGAGGAGGCGCCATTGTAGTGATTACTTTGCGCTGTATAGTGGGGAGGAGGCTCCATTGTAGTGATTACTTTGCTCTTTATAGTGGGGAGGAGGCTCCATTGTAGTGATTACTTTGCACTGTATAGTGAGGAGGAGGCTCCATTGTAGTGATTACTTTGCTCTGTATAGTGGGGAGGAGGCACCATTGTAGTGATTACTTTGCACTGTATAGTGGGGAGGAGGCGCCATTGTAGTGATTACTTTGCTTTGTATAGTGGGGAGGAGGCACCATTGTAGTGATTACTTTGCACTGTATAGTGGGGAGGAGGCGCCATTGTAGTGATTACTTTGCACTGTATAGTGGGGAGGAGGCGCCATTGTAGTGATTACTTTGCACTGTATAGTGGGGAGGAGGCGCCATTGTAGTGATTACTTTGCTCTGTATAGTGAGGAGGAGGCTCCATTGTAGTGATTACTTTGCTCTGTATAGTGGGGAGGAGGCACCATTGTAGTGATTACTTTGCGCTGTATAGTGAGGAGGAGGCTCCATTGTAGTGATTACTTTGCGCTGTATAGTGAGGAGGAGGCTCCATTGTAGTGATTACTTTGCGCTGTATAGTGAGGAGGAGGCTCCATTGTAGTGATTACTTTGCTCTGTATAGTGGGGAGGAGGCTCCATTGTAGTGATTACTTTGCGCTGTATAGTGGGGAGGAGGCTCCATTGTAGTGATTACTTTGCTCTGTATAGTGGGGAGGAGGCTCCATTGTAGTGATTACTTTGCGCTGTATAGTGGGGAGGAGGCTCCATTGTAGTGATTACTTTGCTCTGTATAGTGGGGAGGAGGCTCCATTGTAGTGATTACTTTGCACTGTATAGTGGGGAGGAGGCTCCATTGTAGTGATTACTTTGCTCTGTATAGTGGGGAGGAGGCTCCATTGTAGTGATTACTTTGCACTGTATAGTGAGGAGGAGGCTCCATTGTAGTGATTACTTTGCTCTGTATAGTGGGGAGGAGGCTCCATTGTAGTGATTACTTGGCGCTGTATAGTGGGGAGGAGGCTCCATTGTAGTGATTACTTTGCTCTGTATAGTGAGGAGGACGCTCCATTGTAGTGATTACTTTGCTCTGTATAGTGGGGAGGAGGCTCCATTGTAGTGATTACTTTGCACTGTATAGTGGGGAGGAGGCTCCATTGTAGTGATTACTTTGCACTGTATAGTGGGGAGGAGGCTCCATTGTAGTGATTACTTTGCACTGTATAGTGGGGAGGAGGCGCCATTGTAGTGATTACTTTACACTGTATAGTGGGGAGGAGGCTCCATTGTAGTGATTACTTTGCTCTGTATAGTGGGGAGGAGGCTCCATTGTAGTGATTACTTTGCACTGTATAGTGGGGAGGAGGCTCCATTGTAGTGATTACTTTGCTCTGTATAGTGGGGAGGAGGCTCCATTGTAGTGATTACTTTGCACTGTATAGTGAGGAGGAGGCTCCATTGTAGTGATTACTTTGCTCTGTATAGTGGGGAGGAGGCTCCATTGTAGTGATTACTTTGCGCTGTATAGTGGGGAGGAGGCTCCATTGTAGTGATTCCTTTGCTCTGTATAGTGAGGAGGACGCTCCATTGTAGTGATTACTTTGCTCTGTATAGTGGGGAGGAGGCTCCATTGTAGTGATTACTTTGCACTGTATAGTGGGGAGGAGGCTCCATTGTAGTGATTACTTTGCACTGTATAGTGGGGAGGAGGCTCCATTGTAGTGATTACTTTGCACTGTATAGTGGGGAGGAGGCGCCATTGTAGTGATTACTTTACACTGTATAGTGGGGAGGAGGCTCCATTGTAGTGATTACTTTGCTCTGTATAGTGGGGAGGAGGCTCCATTGTAGTGATTACTTTGCGCTGTATTGTGGGGAGGAGGCTCCATTGTAGTGATTACTTTGCGCTGTATAGTGGGGAGGAGGCTCCATTGTAGTGATTACTTTGCGCTGTATAGTGAGGAGGAGGCACCATTGTAGTGATTACTTTGCTCTGTATAGTGAGGAGGAGGCACCATTGTAGTGATTACTTTGCTCTGTATAGTGGGGAGGAGGCTCCATTGTAGTGATTACTTTGCACTGTATAGTGAGGAGGAGGCACCATTGTAGTGATTACTTTGCTCTGTATAGTGAGGAGGAGGCACCATTGTAGTGATTACTTTGCTCTGTATAGTGGGGAGGAGGCTCCATTGTAGTGATTACTTTGCACTGTATAGTGGGGAGGAGGCTCCATTGTAGTGATTACTTTGCACTGTCTAGTGGGGAGGAGGCTCCATTGTAGTGATTACTTTGCGCTGTATAGTGAGGAGGAGGCTCCATTGTAGTGATTACTTTGCGCTGTATAGTGGGGAGGAGGCTCCATTGTAGTGATTACTTTGCGCTGTATAGTGGGGAGGAGGCACCATTGTAGTGATTACTTTGCTCTGTATAGTGGGGAGGAGGCTCCATTGTAGTGATTACTTTGCTCTGTATAGTGAGGAGGAGGCACCATTGTAGTGATTACTTTGCTCTGTATAGTGGGGAGGAGGCTCCATTGTAGTGATTACTTTGCGCTGTATAGTGGGGAGGAGGCTCCATTGTAGTGATTACTTTGCACTGTATAGTAGGGAGGAGGCACCATTGTAGTGATTACTTTGCTCTGTATAGTGGGGAGGAGGCTCCATTGTAGTGATTACTTTGCTCTGTATAGTGGGGAGGAGGCACCATTGTAGTGATTACTTTGCTCTGTATAGTGGGGAGGAGGCTCCATTGTAGTGATTACTTTGCACTGTATAGTAGGGAGGAGGCTCCATTGTAGTGATTACTTTGCGCTGTATAGTGGGGAGGAGGCTCCATTGTAGTGATTACTTTGCTCTGTATAGTGAGGAGGAGGCACCATTGTAGTGATTACTTTGCTCTGTATAGTGGGGAGGAGGCTCCATTGTAGTGATTACTTTGCACTGTATAGTAGGGAGGAGGCACCATTGTAGTGATTACTTTGCTCTGTATAGTGGGGAGGAGGCTCCATTGTAGTGATTACTTTGCTCTGTATAGTGGGGAGGAGGCTCCATTGTAGTGATTACTTTGCTCTGTATAGTGGGGAGGAGGCTCCATTGTAGTGATTACTTTGCACTGTATAGTGAGGAGGAGGCTCCATTGTAGTGATTACTTTGCGCTGTATAGTGGGGAGGAGGCACCATTGTAGTGATTACTTTGCTCTGTATAGTGGGGAGGAGGCTCCATTGTAGTGATTACTTTGCACTGTATAGTGGGGAGGAGGCACCATTGTAGTGATTACTTTGCGCTGTATAGTGGGGAGGAGGCACCATTGTAGTGATTACTTTGCTCTGTATAGTGGGGAGGAGGCTCCATTGTAGTGATTACTTTGCACTGTATAGTGGGGAGGAGGCACCATTGTAGTGATTACTTTGCACTGTATAGTGGGGAGGAGGCTCCATTGTAGTGATTACTTTGCACTGTATAGTGGGGAGGAGGCTCCATTGTAGTGATTACTTTGCGCTGTATAGTGGGGAGTAGGCACCATTGTAGTGATTACTTTGCTCTGTCTAGTGGGGAGGAGGCTCCATTGTAGTGATTACTTTGCTCTGTATAGTGGGGAGGAGGCTCCATTGTAGTGATTACTTTGCACTGTATAGTGAGGAGGAGGCTCCATTGTAGTGATTACTTTGCGCTGTATAGTGGGGAGGAGGCACCATTGTAGTGATTACTTTGCTCTGTATAGTGAGGAGGAGGCTCCATTGTAGTGATTACTTTGCACTGTATAGTGGGGAGGAGGCTCCATTGTAGTGATTACTTTGCGCTGTATAGTGGGGAGGAGGCTCCATTGTAGTGATTACTTTGCTCTGTATAGTGAGGAGAAGGCTCCATTGTAGTGATTACTTTGCTCTGTATAGTGAGGAGGAGGCGCCATTGTAGTGATTACTTTGCTCTGTATAGTGGGGAGGAGGCTCCATTGTAGTGATTACTTTGCGCTGTATAGTGGGGAGGAGGCACCATTGTAGTGATTACTTTGCACTGTATAGTGGGGAGGAGGCGCCATTGTAGTGATTACTTTGCTCTGTATAGTGGGGAGGAGGCTCCATTGTAGTGATTACTTTGCGCTGTATAGTGAGGAGGAGGCTCCATTGTAGTGATTACTTTGCGCTGTATAGTGGGGAGGAGGCTCCATTGTAGTGATTACTTTGCGCTGTATAGTGGGGAGGAGGCTCCATTGTAGTGATTACTTTGCGCTGTATAGTGGGGAGTAGGCACCATTGTAGTGATTACTTTGCTCTGTCTAGTGGGGAGGAGGCTCCATTGTAGTGATTACTTTGCTCTGTATAGTGGGGAGGAGGCTCCATTGTAGTGATTACTTTGCACTGTATAGTGAGGAGGAGGCTCCATTGTAGTGATTACTTTGCGCTGTATAGTGGGGAGGAGGCACCATTGTAGTGATTACTTTGCTCTGTATAGTGAGGAGGAGGCTCCATTGTAGTGATTACTTTGCACTGTATAGTGGGGAGGAGGCTCCATTGTAGTGATTACTTTGCGCTGTATAGTGGGGAGGAGGCTCCATTGTAGTGATTACTTTGCTCTGTATAGTGAGGAGAAGGCTCCATTGTAGTGATTACTTTGCTCTGTATAGTGAGGAGGAGGCGCCATTGTAGTGATTACTTTGCTCTGTATAGTGGGGAGGAGGCTCCATTGTAGTGATTACTTTGCGCTGTATAGTGGGGAGGAGGCACCATTGTAGTGATTACTTTGCGCTGTATAGTGGGGAGGAGGCGCCATTGTAGTGATTACTTTGCTCTGTATAGTGGGGAGGAGGCTCCATTGTAGTGATTACTTTGCGCTGTATAGTGAGGAGGAGGCTCCATTGTAGTGATTACTTTGCGCTGTATAGTGGGGAGGAGGCTCCATTGTAGTGATTACTTTGCGCTGTATAGTGGGGAGGAGGCTCCATTGTAGTGATTACTTTGCGCTGTATAGTGGGGAGGAGGCTCCATTGTAGTGATTTCTTTGCGCTGTATAGTGGGGAGGAGGCTCCATTGTAGTGATTACTTTGCGCTGTATAGTGGGGAGGAGGCTCCATTGTAGTGATTTCTTTGCGCTGTATAGTGGGGAGGAGGCTCCATTGTAGTGATTACTTTGCTCTGTATAGTGGGGAGGAGGCTCCATTGTAGTGATTACTTTGCACTGTATAGTGGGGAGGAGGCTCCATTGTAGTGATTACTTTGCACTGTATAGTGGGGAGGAGGCTCCATTTTAGTGATTACTTTGCACTGTATAGTGGGGAGGAGGCTTCATTGTAGTGATTACTTTGCACTGTATAGTGGGGAGGAGGCTCCATTGTAGTGATTACTTTGCGCTGTATAGTGGGGAGGAGGCTCCATTGTAGTGATTACTTTGCGCTGTATAGTGGGGAGGAGGCTCCATTGTAGTGATTACTTTGCGCTGTATAGTGGGGAGGAGGCTCCATTGTAGTGATTACTTTGCTCTGTATAGTGGGGAGGAGGCTCCATTGTAGTGATTACTTTGCGCTGTATAGTGGGGAGGAGGCTCCATTGTAGTGATTACTTTGCGCTGTATAGTGGGGAGGAGGCTCCATTGTAGTGATTACTTTGCGCTGTATAGTGGGGAGGAGGCTCCATTGTAGTGATTTCTTTGCGCTGTATAGTGAGGAGGAGGCGCCATTGTAGTGATTACTTTGCGCTGTATAGTGGGGAGGAGGCTCCATTGTAGTGATTACTTTTCTCTGTATAGTGAGGAGGAGGCGCCATTGTAGTGATTACTTTGCGCTGTATAGTGGGGAGGAGGCTCCATTGTAGTGATTACTTTGCGCTGTATAGTGGGGAGGAGGCTCCATTGTAGTGATTACTTTGCACTGTATAGTGGGCAGGAGGCTCCATTGTAGTGATTACTTTGCACTGTATTGTGGGGAGGAGGCTCCATTGTAGTGATTACTTTGCACTGTATAGTGGGGAGGAGGCTCCATTGTAGTGATTACTTTGCACTGTATAGTGGGGAGGAGGCTCCATTGTAGTGATTACTTTGCGCTGTATAGTGGGGAGGAGGCTCCATTGTAGTGATTACTTAGCGCTGTATAGTGGGGAGGAGGCTCCATTGTAGTGATTACTTTGCTCTGTATAGTGAGGAGGAGGCTCCATTGTAGTGGTTACTTTGCTCTGTATAGTGGGGAGGAGGCACCATTGTAGTGATTACTTTGCACTGTATAGTGGGGAGGAGGCTCCATTGTAGTGATTACTTTGCTCTGTATAGTGGGGAGGAGGCTCCATTGTAGTGATTACTTTGCGCTGTATAGTGAGGAGGAGGCTCCATTGTAGTGATTACTTTGCTCTGTATAGTGGGGAGGAGGCTCCATTGTAGTGATTACTTTGCACTGTATAGTGGGGAGGAGGCTCCATTGTAGTGATTACTTTGCACTGTATAGTGGGGAGGAGGCTCCATTGTAGTGATTACTTTGCACTGTATAGTGGGGAGGAGGCGCCATTGTAGTGATTACTTTACACTGTATAGTGGGGAGGAGGCTCCATTGTAGTGATTACTTTGCGCTGTATAGTGGGGAGGAGGCGCCATTGTAGTGATTACTTTGCACTGTATAGTGGGGAGGAGGCTCCATTGTAGTGATTACTTTGCACTGTATAGTGGGGAGGAGGCTCCATTGTAGTGATTACTTTGCACTGTATAGTGAGGAGGAGGCTCCATTGTAGTGATTACTTTGCACTGTATAGTGGGGAGGAGGCTCCATTGTAGTGATTACTTTGCACTGTATAGTGGGGAGGAGGCTCCATTGTAGTGATTACTTTGCGCTGTATAGTGGTGAGGAGGCGCCATTGTAGTGATTACTTTGCGCTGTATAGTGGGGAGGAGGCGCCATTGTAGTGATTACTTTACACTGTATAGTGGGGAGGAGGCGCCATTGTAGTGATTACTTTGCACTGTATAGTGAGGAGGAGGCTCCATTGTAGTGATTACTTTGCACTGTATAGTGGGGAGGAGGCTCCATTGTAGTGATTACTTTGCACTGTATAGTGGGGAGGAGGCTCCATTGTAGTGATTACTTTGCACTGTATAGTGGGGAGGAGGCGCCATTGTAGTGATTACTTTGCACTGTATAGTGGGGAGGAGGCTCCATTGTAGTAATTACTTTGCACTGTATAGTGGGGAGGAGGCTCCATTGTAGTGATTACTTTGCACTGTATAGTGGGGAGGAGGCTCCATTGTAGTGATTACTTTGCACTGTATAGTGGGGAGGAGGCGCCATTGTAGTGATTACTTTGCACTGTATAGTGGGGAGGAGGCGCCATTGTAGTGATTACTTTGCACTGTATAGTGAGGAGGAGGCTCCATTGTAGTGATTACTTTGCACTGTATAGTGGGGAGGAGGCTCCATTGTAGTGATTACGTTGCACTGTATAGTGGGGAGGAGGCTCCATTGTAGTGATTACTTTGCACTGTATAGTGGGGAGGAGGCACCATTGTAGTGATTACTTTGCGCTGTATAGTGGGGAGGAGGCGCCATTGTAGTAATTACTTTGCGCTGTATAGTGAGGAGGAGGCTCCATTGTAGTGATTACTTTGCGCTGTATAGTGGGGAGGAGGCTCCATTGTAGTGATTACTTTGCACTGTATAGTGGGGAGGAGGCTCCATTGTAGTGATTACTTTGCACTGTATAGTGGGGAGGAGGCACCATTGTAGTGATTACTTTGCACTGTATAGTGGGGAGGAGGCTCCATTGTAGTGATTACTTTGCGCTGTATAGTGGGGAGGAGGCGCCATTGTAGTAATTACTTTGCGCTGTATAGTGAGGAGGAGGCTCCATTGTAGTGATTACTTTGCGCTGTATAGTGGGGAGGAGGCGCCATTGTAGTAATTACTTTGCGCTGTATAGTGAGGAGGAGGCACCATTGTAGTGATTACTTTGCGCTGTATAGTGGGGAGGAGGCGCCATTGTAGTAATTACTTTGCGCTGTATAGTGAGGAGGAGGCTCCATTGTAGTGATTACTTTGCGCTGTATAGTGGGGAGGAGGCTCCATTGTAGTGATTACTTTGCACTGTATAGTGGGGAGGAGGCTCCATTGTAGTGATTACTTTGCACTGTATAGTGGGGAGGAGGCTCCATTGTAGTGATTACTTTGCGCTGTATAGTGAGGAGGAGGCTCCATTGTAGTGATTACTTTGCGCTGTGTAGTGGGGAGGAGGCTCCATTGTAGTGATTACTTTGCGCTGTATAGTGGGGAGGAGGCTCCATTGTAGTGATTACTTTGCGCTGTATAGTGGGGAGGAGACGCCATTGTAGTGATTACTTTGCGCTGTATAGTGAGGAGGAGGCTCCATTGTAGTGATTACTTTGCGCTGTATAGTGAGGAGGAGGCTCCATTGTAGTGATTACTTTGCGCTGTATAGTGAGGAGGAGGCTCCATTGTAGTGATTACTTTGCTCTGTATAGTGGGGAGGAGGCGCCATTGTAGTGATTACTTTGCACTGTATAGTGGGCAGGAGGCGCCATTGTAGTGATTACTTTGCACTGTATAGTGGGGAGGAGGCGCCATTGTAGTGATTACTTTGCACTGTATAGTGGGGAGGAGGCGCCATTGTAGTGATTACTTTACACTGTATAGTGGGCAGGAGGCGCCATTGTAGTGATTACTTTGCGCTGTATAGTGAGGAGGAGGCTCCATTGTAGTGATTACTTTGCGCTGTATAGTGAGGAGGAGGCTCCATTGTAGTGATTACTTTGCGCTGTATAGTGGGGAGGAGGCTCCATTGTAGTGATTACTTTGCGCTGTATAGTGGGGAGGAGGCTCCATTGTAGTGATTACTTTGCGCTGTATAGTGGTGAGGAGGCGCCATTGTAGTGATTACTTTGCACTGTATAGTGGGGAGGAGGCGCCATTTTAGTGATTACTTTACACTGTATAGTGGGGAGGAGGCGCCATTGTAGTGATTACTTTGCACTGTATAGTGAGGAGGAGGCTCCATTGTAGTGATTACTTTGCACTGTATAGTGGGGAGGAGGCTCCATTGTAGTGATTACTTTGCACTGTATAGTGGGGAGGAGGCTCCATTGTAGTGATTACTTTGCACTGTATAGTGGGGAGGAGGCGCCATTGTAGTGATTACTTTGCACTGTATAGTGGGGAGGAGGCTCCATTGTAGTGATTACTTTGCACTGTATAGTGGGGAGGAGGCTCCATTGTAGTGATTACTTTGCACTGTATAGTGGGGAGGAGGCTCCATTGTAGTGATTACTTTGCACTGTATAGTGGGGAGGAGGCGCCATTGTAGTGATTACTTTGCACTGTATAGTGGGGAGGAGGCGCCATTGTAGTGATTACTTTGCACTGTATAGTGAGGAGGAGGCGCCATTGTAGTGATTACTTTGCGCTGTATAGTGGGGAGGAGGCTCCATTGTAGTGATTACTTTGCGCTGTATAGTGGGGAGGAGGCGCCATTGTAGTGATTACTTTGCACTGTATAGTGAGGAGGAGGCTCCATTGTAGTGATTACTTTGCACTGTATAGTGGGGAGGAGGCTCCATTGTAGTGATTACTTTGCACTGTATAGTGGGGAGGAGGCACCATTGTAGTGATTACTTTGCGCTGTATAGTGGGGAGGAGGCGCCATTGTAGTGATTACTTTGCACTGTATAGTGAGGAGGAGGCTCCATTGTAGTGATTACTTTGCACTGTATAGTGGGGAGGAGGCTCCATTGTAGTGATTACTTTGCACTGTATAGTGGGGAGGAGGCTCCATTGTAGTGATTACTTTGCACTGTATAGTGGGGAGGAGGCTCCATTGTAGTGATTACTTTGCGCTGTATAGTGGGGAGGAGGCGCCATTGTAGTGATTACTTTGCACTGTATAGTGAGGAGGAGGCTCCATTGTAGTGATTACTTTGCACTGTATAGTGGGGAGGAGGCTCCATTGTAGTGATTACTTTGCACTGTATAGTGGGGAGGAGTCTCCATTGTAGTGATTACTTTGCACTGTATAGTGGGGAGGAGGCTCCATTGTAGTGATTACTTTGCGCTGTATAGTGGGGAGGAGGCGCCATTGTAGTGATTACTTTGCTCTGTATAGTGAGGAGGAGGCACCATTGTAGTGATTACTTTGCACTGTATAGTGGGGAGGAGGCTCCATTGTAGTGATTACTTTGCACTGTATAGTGGGGAGGAGGCTCCATTGTAGTGATTACTTTGCACTGTATAGTGGGGAGGAGGCTCCATTGTAGTGATTACTTTGCGCTGTATAGTGGGGAGGAGGCTCCATTGTAGTGATTACTTTGCACTGTATAGTGGGGAGGAGGCGCCATTGTAGTGATTACTTTGCACTGTATAGTGAGGAGGAGGCTCCATTGTAGTGATTACTTTGCTCTGTATAGTGGGGAGGAGGCGCCATTGTAGTGATTACTTTGCACTGTATAGTGGGCAGGAGGCGCCATTGTAGTGATTACTTTGCACTGTATAGTGGGGAGGAGGCGCCATTGTAGTGATTACTTTGCACTGTATAGTGGGGAGGAGGCGCCATTGTAGTGATTACTTTACACTGTATAGTGGGCAGGAGGCGCCATTGTAGTGATTACTTTGCGCTGTATAGTGAGGAGGAGGCTCCATTGTAGTGATTACTTTGCGCTGTATAGTGAGGAGGAGGCTCCATTGTAGTGATTACTTTGCAGTGTATAGTGGGGAGGAGGCTCCATTGTAGTGATTACTTTGCGCTGTATAGTGAGGAGGAGGCTCCATTGTAGTGATTACTTTGCTCTGTATAGTGGGGAGGAGGCGTCATTGTAGTGATTACTTTGCTCTGTATAGTGAGGAGTAGGCACCATTGTAGTGATTACTTTGCTCTGTATAGTGGGGAGGAGGCTCCATTGTAGTGATTACTTTGCTCTGTATAGTGAGGAGTAGGCACCATTGTAGTGATTACTTTGCTCTGTATAGTGGGGAGGAGGCTCCATTGTAGTGATTACTTTGCACTGTATAGTGGGGAGGAGGCTCCATTGTAGTGATTACTTTGCTCTGTATAGTGGGGAGGAGGCTCCATTGTAGTGATTACTTTGCGCTGTATAGTGGTGAGGAGGCGCCATTGTAGTGATTACTTTGCACTGTATAGTGGGGAGGAGGCGCCATTGTAGTGATTACTTTACACTGTATAGTGGGGAGGAGGCGCCATTGTAGTGATTACTTTGCACTGTATAGTGAGGAGGAGGCTCCATTGTAGTGATTACTTTGCACTGTATAGTGGGGAGGAGGCTCCATTGTAGTGATTACTTTGCACTGTATAGTGGGGAGGAGGCTCCATTGTAGTGATTACTTTGCACTGTATAGTGGGGAGGAGGCGCCATTGTAGTGATTACTTTGCACTGTATAGTGGGGAGGAGGCTCCATTGTAGTGATTACTTTGCACTGTATAGTGGGGAGGAGGCTCCATTGTAGTGATTACTTTGCACTGTATAGTGGGGAGGAGGCTCCATTGTAGTGATTACTTTGCACTGTATAGTGGGGAGGAGGCGCCATTGTAGTGATTACTTTGCACTGTATAGTGGGGAGGAGGCGCCATTGTAGTGATTACTTTGCACTGTATAGTGAGGAGGAGGCGCCATTGTAGTGATTACTTTGCGCTGTGTAGTGGGGAGGAGGCTCCATTGTAGTGATTACTTTGCACTGTATAGTGGGGAGGAGGCGCCATTGTAGTGATTACTTTGCACTGTATAGTGAGGAGGAGGCTCCATTGTAGTGATTACTTTGCACTGTATAGTGGGGAGGAGGCTCCATTGTAGTGATTACTTTGCACTGTATAGTGGGGAGGAGGCACCATTGTAGTGATTACTTTGCGCTGTATAGTGGGGAGGAGGCGCCATTGTAGTGATTACTTTGCACTGTATAGTGAGGAGGAGGCTCCATTGTAGTGATTACTTTGCACTGTATAGTGGGGAGGAGGCTCCATTGTAGTGATTACTTTGCACTGTATAGTGGGGAGGAGGCTCCATTGTAGTGATTACTTTGCACTGTATAGTGGGGAGGAGGCTCCATTGTAGTGATTACTTTGCGCTGTATAGTGGGGAGGAGGCGCCATTGTAGTGATTACTTTGCACTGTATAGTGAGGAGGAGGCTCCATTGTAGTGATTACTTTGCACTGTATAGTGGGGAGGAGGCTCCATTGTAGTGATTACTTTGCACTGTATAGTGAGGAGGAGGCTCCATTGTAGTGATTACTTTGCACTGTATAGTGAGGAGGAGGCTCCATTGTAGTGATTACTTTGCTCTGTATAGTGGGGAGGAGGCTCCATTGTAGTGATTACTTTGCGCTGTATAGTGGGGAGGAGGCTCCATTGTAGTGATTACTTTGCACTGTATAGTGAGGAGGAGGCTCCATTGTACTGATTACTTTGCTCTGTATAGTGGGGAGGAGGCTCCATTGTAGTGATTACTTTGCTCTGTATAGTGGGGAGGAGGCACCATTGTAGTGATTACTTTGCACTGTATAGTGAGGAGGAGGCTCCATTGTAGTGATTACTTTGCTCTGTATAGTGAGGAGGAGGCTCCATTGTAGTGATTACTTTGCACTGTATAGTGAGGAGGAGGCTCCATTGTAGTGATTACTTTGCACTGTATAGTGAGGAGGAGGCTCCATTGTAGTGATTAATTTGCGCTGTATAGTGAGGAGGAGGCTCCATTGTAGTGATTACTTTGCACTGTATAGTGAGGAGGAGGCTCCATTGTAGTGATTACTTTGCACTGTATAGTGGGGAGGAGGCTCCATTGTAGTGATTACTTTGCACTGTATAGTGAGGAGGAGGCTCCATTGTAGTGATTACTTTGCACTGTATAGTGAGGAGGAGGCTCCATTGTAGTGATTACTTTGCTCTGTATAGTGGGGAGGAGGCTCCATTGTAGTTGTGAGGAAACAGCTTCTAACCTTAATCAGCCAGATGTCTAGATTTATAGAAAAATGCAAGAGCGCAATAGGGTCTAATCCAATTTATAATTGTTATAGATGTATTACAAGCTGCCACCTAGTGGGGGTGTTATTACAAGCTGCCACCTAGTGGGGGTGTTATTACAAGCTGCCACCTAGTGGGGGTGTTATTACAAGCTGCCACCTAGTAGAAGTGTTATTACAAGCTGCCACCTAGTGGGGGTGTTATTACAAGCTGCCACCTAGTGGGGGTGTTATTACAAGCTGCCACCTAGTGGGGGTGTTATTACAAGCTGCCACCTAGTGGGGGTGTTATTACAAGCTGCCACCTAGTGGGGGTGTTATTACAAGCTGCCACCTAGTGGGGGTGTTATTACAAGCTGCCACCTAGTGGAGGTGTTATTACAAGCTGCCACCTAGTGGGGGTGTTATTACAAGCTGCCACCTAGTGGAGGTGTTATTACAAGCTGCCACCTAGTGGGGGTGTTATTACAAGCTGCCACCTAGTGGGGGTGTTATTACAAGCTGCCACCTAGTGGAGGTGTTATTACAAGCTGCCACCTAGTGGGGGTGTTATTACAAGCTGCTACTTAGTGGGGGTGTTATTACAAGCTGCCACCTAGTGGTGGTGTTATTACAAGCTGCCACCTAGTGGGGGTGTTATTACAAGCTGCCCACCTAGTGGGGGTGTTATTACAAGCTGCCACCTAGTGGGGGTGGTATTACAATCTGCCACCTAGTGGGGGTGTTATTACAAGCTGCCACCTAGTGGGGGTGTTATTACAAGCTGCCACCTAGTGGGGGTGTTATTACAAGCTGCCACCTAGTGGGGGTGTTATTACAAGCTGCCCACCTAGTGGGGGTGTTATTACAATCTGCCACCTAGTGGGGGTGTTATTACAAGCTGCCACCTAGTGGGCTGTGTGGGACACGACACCTATAAAGCCTGGACCCAGAGGCTGCAGCGTCCTATGGATATGTCAGATGGATGCTGGGAAGGAAGTGGTTTCTGCGCTCTCTGGAGTCTCGACAAACCATTAGTTTGGATAAACATGTAGGTTTCTTGTCTACGCGTTTGAGTCCAACGACTCCTTCCTCAGGACCACCATACATAACGGGGAAATCCATATACATGGTATAAATACAAAAAAGCCACCCAAGACCAGAGGGAGGGGTGTGTGCAATCACAGGCCGATCACCCTCACAGGCGTACAGCCGACCATCTGAAGATAAGCAGATTGCAAGTATCTTCTACTAGATAGGGAGAATGAACACATGGTGAGATCTGCCAAACTCCAAATAATTAAATAAAATGTTAGTATCGACGTGACATACTACTTGGGATGCAAACTGGCAGTGAAAAGGGGAAAAAAGAGTGGATTGTTACCTGTAGATTTGTTAAGCCAAGAGAAATGCACTGTTGTTTTGGGGTTGACTTTAGAACTTGTGTGTGTTTCTTTGGTGGGTTAAGAAGGACAGACAAGTATTTGTATAACCCTGAATGTTGACTTCTGATGGTTTTGAAACAATGATGTTTGTTGTTATGCTAATTGCATATTGTACTAAGGCCAGTTGGATGTTTATTTACAAGAGCCCCTGCTATTCCAACTATGTAACTTGATTAAAGGCTCAAACAATGAGACCTGAGCCCTGTGTAATATTACTCTCCCTAACTCTTGTCCTGTGGATTTGGACTTGAAATAACAAATGTGAACTATTTAAGGAACATATGCCTCTGTAGCAGGCAGATATGAAACAGAGAATTGAAAGAGACTTCACAAGGAGAATCAAAGATCAGACTCTCTTCAGACCATCAGCGTGGTAGCATGGCTTTATCCAAAGAGACACAGATTTGGATTCTACATGATTCCAAAAACAGCAAAAAGGGTCTTTTGTAGAATAACGACTTGATGCAAACAAGGTAAAGCAAAAAAAAAGTGATGAAGAGGTTAAAACGTAACCTTTAATAATGGGTAAAAGAACTATACCGATACTAAAAAAGTCACATGGACCATAGGTGCAGAAAAGTGCCTGCCAATAGTGGAAAGCATATATACTGCCCAAGAGAAATATACCCTCACCCGTGCCAGGGATTACACGGGATAATAACCAGGTAGGAGAACACGGCAGATATTGGTGGAGCAGGTCTCGCCATTCTGCCATCCTTCGGGGGTGCCGTTCTGTCTGGAGCTGGCGTAGCTGTGTGATGCCCCAGATCTGTGAGCGGACAGCGTAAATGGCGAGACTGTGCCAGTAATAAGTGCGAACGCTCATGTTACCCCATTGTATGTCATCTACGGGTCATGGCTGGCGATGCTCCTATT
The DNA here is from genome assembly GCF_046119375.1 of Phyllobates terribilis. Lineage (NCBI taxonomy): Eukaryota > Metazoa > Chordata > Amphibia > Anura > Dendrobatidae > Phyllobates > Phyllobates terribilis. The sequence continues at coordinate 394,135,136 of NW_027362768.1, read as the reverse complement.
AACTGCTCCACCAATATCTGCCATGTTCTCGTCCGGTGTTCAGGTGGGCTCTACCTGGTTATTATCCCGTGTAATCCCTGGCACGGGTGAGGGTATATTTCTCTTGGGCAGTATATATGTTTTCCACTATTCGCAGGCACTCTTTTGCACCTATGGTCCATGTGACCAGTGTTAGTATCGGTATAGATCTTTCACTCATAAAGGTTACGTTTTAACCTCTTCATCACCTTTTTGCTGTACCTCAACATGATTCCAGTCTAAGGGTACATGGCTCTGACTGTAAAGATACAGATCTGCTCCATTTGACCATCAGAGAGACAAGGATACATTTAGGGAGACCAAGAGAGGACGAAGAAGTCATCTGGCCCCATGGATGTGTTATTTGGGGTTGCCAGGAGGGACCCACCAGTCGCCTGCAACCTATGGAGACATTCGGAGAAGCCATATTGGGACCCACAAGTCATCTGGCCCCATGGAAACTTTCGGAGAGGCCAGGGTGGGACACTCGAGTCTCCTGGCCTTGTACCTCAATGGACTGCTAGCTTCCTAAGCTTGCCGCTACCTTCTCTCTGTGGGGTCCGCCAGAAGCGGGGGGCCACTGGTTGAGGTAGTCGGCCCTGGAAGTCCCAGAGTCTCAGCTGTTCTATCCCAGGTGGGCGGAGGGTGGAAGGGTGAGACGGTAATTTTGCACCATCTTGGGTATTAGCTGGGACTGTTCTGTGTGTTTATTGTCCGCTTTGTGGGTCAGTAAAGTATTGCCACACTGTTTTACCCTCACCCTGTGTTGTCTGAGTAGCGTTACACCCACGGAAGACCCCAAGTCCTCACACGGCTGCTGCACGATCGTCTGCGCGTGAAAGACACTTGGCTAATACTAACCTCCACCCATGACTCGCCCTGCAAGCTTTCACAGCACAGCTGTAAAGTGAGCTGTGCAGAGGGGTCTCTGCTCAGGGGTCTCTGCTCAGGGGTCTCTGCTGAGGATATTAGTGGTCGGGACTGAAGATGGTGGCGGGATTTTGCCTGCTTTACCTTTCCTGATTTCTTTTGCCTTTGCTGTATCTGGTTTCCTTGGGTGAATTAATGATCTAATTATGTTCTCGCTCCTCCATGTTGGGGTCAGGCCCCCAGGGCCCAGGAAGGAGGGCAGCGGAGGGGGCTGGGCTGGTGTGATAGCTGTGGGGGCCGCGCTGGTGTAATAGCTGTGGGGGCTCCCTGTCCTCCTAACCCAGTAACGCTGCTTGAAGACCTAGATCCTAAACTTCATTCTGGATGGGACTAAGAAGTTAAAGTTGCCCTCGGTATCGCTATAGTCTGCGAGTATTCAACACACAGTGGGGGGATCAGTATTTGATTCTCCGCTGATTTTGCAGGTTTCCCCCTTACACAGAATGGAGGGGTCTGTAATCTTTATCGTAGGTCTCTTCACCTGTGAGACTGAATCTAAAATAATCCAGAAAATCCCATTGTAGGATTGTTACATCATTAATTTGCATTTTATTCCATGAAATAAGTATTTGATACAATAGAAAAACAGAACTTAACACTTGACGCAGAAACCTTTGTTACAATTAGAGGTCAAACGTTTCCTGCAGTTCTTGACCAGGTTTGCACACACGGCAGCAGGGATTTTGGCCCCCTCCTCCATGCAGATCTTCACCAGGTTTGCACACACGGCAGCAGGGATTTTGGCCCCCTCCTCCATGCAGATCTTCACCAGGTTTGCACACACGGCAGCAGGGATTTTGGCCCCCTCCTCCATACAGATCTTCACCAGGTTTGCACACACGGCAGCAGGGATTTTGACCCCCTCCTCCATGCCGATCTTCACCAGGTTTGCACACACGGCAGCAGGGATTTTGGCCCCCTCCTCCATGCCGATCTTCACCAGGTTTGCACACACGGCAGCAGGGATTTTGGCCCCCTCCTCCATGCAGATCTTCACCAGGTTTGCAGACACGGCAGCAGGGATTTTGGCCCCCTCCTCCATGCAGATCTTCACCAGGTTTGCACACACTGCAGCAGGGATTTTGGCCCCCTCCTCCATGCAGATCTTCACCAGATCTTCCACATTTCGGGGCTGTCGTTTGCAACATTGACTTTCATCTCCCACCAAAGATTTTCTATTGGGTTCAGGTCTGGAGACTGGCTAGGCCACTCTAGGACCCTGAAATGCTTCTGTGAAGACCTGGGGTCTTCCGTGGGCGTAATACTACTCAGACAAAACAGTGCACAATCCCCAAGATGGTGGAACATTACACAGTCTCACCCTTCCTTCTCCGCCCGCCTGGGATAGAACAGCTGCGACCTTGGGACTTCCAGGGCCGACTACCTCAACCAGCAGCCCCCCGCTTCTGGCAGGCCCCCACAGAGAGGAGGTAGCGGCAAGCTTAGGAAGCTGACAGTCCTTGAGGTACAAGGTCAGGAGACCTGAGAGTCCCACCCTGGCTTCTCCCAAGAGTTTCCATGGGGCCAGATGACCGGCTGGTCACAATCTGGCTTCTTTGAACGTTTCCATGGTTTCCAGACGACCGGTGGGTCCTTCCTGGCAACCCCAAACAATATATCCATGGAGCCAGGTGACTTCATTGTCCCAACCTGGTCTCCCCAAATGTATCCATGGGCTCTCTGGTGGTCAGTGGAACAGATCTGTGTCCTTCCAACCAGTGCCATATACCCTTAGGTTAGAATCATGCAGAATCCAAATCTGTCTCTCTCTGGGTAAAGCCATGCTACCAAACTGATGTCCCGAAGAGTTTGACTGATCTTTGATTCTCTCTTTCAATTCTGACTCCTACAGAGCCATATGTCCATTAAATAGTTACAACACGGCTCCATTACTAGTGGGAGACACGGCTCCATTACTAGTGGGAGACACGGCTCCATTACTAGTGGGAAGGCGGAGTCCCACAGGATAGTTCACCTCAGATTAGAAAAAGTGACGACCTGCTCCTCCAGCTTAGGCTCCTCCTACTCCCATGTCCTTCAGTCTAAAATTTGAGGTCGCAGAGGATAGTCGCTGCCTTTGCAGCTCCTCAGAAAAAAATTTTATTTTATCATTTCCGGAGACCTGGACCCCCCGTGGTCTAGAGGTCTCAGCGCTGCTGGGACCCGTGACCCTCCCCTGGCAGATCTGCGTACCCCCTAAGGAGGTCCCCGCAGAAGCCTGCCGGCCCCGGGGGATACAGGGCGCTCCCTGGCGGAGACGCACACCGCTCGTGTGGGGTCCCTGCGCCACACATCCCTGGGGGTCCCTGTGGCGCTCAGCTGGGTAAGTGCTCTCTGTGTGTGGAGTGCTGCGGCGGTAGCCGCTGTTACTGTCAAGTGGTGACTGCCTGTTTTTTTGTCTGCAGACGGTGTATGACGTTGACACCACCGCTGCATTCACTGTTAGCAGGGGAGCAGGGACGGAGGAGCACGGCTCCGTTAGTAGGGGGCGTGGCTTCGCGTCTCTTGGCTTCCTGCCATCATAGCTCAGGCAGGAAGCTCCCAGGAAAGCGCGCGCTTTCACTTTTAGCGCGGGCTCCGTTGGTATGCACGGGGGGGCGTGGCTTCGCGTCTCTTGGCTACCTGCCATCATAGCTGTCAGGAAGCGCCCGGGAAAGCGCGCGCTGGGCTGTCCCCGCCCCTTTTGCTTCTCTTCTGGGTCCTGCTAGCTATCAGCTATTACCTCGTGCACCTCCTGCTCTCTGCTCCCCGCTCACACACAGACTCAGGAGGAGCAGCCACCGCGGCCAGCTGGTGAGTCTCTTCTGCTTTTTAAGGCAGAAGATCCCCTTTTCTCACTTTTACAGCGCAGAGCACCTTACTGCTGGCCTGTTAAGGCAGACAAGGTGGGCTTTATCCGGCGCTACCGCTTCTCTGCTGAGACACTCTGGGACGCGCTCCTCTGTCCTCTTAAGGCAGAGAGGTTTTGCTTGGTCTGCAGCATTAACCCCTTCTGAACGGGGTCTGGCCTCATCAGGGCAGTTAACCCTTGCTGGTGGTGCATGCTTCTGGGATCAGAGGGTGCATCACCCTAGTCTGTTAGGTTAACTTTTGCTCTGCAGGCAGCTGGGGTGGCTTTTCTCCCTCTAAGAAGGAGCTTTAACCCTTCAGTGCTTGGAAAAAAAATTTCTGTGGGAACAGGCTGTGATAGCGAAATCGCACATCCTCTGTTACCATACCCATTGTAAGACGCTCGCAACTGACGGGGGCATGTCGGACCAGGGGGCGCGGACCTCTCTCCCGACCCGTTTCAGGATCGGTCACGCGTATCCGATACGCCCAGGTCTTCGACGGCATCAGGTTCTACACTGGTCGGGGGTCTCAGTGATGTTAAAGTGGAGGCGCTCACACGCTCCATTGACAGTCTTTCTGACCTCCTGGGTCATTGGGTATCAGCTAAGTCCCAACCGACTTCGCGATGCAAGAAGCTCCACAGGCCTGTGGTGGCGCTGTCTCCTCCGCGCAGTGCGTCGGAGGCTTCGGAATCACCGACAGACTCTGCTGGTGAGATCTCTGATTCTGATGAAGAGGATCGGCAGGGTCGCGCTGCTTCGCTTTCGGGCCGCGTGGACGCTTTTATTGGGGCTATGCGGGAAGCGTTACAGCTGTCTGAAGAGGTGACGAGGCCCCCTGACAAGTCGGCCCGGCTGTATCAGGAGTCGCGTCGGGCTCGTTCGATGCTCCCGGTGCACGATGAACTTAACGAGGCGGTGGAGAAGGAATGCCTGTGTCCGGATAAACGCTTCCAGGGGATGCGTTTTTTTGATGCCCTGTATCCCTGCTCCTCGGAGACGATCACTAATTGGGTCCCCTCTCCTGAAGTGGACGTGCCATTGTCTCAGCTGAGCAAATCCTCTTTGCTTCCTGTTAAAGGGAAGGCGAGTCTACAGGACCCGCTGGACAGAAGGACGGAGTTAGCGGCGAAGTCCATCTACGAGGCCGCGGGTCATGGATTCCGAGCGGCCTTGGGGGCCATGTGGGCTGGTGAGGCTTCTCTGCGGTGGTTGGATCAGCTGCGGACGGCGTGGCAAGATGGGACTCCGCTGTCTGAGGTGGAAAGGCTTTTCCAGTTGTTGGAAGAGGCGGCCCGATATGGCAGGGACGCAGTGCTGGATGCTACTTCAGTTCTGTCCAGGACTCAATCCTCGGCCGTCACAGTCAGGAGAGCACTGTGGCTTAAACAGTGGACTGGAGACGCAGTATCCAAACAAGGTTTGCCGAGTCTGGCGTACAAGGGCGGTCAGCTTTTTGGTTCGGACCTCACGGAGCTGATTGCTAAGGCCAAGGCCAAGGATTCGGCTTTGCCGCAGCGGAAAGCAGCGGCTTCTACATCTGGCAAGTCAAGTGCCTGTAGTGGTCGTCGGTCCTTTCGGCCCAGGGGACGGTTCGGTCAGCCCTATTGGAGATCGGGTCGTCCCTCGTCTTCCGGAAAGAAGACCACCCAGAAATCCCATGCACCCTGGAAACAACATTTCCGTCAGGACAAACGGGAGGTTGACAAAAAGCCCGCTAAGGCGGACTGACGCCAGGAACCCCCTCGAGGGCTCTCGGGGGGGGTCGTCTGCTACAATTCGGGTTGATTTGGGCGTCACACGTATCGGACGCCTGGGTGACGCGGGTTATGTCGGCAGGCTATTTCATAGAGTTTCATTCTCGACCCCCGGACAGATTTCATCAGTCGCGCATCCCGTCCGAGCCCAAACTGGCTGCCGCACTGATGCGGGAGGTCGACTCTCTTCTACAGCAGGGGGTGGTGGTTCCGGTTCCGCCGGAGGACCGGGGAAGGGGGTTTTACTCCAACCATTTTGTGGTCCCCAAAAAGGAGGACAAGTTTCGCCCCATTCTGGACCTCAAAGAATTGAATGTTCATGTCCGACCCAGAAATTCCGTATGGAGTCTCTTTGCTCTGTCGTGGCGGCCCTGTCGCGGTACGATTTCTTGGTGTCTATCGACATCCGCGACGCCTATTTGCATGTCCCTATCAGCAGGGCTCACCAGCGCTTCCTGCGTTTCGCCATAGGTCAGGCCCATTACCAGTTTGTGGCCCTACCATTCGGGTTGGCCTCGGCGCCCAGGGTTTTTACAAAGATCCTGGCGCCGCTCATGGCGCTCCTTCGAAGGCAAGGAGTTACGATTCTCCCCTACCTGCACGACCTGTTAATTGTGTCATCCACAGCGGAGGAGGCGGTGACCAGCACCTGGAGGACTTCGGGTGGCTGGTCAATTGGAAGAAGTCGTCTTTGGAGCCGTCGCAGTCAATCCTGTTCTTGGGGATGCTTTTCGACACGGTTCGAGCAGTGGTGTCCCTGCCTCCGGACAAACAAGCGAACCTTCGTCACCATGTCCAGGCTATGAGGTCGGCGATGGCGATGTCCTTTCGGAAGTGTATGCGCCTTCTGGGTCTGATGGTGGCAGCAATGGAAGCGGTACCGTTTGCACAATTTGATTCCCGGGTTCTCCAAAATCTTATTCTGACCCGTTGGGACCGATCGCCGGCTTCGCTAGATCGCTGTGTCGGTATCTCCCGCAGGGTGCGAGAGTCTCTTGGATGGTGGTTACGTCCGGAGGCTTTATCCCTGGGGAAATCCTTCCTCCTCCCACGGTGGTCGGTCATTACCACCGATGCCAGCCTGACTGGCTGGGGTGGGGTTTGGAACGATCTCTGGGTTCAGGGGGTCTGGTCGTCAGAGGAGTCGTCTCTGCCGATCAACATCCGGGAGTTGAGAGCGATATTTCTCTGCCTCCGACATTGGACAGTCCCTTTGAGCGGTCTGCCGGTCCGGATTCAGACGGACAATGCGACAGCGGTCGCGTATATCAACCATCAGGGCGGGACGAGGAGTTCCAGACTCATGATGGAGGTCTCTTGGATCATGGTATGGGCCGAGTTCAGGGTTCCGGCCATCTCCGCGATTCACATCCCAGGAGTGCGGAATATCACAGCGGACTTCCTCAGTCGCGAGCAGGTGGATCCCGGAGAATGGAGTCTTCATCCGGAAGTTTTTACACTGCTGTGCTCCCGTTGGGGGACTCCCCAGGTGCACTTGATGGCATCCAGGCTGAACGCCAGGGTTCCGACGTTCATGTCCAGGTACAGGAACCCGGAGGCTGTGGCGGTAGATCCTCTAGTGGCCCCGTGGGACCAGTTCGAGCTGATCTACGTGTTTCCGCCGGTATCCTTGCTTCCTCTGGTCATCCGGCGGATCAAACTCTAACGAATTCCGGCAATTTTGGTGGCGCCGGATTGGCCGCGGAGGGCGTGGTATTCAACGCTGGTGTCTCTTCTGGCGGCGCCTCCGTTTCCACTGCCTCTTCGCCCGGACCTGTTAACCCAAGGGCCCATTCGTCATCCGGACCTGAAGTCGCTTCGTTTGACGGCGTGGCACTTGAGACCGAGATCTTCACCCGTCGTGGGTTTTCGGCCGAGGTCATTGCCACCTTGCGGGCGGCCAGAGGTCCAGCTACGACTAGGATTTATCACAGAACTTGGGAGGCCTTCTATTCATGGTGTTCTGGATCGTCAAGGAACCCGAGGGTTTTTTCCATTCCCAACTTATTGGCTTTTCTGCAATGTGGTTTGGCCAAGGGTCTGGCGGTTGGTACCTTGCATGGTCAGGTATCTGCACTATCCGTGCTTTTTCGGAAGGCTATTGCCTCGCGCAGGGATGTGCTCGTTTTTTTGCGGGGTTGCACGTCAGTTTCCGCCTTGGAGGGCGTTTGTGGCTCCTTGGTGGCTCAATCTAGTCTTGGAGGCTCTTCAGCATGGGCCGTTTGAGCCTATGGATTCAGCTACGCTTTACTTGCTTTCTTGGAAGGTGGCCTTCCTGGTGGCGGTCACCTCTTTGAGAAGGGTTTCTGAGTTGGTGGCACTGTCTTGCTCGCCCCCTTTTCTGGAGTTCCACTCGGATCGCGTGGTGCTTCGTACCCGTGGCGATTTTCTGCCTAAAGTGGTGTCGCGTTTCCACGTCAATCAGGACATCGTGTTGCCCTCCCTCTGTCCGAATCCGAAGAGTCCAAAGGAGCGAGCCTTGCACTCGTTGGATTTGGTGCGGGCTTTGAAGTTCAATCTTTCAATCACGGAAGGGTTTCGGAAGTCGGACTCTCTTTTTGTGATTCCTGCTGGTCGTCGGCCTGGTCAGCGGGCCTCCAAGGACACTATAGCTCGGTGGATACGTTCGGCTATCCTGGAAGCGTACCGGCTCAAGGGCGAGCCTTGTCCGGTTAAGGTTTGAGCTCATTCCACGAGAGCGGTTGGTTCGTCGTGGGCTTTTCGTCAGGGGGCCTCGGCAGCGCAGCTCTGCCGGGCGGCTACCTGGCGTTCCGTTCACACTTTTACTAAATTTTATAAAGTGGACGTGAGTGCTTCCGCCGATGCAGCCTTGGGACGCAGGGTCCTGCAGGCGGCGGTGGTTTAGGTTATCTCTTTATCTCGTTTCAGCGCTTGTTGCGCGCTTGACTAAGTTGTTGGGGTGTTGGCGATTCTGCCACTGTTTCCCACCCTTGAGTTCTGGGCTGCTTTGGGACGTCCCACTAGTAATGGATCTGTGTCTCCCTTCCTTCCCTTCTGCTGCTGAAAGACGGATTTGGTAAGACCTTACCTGTAAAATCCTTTTCAGCGAAGGAACGAAGGGAGACACAGCTCCCTCCCATGGCAGATGTGTATTATTGTTTTCCAGATGCGGCGCGACTCCTCTCTGATGGCGGTCATCTGGGCGGGGGTCGGCGCGCTAGGGCTCTGTTCCAGCATTGCCAGCTCATCGCAGTGGTCGGTCCAGTGAGTAGTGCCTGGGACTGTGTGTTCTTTCTGTTATATGCATAATCTGTTCTCTCACACTTCTGAATTTTCGGAAGGGGTTGTGTTGTTCCGCTGGTGTTGTCTGCTCTTCCTTAGCTTGTGTACGGACTGAGGAACATGGGAGTAGGAGAAGCCTAAGCTGGAGGGGCCGGTCGTCACTTTTTTAAATCTGAGATGAACTATCCTGTGGGGCTCCGCCTACCCACTAGTAATGGATCTGTGTCTCCCTTCCTTCCTTCGCTGAAAAGGATTTTACAGGTAAGGTCTTACCAAAATCCGTCTATTCCACAGGGCTCAGGTCTCATTGTTTGTGCATTTAATCAATTTCCATACTTGGTATATTGGTATAGCAGGATGCTCTTTAAATCAGCAATTAGCTGACTTTAGTACAATGTGTAATTAGCATATTAACAGACATTACACCATATGTGACTGATATCAGCCTCTTATAACGCTCCAGCACTGATATAACCTCTGCAGACCCTTCCGTCCTTGTGGGGTCTGTACTCGCAGTCTGGGGGTCTCGTCTTCTGGTTTCTTACAGTCTTTTCTCTTTCAGGGTTCCGGAGTTTGTCAGAGAGAAGCGTTTTGGGAATTGGTTGAAGGAGGCGCGAGATTGGGCCATTTCCAGGAATCGCTACTGGGGGACGCCGATCCCTCTGTGGGTCAGCGAGGACTTTGAGGAGGTTCGTAGTGTGGAGATCACCTGTAATCGGGCAAGGCTGAATGTGGATGATGGCGTCATATAGAGAGCCCCCCCCCCCGCGCCTCTCTGTGCGCGCGGCGCTCCCCCACCCCGGGCCTCTCTGTGCTCGCGGCGCCCCCCCGCCCCGGGCCTCTCTGTGCGCGCGGCGCTCCCCCACCCCGGGCCTCTCTGTGCGCGCGGCGCTCCCCCACCCCGGCCTCTCTGTGCGCTCGGCGCCCCCCCACCCCGGCCTCCTTACACACGCACACTCGTGGCAGGTTGACGGCGGCCCTGATTGTTCCTGCACTTCTCCTCCTCCAGGTGGTGTGTGTGGGATCCTTGGCGGAGCTGGAGGAGCTGACCTCTTGTAAGATCACCGATCTGCACCGTGAGAGGTGAGTCCTGCTAGGTGCGATGGTGCCCAGTGCCATCCGTGTGCCAGGTGGCCTGTACACAGCTGGTCCGTGTCTCCGCAGTGTGGACCACCTGACTATCCCGTCTCGCTGTGGGAAGGGCGCCCTGAGGCGCGTCTCGGAGGTGTTTGACTGCTGGTTTGAGAGCGGCAGCATGCCTTACGCCCAGGTCCACTACCCGTTCCAGAACAGGAAGGAGTTTGAAGACTCGTTCCCAGCGGACTTCATTGCTGAAGGCATCGACCAGACTCGAGGGTGGTGAGTACGAGGCAGGATGGCCGCCAGGAGCGGAGGCCCCCAGGAGCCCTCACCATTGTGTCTGCCCCTCCAGGTTCTACACCCTTCTGGTCCTCTCTACTGCTCTCTTTGGTCAGCCACCGTTCAAGAATGTCATCGTCAATGGTCTGGTGTTGGCGAGGTAATTCCACCGCTGACCGTAGCAGAGTGTGGGGGTCCATAATCACTGGGCCAGCTGCGGGGGTGGGGTCTGTAATCACTGGGGCAGCTGTGGGGGATCTGTAATCACTGGGGCAGCTGTGGGGGATCTGTAATCACTGGGGCGGCTGTGGGGGATCTGTAATCATTGGGGCGGCTGTGGGGGATCTGTAATCACTGGGGCGGCTGTGGGGGGGTCTGTAATCACTGGGGCAGCTGTGGGGGATCTGTAATCACTGGGGCAGCTGTGGGGGATCTGTAATCACTGGGGCAGCTGTGGGGGGGTCTGTAATCACTGGGGCGGCTGTGGGGGAGTCTGTAATCACTGGGGCAGCTGTGGGGGATCTGTAATCACTGGGGCGGCTGTGGGGGGGGATCTGTAATCACTGGGACAGCTGTGGGGGATCTGTAATCACTGGGGCGTCTGTGGGGGGGTCTGTAATCTCTGGGGCGGCTGTGGGGGGTCTGTAATGACTGGGGCGGCTGTGGGGGATCTGTAATCACTGGGGCGGCTGTGGGGGGGTCTGTAATCACTGGGGCGGCTGCGGGGGGGTCTGTAATCACTGGGGCAGCTGTGGGGGGTCTGTAATCACTGGGGCGGCTGTGGGGTAGGGGTCTGTAATCACTGGGGCGGCTGTGGGGTAGGGGTCTGTAATCACTGGGGCGGCTGTGGGGTAGGGGTCTGTAATCACTGGGGCGGCTGTGGGGTAGGGGTCTGTAATCACTGGGGCGGCTGTGGGGTAGGGGTCTGTAATGACTGGGGCGGCTGTGGGGGGTCTAATGACTGGGGCGGCTGTGGGGGGTCTGTAATCACTGGGGCGGCTGTGGGGGGGGGTCTGTAATCACTGGGGCGGCTGTGGGGTAGGGGTCTGTAATGACTGGGGCGGCTGTGGGGGGTCTAATGACTGGGGCGGCTGTGGGGGGTCTGTAATCACTGGGGCAGCTGTGGGGGGTCTGTAATCACTGGGGCGGCTGTGGGGGGTCTGTAATCACTGGGGCAGCTGTGGGGGGTCTGTAATCACTGGGGCGGCTGTGGGGGGGGGTCTGTAATCACTGGGGCGGCTGTGGGGTAGGGGTCTGTAATGACTGGGGCGGCTGTGGGGGGTCTAATGACTGGGGCGGCTGTGGGGGGTCTGTAATCACTGGGGCAGCTGTGGGGGGTCTGTAATCACTGGGGCGGCTGTGGGGTAGGGGTCTGTAATCACTAGACCAGTCGCCAGCTTTTTTTCTCTGCTTCAATAACTTTTTTCTCTTATGTGATAGTGATGGTCAAAAAATGAGTAAAAGTAAGAAGAACTACCCGGACCCCGTGCACGTGATCAATAACTATGGGGCCGACGCCCTCCGGTAAGACCCCAGCCGCCTGCTACTTGTCTCACTGCACCCCCTAATATCCAAGCACAGCAAACTGACCTCCTCCTCAATGTAATGACCAGAGACTCTGTGCTTACTGGTGGAGGGACCCTCCTTTCCCCCGGGACTCCCCCGCCCCTCCCCGGGACCCCCCCTCCTCCCCGGGACTGTGTGTGGGGTCCCTCATATTGTGTGAAGGGTTGTGTGGAGTCCATCTTACTTTCTGGAGGGATGTGTGGGGGCATTATAATGTATGGAGAGCTGTGCGTGGGGGGCCGTTATACTGTGCGTGGGGGGCCGTTATACTGTGCGTGGGGGGCCGTTATACTGTGCGTGGGGGGCCGTTATACTGTGCGTGGAGTCCCTCATATTGTGTGTGGGGTCCCATGATTTTTCTGTACGCCCCTGGTGCCCCCCGCCTGTTGATTGTACTCTGGGGTAGACGGCCGTCCGTTCCTCCAGCATTTCAGTGGGTGTATAGATGGCGTCGCGGGGATTTCAGTGGATGTATAGATGGCGTCGCGGGGATTTCAGTGGATGTATAGATGGCGTCGCGGGGATTTCAGTGGATGCATAGATGGCGTCGCGGGGATTTCAGTGGATGTATAGATGGCGTCGCGGGGATTTCAGTGGATGCATAGATGGCGTCGCGGGGATTTCAGTGGATGTATAGATGGCGTCGCGGGGATTTCAGTGGATGTATAGATGGCGTCGCGGGGATTTCAGTGGATGTATGATGGCGTCGCGGGGATTTCAGTGGATGTATAGATGGCGTCGCGGGGATTTCAGTGGATGTATAGATGGCGTCGCGGGGATTTCAGTGGATGTATAGATGGCGTCGCGGGGATTTCAGTGGGTGTATAGATGGCGTCGCGGGGATTTCAGTGGGTGTATAGATGGCGTCGCGGGGATTTCAGTGGGTGCATAGATGGCGTCGCGGGGATTTCAGTGGGTGTATAGATGGCGTCGCGGGGATTTCAGTGGGTGTATAGATGGCGTCGCGGGGATTTCAGTGGGTGTATAGATGGCGTCGCGGGGATTTCAGTGGATGTATAGATGGCGTCGCGGGGATTTCAGTGGGTGTATAGATGGCGTCGCGGGGATTTCAGTGGGTGTATAGATGGCGTCGCGGGGATTTCAGTGGATGTATAGATGGCGTCGCGGGGATTTCAGTGGATGTATAGATGGCGTCGCGGGGATTTCAGTGGATGTATAGATGGCGTCGCGGGGATTTCAGTGGATGTATAGATGGCGTCGCGGGGATTTCAGTGGATGCATAGATGGCGTCGCGGGGATTTCAGTGGGTGTATAGATGGCGTCGCGGGGATTTCAGTGGATGTATAGATGGCGTCGCGGGGATTTCAGTGGGTGTATAGATGGCGTCGCGGGGATTTCATTGGATGTATAGATGGCGTCGCGGGGATTTCAGTGGATGTATAGATGGCGTCGCAGGGATTTCAGTGGATGTATAGATGGCGTCGCAGGGATTTCAGTGGGTGTATAGATGGCGTCGCAGGGATTTCAGTGGATGTATAGATGGCGTCGCGGGGATTTCAGTGGGTGTATAGATGGCGTCGCGGGGATTTCAGTGGATGTATAGATGGCATCGCAGGGATTTCAGTGGATGTATAGATGGCGTCGCAGGGATTTCAGTGGGTGTATAGATGGCGTCGCGGGGATTTCAGTGGATGTATAGATGGCGTCGCGGGGATTTCAGTGGGTGTATAGATGGCGTCGCGGGGATTTCAGTGGGTGTATGGATGGCGTCGCGGGGATTTCAGTGGATGTATAGATGGCGTCGCGGGGATTTCAGTGGGTGTATAGATGGCGTCGCGGGGATTTCAGTGGATGTATAGATGGCGTCGCAGGGATTTCAGTGGGTGTATAGATGGCGTCGCAGGGATTTCAGTGGATGTATAGATGGCGTCGCGGGGATTTCAGTGGGTGTATAGATGGCGTCGCGGGGATTTCAGTGGATGTATAGATGGCATCGCAGGGATTTCAGTGGATGTATAGATGGCGTCGCAGGGATTTCAGTGGGTGTATAGATGGCGTCGCGGGGATTTCAGTGGATGTATAGATGGCGTCGCGGGGATTTCAGTGGGTGTATAGATGGCGTCGCGGGGATTTCAGTGGGTGTATAGATGGCGTCGCAGGGCTGTGCCGGATCTGAAGCCTCTTATCAATACGCTGCCTTCTCAGTAATGGAGGACCGGACCGGCCGTCTACAGCTGCAGGTGAATGGTTTGGGGGTCCACCATCCTGCTGACAGTTTCCCTCTAGTTTTCGTGGGTTACATTAGTGCTTTCTTTTCCGGGGTTCTTTGCAGGTTGAACGTCTCTTTCCAATCAGATCATATTTATCTACATTTTCAGATTATACTTAATAAATTCTCCTGTCGTGAGAGCAGAAAACTTGCGCTTTAAAGAAGACGGCGTCCGCGATGTCCTGAAAGACGTTTTCCTCCCGTGGTACAACGCATTCCGCTTCCTGATGCAGAATATTTATCGATTGCATAAGGTATGTGCGAGGCGATAATGGAGGCGGTGATCCACCGGGGTACGCCATCAGGAGACCCACCTGAGGTGGAGAAGATGTGGCCTCTGCCTGGTGGGCGGTGGGGCGGTGGCCTCTGCCCGGTGGGCGGTGGTGCAGAGGCCTCTGTCCGGTGGGTGGTGGGTGGTGGCCTCTCCTTAGACTCTCACCACCCCTGTTTTTGCCTAGCGGTGGTTGGTGTTTTTTTTTTTCTTACATTCCATCATTCCCGGAGTGGAGACCCCCTAGTGGGCACAATGACTGCTGCTGCAGTGACGTGCCATTGTCCCCTCAGTAGTGCAAGGCCATGAAGTGGTGACCCTGCTTCCACCTGAACATTTTGGATGGGAGAGAATAATTTCCTGGGATGGAGCCATTTTGGACGAGGCGGTCTCTTCTCCTGCCCAGTCGGTAACCTTAGGGGACAGTGTAGACTCTGTAGCGGAGGCCAGTTTACAGTTCTGCAGAAACCCTAAGGTAGCGAGGAACACCCTCCAAGATGAGGATGAGTTTGCCTCTCCTTCCTAGTGGGAGGTTTTTTCCAGCGTCACTACCTGCAGCATACTATGACAGTACCAGTGAGATATGGACCTGCCCAACAGCTGGACAGGAAGCCTAGAGCAGAGAAAAAGACCACCCAGAACTTCCTCCTCCAGTGGTGTCCGCGCCTTTGGACATAGAAGCCTGGAGCATAGAGCGTGAAGGCCATGAAGATAGAGCAGAGTCCCCTCCAGCGGGGAGTGCAGTGAGAGTGTCCGTCGCATTGGCCTCTGGGATGTAGCTGTGGCGTTCAGTGCGCTGGGCCAGGCCGCCTCAGGGCTGATGGCCATGAAGGAAGTAATGGCTGATGGCCATGAAGAGCTTCACCTTCCAGCAATCTCCGCCATCTATATTTCGGAGGTGACAGCCTGGCCGCTTCTCTTCCAGAGGCCTTTAAGCCAGTTGTCTTTTTCCCAGTGTGGACCTCTTCATAACTTATTTCATCCCTACATATGTTGTCAGCTCCTGAGACCAGTGGGCCTTGATAGTGGGCAATGCTTAGACCATAGTCTCGGCTTAGCTTTTCTGGTCTGATCTCGCCACATGTAATTGTACCTCTTGCCGTTGGTCACAGGCGCTTTGTGGCCTCCTCTTTGTCCCGTCCTCCTTTCCACCAACCTTAGCTGTACCTAATGGTGGAGCTGTTGTGGCCAAATTTCTAAAATCCAAGTTTTGTTTCTGATTTTATCCAGAACATTCTTAAGACTCCTAATCCTCATTCTGCCAGGGTTTATCACCATTTTTGGAGGCTTACCTTCCCTGGTGCAATATAGTGAGAGACAGAAACACAGATGCAAACAACACAGTGAAGATAAATCTAATCCCAATGGACCCATGTTATTGCATATAGGACTAATAAAGAGAACGGGCCATCATCTTGTAACAGTAAAGGAAAGGGGGGATTGTTCCTCTGTGAAGCAGAGAAACAAAAAGATGGCCACACAAGTTCAAAATTGTAAAGAAGTAAGAAAATTCCTTTATTAACACATGTAGTAAACACAAATTACAAAGATACATGCGGACGACAGAGTAGACACAGAGTGCTGGATCCACATGAATAAAACAATGTTAAAAACGGTGACACAGCGCCCGAAAGGTCAGCCTATATAGCAAGTGGAAATATAAGGGGGACAGCGACAGGGTCACATGTATTAATAAATATATACCACCCATCAAGAATACCTTTTCCAAATAGTACCCCCAAAACAATAATATCCCATCACAATCAAAATACCCAGAAACAAAAGGGTTAAAACCCTTATACAGATGGAAGTAATACAACCAATTGGTCATAAATAAGCTAAAATAGCTATGCACCTGGGTAAGGCCACCAGACAGGCTCTGCTACCGTCACCCCGACGCACGTTTCGGTAGGAAAACCTTTTTCAAGGGGTAATACTGCTCACCAACCATCCACCTTTTATACCCCCACATCCATATCTGCAGCGTGCACATGTTGCACAGTAAAGCGGAAGTGCCGTGTAACTGACTTCCTGTCTCACTCACTGCTTGTAACTGACTTCCTGCCTCACTCACTGCTTGTAACTGACTTCCTGCCACATTCACTACGTCTCCATGGCGAGGCATAAACAGCCCTATCATGTGGCTCCAAGTTCCACCCCCTCACTTCACATGATCAAGCCCAAGGTGCCACCCTCATGATCATGGGATATAAACACCACTGCTGCCCGGCCAAAAATGCCGCGGAAACCCCGCCGCACCACAGGCGCACAGCGGCGTCGGCATCACAAGGACGTCGAGAGCCACTGGGCGCATGCGCGAAGCGGAGGGACCGCGTACCGGCCGGACAGCGATGGCGTGCACCGGAGCCACCACCAAGGCACCTGACAGCTGGCAGAAGACAAAGAAAGGGAACGAAAGAAGAAAGATTTAAAGGAGAAAGAGGAGAGGACAAAATTGACTCAGGTGGAACATAGGAGGCAGACAAGAAAGGGAGCAAATAGGAAATGTGTATACAAATAAGTACTGCAATCAAAAGTATTACCATAATAGGTGGAAGACATATATATATCCAAAACTGTTAACCTATATCCATATCAGTACATACAATATAGAGGACATAAATATCAATCCCATTAGAGCATTGTACAATACAATCTTCTGCAGATTCGTCTCATTAGGAAAAAAAAAAAAAATAATACATTGATGTAACAGCAAAAACCACACATATCTCTCAATATATGCTATATCGGTGGATTATGCAATCATCTTCTCATGGTGTCTGCAAGACTACATCATCACCGTCCTCCATGGAATCCAGGTAGATAGCTGCATGATGTTAAACAGTGGAGAACCGGCAGGTAAGGGCAGCTCACTCATCACTGGTAACAGGGCAGACAATATGTCACGGGCAACAATCTAGTGGAGAGTCAATGTGCAGCATTAAAATACGAACAATGATAAAATATGAAATGCAAAAAAGAATATAAAAACAACTGAGGACATCACATGCAGACCGGAAATTAAAGAAATGGGACGAAGCTAATACTCTCGTTCAACCCCTTCGGTTGCAGGGTTTTAAGTGCCCATATCCATTTAGACTCCAGCTGGGCCAACCTCTGGGTCACTCCACCACCACGGATACCTACAACTATATTGTCTATACCTCTCACTCTCAGCCCAGTGGAGTCACATCCATGGTATAATTTGAAGTGGCGTGGGATGGTCTTGAGGGTGGATGCATCAGTGTGGCCAAGTGCCGCCTCTATGCCCAGTACGTGTTCCCTTACCCGTGTTTTAAAATAACGAGTAGTCATGCCCACATAGATGAGACCACACAGGCAGGTTGCATGGTATATCACGTACCGTGTTTGGCAGGTGATGTAACTAGTGATCGAAAATCTATTACCGTCAGAGTCCCAAAATTCATTACTTCGATCAATGTTGGGACAGGCGACACACCGGCCACACGGACTACATCCACGCCGTACACCACCCACACCACTCAAAAAAGTCTGTCGCAGTACCCCCTCATAATGACTCCGCACGAGATGATCCCTTAAATTTTTAGCGCGTCTGAAAGTTATGCATGGTTTTTCAGACACATATCTCGTTAGAATCGGGTCATTCATGAGCACCGACCATGCTTTCTCCAGTGCTCTCCTCATAGCCGGTGCTTGAGTGTGGTACTTAGTGATGAACCTAACGATCTCAGTGTTGGTATCATCTCTTGACCCATATAAGAGATCATCTCGTGCAGAGTATTTAGCCCTATTAAAGGCCTTTTTCACAGATCTACAGCTATAACCACGGGCATAAAACCTCTCCATTAACTCCCTGGACTGAGCGAGAAAATCACTGTCCGTTGAGCAGAGCCGTCTTAAACGCAGAAATTGGCCCACCGGAACCGACCTTATCATGTGTTGTGGGTGGGATGACGATGCATGCAGCAATGTATTGGTGGATGTGGGTTTCCTGAATATATTGGTCTTAATGCTCTGATTCGCTTCTCTATTAAGAGTCACGTCCAGAAATTCAGCCCTGTTGGGATCACACTGATATGTAACGTGGATATTTACGTTATTGCAATTGAGTTTGTCCTTAAATTCAATTAAGCATTACTGTGAGCCCTGCCAGATCAGGAAGATGTCGTCGATGTAGCGTGCCCAAAAGAGGACACGGTCCATCGATGACCCTAGATCTGACAGGGAGAGGTCTCTCTCCCACAGCCCCAGGAAGAGGTTAGCGTATGAAGGGGCGAAAGCCGCCCCCATCGCTGTCCCCTGGATCTGTAGGTAGAAAGACCCCTTGAAAATAAAAAAATTGTGCGTCAGTGTGAAATCCAACAATTCCACCAGTAAGGACCTCATTTCTTCTGACAGGTTAGACCCCCCCAGGAAGAAAGCCACAGCCCGTAAACCGTCAGCATGCTTGATATTGGTATACAGGGATTCAATATCCACTGTTACCATCATAGTGTCATGATCTAAATAAAGGCCATCAACTTCCCTGGTGCAAGCAGCAGGACTTCCATCACTTGTGGACCACACCTGTAGTTCTCTTTTCCCCAGTCAGATTTAACCTTGGGTCTCCGCACCGCCTCCTGTAAAGAACACGTTTCTGCCCTCTTCATTATCTTTCAGCACTTTCTGGTGGCCCCTTAGAGGCATCCTATGGAAGCTTTGGGTCTCCACCTTGCTATGTCGGTGCTTCAGACGTCCCCTGTGAGTCTTCATGACGATTACCATCTGAAATTTCTTTCCTGAAAGGTGGCGCTTCTGGTGGTGATGGCCTCTATGTGAAGGCTCTGGTAGTTTGCCGCTCTCTCCTCCAGCTGGTCAGGGTGGTTGTGACAACACAGCTTTTCTTCTTAATTGTGCCACACATACATTTCATGGTCAGGAGTCATACACCTTTGTTATATTGACTTTTGAACCTGTGTTCTTTGGTTGTCCAACACAGACTATTGTCCGTATAATCCTGAATGCTGATCACGTGAGGTGATATTTGGTAATTGATGAATGGCTGCTATTCACATCTTATATCAGCTCTTACAATGTATCGTCTGGCAGTTTTGCCATACAAGGACTCTGAACAATGGATGTTTGTTAGATAAGTTAAATACCATTGTTGGGTGTTTTGCAGTCAACATTGGGGGATGAGCTGTGGATACTCGAGCCCTGTGGAATAGTATCATCCCTAATCCTTCACCTGTGGATGTGTGCTTGAAAGGACAATTGTGAACTATTTAAGGGACATATGCCTCTGTAGAAGGGAGACTTTACAGAGAGCCAAGACAGACTCTTCAGCACAGCAACCAGGACACATGGCTCCATCAAGAGGAATACAGATCTGCTCCAGTGACTATCACTGAACCCTCAGAGACATTATGAGGAAATCCAGCTTGGAACAATCAGGTCACCTGGCCACACATGACTGTCTAATCCCAGCGGGCCAGCCGAAGGGGGAGACTGTGTAACTTGCACCATCTTGGGACTGTTCTGTGTGATTATTGTCCGCTTTGTGGTTCAGTAAAGTATTGTCACGCTGTTCTACCCTCACCCTGTGTTGTCTGAGTGGTATTACGCCACAGAGGTCCCCGGGTCTTCACAGTGGTCTTACGGCCCAACCATCCTTCCTTCCGCAGGTGGCTTCGGCCTTCTACGTGACTTTTCCTTCTGCCTATTCCACTCCCATGCTATGGAGCTTTCTCTCCACTGACTGTACTTGGTCATTAAAGGGAATCTGTCAGCAGGTTTTTCCTACCCCATCCTAGAGCAGCGTGATGTAGGGGCAGATACGCTGATTCCGGTGATGTCACTTACTGGGCTGCCTGCTGCAGTTTTGATAAATCTTCATTTTATCTGCTGCAGATCTAGCAGTGCTGAGCGATGTGTAACCTTCCTCCAGCACTGATTGGCAGCTTTCTGCCTATGCACAGTGAACACAGAAAGCTGCCGATCCGTGGTGGGAGTGGCGTTATACGATGCTCATGAATACGGAGGATACATGGCTGCAGGTTTACTCGTCCTCTAGTGGTGATCTCCCACCGATGAAACTGCAGCAAGCAGCGCAGTAAGTGATGCATCACTGGAATCAGGGTCTCTGCCCCACATTGTGCGGCTCTCAAGTTATGTGGCAGATTCTTTATAAGACACTTGACAGCACGTGCAGCATGAATCAGGCGCTGGCTGCGTCACTACAGACGGGTAGGTTTCACTCTGAAACGCTGCAGCATTTTAGATAAAAGCATTCATTTATAAGCCGACTGGAGACCAGATTCCTGCTCTGGCTGCTGCCAGCTTAGGGCATAAGGTGCTGAAGGCGGCTGTGTATCAGGAGGACACCATGGTCTGCTCTTCTGGGGCTGCTGTGTATCAGGAGGACCCCATGGTCTGCTCTTCTGGGGCTGCTATGTGTCAGGAGGACACCATGGTCTGCTCTTCTGGGGCTGCTATGTGTCAGGAGGACACCATGGTCTGCTCTTCTGGGGCTGCTGTGTGTCAGGAGGACCCCATGGTCTGCTCTTCTGGGGCTGCTATGTGTCAGGGGGACACCATGGTCTGCTCTTCTGTGGCTGCTATGTATCAGGAGGACCCCATGGTCTGCTCTTCTGGGGCTGCTATGTGTCAGGAGGACCCCATGGTCTGCTCTTCTGGGGCTGCTGTGTATCAGGAGGACCCCATGGTCTGCTCTTCTGGGGCTGCTATGTGTCAGGAGGACCCCATGGTCTGCTCTTCTGGGGCTGCTATGTGTCAGGAGGACCCCATGGTCTGCTCTTCTGGGGCTGCTGTGTGTCAGGAGGACCCCATGGTCTGCTCTTCTGGGGCTGCTATGTGTCAGGAGGACACCATGGTCTGCTCTTCTGGGGCTGCTATGTGTCAGGAGGACACCATGGTCTGCTCTTCTGGGGCTGCTGTGTATCAGGAGGACCCCATGGTCTGCTCTTCTGGGGCTGCTATGTGTCAGGAGGACACCATGGTCTGCTCTTCTGGGGCTGCTGTGTATCAGGAGGACCCCATGGTCTGCTCTTCTGGGGCGGCTGTGTATCAGGAGGACCCCATGGTCTGCTCTTCTGGGGCTGCTATGTGTCAGGAGGACACCATGGTCTGCTCTTCTGGGGCTGCTGTGTATCAGGAGGACCCCATGGTCTGCTCTTCTGGGGCTGCTATGTGTCAGGAGGACCCCATGGTCTGCTCTTCTGGGGCTGCTATGTGTCAGGAGGACCCCATGGTCTGCTCTTCTGGGGCTGCTATGTATCAGGAGGACCCCATGGTCTGCTCTTCTGGGGCTGCTATGTGTCAGGAGGACCCCATTGTCCGCTCTTCTGGGGCTGCTATGTGTCAGGAGGACACCATGGTCTGCTCTTCTGGGGCTGCTATGTGTCAGGAAGACACCATGGTCCGCTCTTCTGGGGCTGCTATGTGTCAGGAGGACCCCATGGTCCGCTCTTCTGGGGCTGCTATGTGTCAGGAGGACCCCATGGTCTGCTCTTCTGGGGCTGCTATGTGTCAGGAGGACACCATGGTCTGCTCTTCTGGGGCTGCTATGTGTCAGGAGGACCCCATGGTCTGCTCTTCTGGGGCTGCTATGTGTCAGGAGGACACCATGGTCTGCTCTTCTGGGGCTGCTATGTGTCAGGAGGACACCATGGCCCGCTCTTCTGGGGCTGCTATGTGTTAGGAGGACCCCATGGTCTGCTCTTCTGGGGCTGCTATGTGTCAGGAGGACACCATGGTCTGCTCTTCTGGGGCTGCTATGTGTCAGGAGGACACCATGGTCTGCTCTTCTGGGTCTGCTATGTGTCAGGAGGACACCATGGTCTGCTCTTCTGGGGCTGCTATGTGTCAGGAGGACGCCATGGTCTGCTCTTCTAGGGCTGCTATGTGTCAGGAGGACACCATGGTCTGCTCTTCTGGGGCTGCTATGTGTCAGGAGGACACCATGGTCTGCTCTTCTGTGGCTGCTATGTGTCAGGAGGACACCATGGTCTGCTCTTCTGGGGCTGCTATGTGTCAGGAGGACCCCATGGTCTGCTCTTCTGTGGCTGCTATGTGTCAGGAGGACCCCATGGTCTGCTCTTCTGGGGCTGCTATGTGTCAGGAGGACCCCATGGTCTGCTCTTCTGGGGCTGCTATGTGTCAGGAGGACACCATGGTCTGCTCTTCTGGGGCTGCTATGTGTCAGGAGGACCCCATGGTCTGCTCTTCTGGGGCTGCTATGTGTCAGGAGGACCCCATGGTCTGCTCTTCTGGGGCTGCTATGTGTCAGGAGGACCCCATGGTCTGCTCTACTGGGGCTGCTATGTGTCAGGAGGACCCCATGGTCTGCTCTTCTGGGGCTGCTATGTGCCAGGGGGACACCATGGTCTGCTCTTCTGTGGCTGCTATGTGTCAGGAGGACCCCATGGTCTGCTCTTCTGGGGCTGCTATGTGTCAGGAGGACCCCATGGTCTGCTCTTCTGTGGCTGCTATGTGTCAGGAGGACACCATGGTCTGCTCTTCTGGGGCTGCTATGTGTCAGGAGGACCCCATGGTCTGCTCTTCTGGGGCTGCTATGTGTCAGGAGGACCCCATGGTCTGCTCTTCTGGGGCTGCTATGTGCCAGGGGGACACCATGGTCTGCTCTTCTGGGGCTGCTATGTGTCAGGAGGACCCCATGGTCTGCTCTTCTGGGGCTGCTATGTGTCAGGAGGACCCCATGGTCTGCTCTTCTGGGGCTGCTATGTGCCAGGGGGACACCATGGTCTGCTCTTCTGTGGCTGCTATGTGTCAGGAGGACACCATGGTCTGCTCTTCTGGGGCTGCTATGTGTCAGGAGGACCCCATGGTCTGCTCTTCTGGGGCTGCTATGTGTCAGGAGGACCCCATGGTCTGCTCTTCTGGGGCTGCTATGTGCCAGGGGGACACCATGGTCTGCTCTTCTGGGGCTGCTATGTGTCAGGAGGACCCCATGGTCTGCTCTTCTGGGGCTGCTATGTGTCAGGAGGACCCCATGGTCTGCTCTTCTGGGGCTGCTATGTGCCCGGGGGACACCATGGTCTGCTCTTCTGGGGCTGCTATGTGTCAGGAGGACACCATGGTCTGCTCTTCTGGGGCTGCTATGTGTCAGGAGGACCCCATGGTCTGCTCTTCTGAGGCTGCTATGTGCCAGGGGGACACCATGGTCTGCTCTTCTGGGGCTGCTATGTGTCAGGAGGACCCCATGGTCTGCTCTTCTGGGGCTGCTATGTGTCAGGGGGACACCATGGTCTGCTCTTCTGGGGCTGCTATGTGTCAGGGGGACACCATGGTCTGCTCTTCTGGGGCTGCTATGTGTCAGGAGGACACCATGGTCTGCTCTTCTGGGTCTGCTATGTGTCAGGAGGACACCATGGTCTGCTCTTCTGGGGCTGCTATGTGCCAGGGGGACACCATGGTCTGCTCTTCTGGGGCTGCTATGTGTCAGGAGGACCCCATGGTCTGCTCTTCTGGGGCTGCTATGTGTCAGGAGGACCCCATGGTCTGCTCTTCTGAGGCTGCTATGTGTCAGGAGGACCCCATGGTCTGCTCTTCTGAGGCTGCTATGTGTCAGGAGGACCCCATGGTCTGCTCTTCTGGGGCTGCTATGTGTCAGGAGGACCCCATGGTCTGCTCTTCTGGGGCTGCTATGTGTCAGGAGGACCCCATGGTCTGCTCTTCTGAGGCTGCTATGTGTCAGGAGGACCCCATGGTCTGCTCTTCTGGGGCTGCTGTGTTCCTCAATGTTATTAATACCATAAAATCTTTCTTGAATATCTTGAGCCGCACAGATCCCACCTGTTCTTACTCTTCCCTTCTGCTTGGGTATTTTTTTTCTTGGTTTCAGATCATTTTTGTTTCTGCTAACGAGAGATTTTTTTAAAAGCAGAAACTGTAGATGTCAGAGCCCACAGCGGTCTACATAATGGCAGCTCCTATACCCACCGTGCTGCGGTGTCCCCCAATGTCTGTTCCCGTGGCCTTTCTAGTAATCGTTCTTCTTCACGGTCAGTTATGTTTGCACCTCGGACCCCTCGTTTTCTGGTATTTTGGTATTTTCATGAATGTGCTTTGTGTCCTCAGGAGGAGGGTGTCCAGTTTCTATATACTGAGAGTTCGGCAAACCCAAGCAGCAACATCATGGACAAGTGGATTCTGTCCTTCACACAATCCCTCATCGGTTTCTTCAAGGTTGAGATGACAGGTGCCTGGGATGGGGATGGGGTCTTCTTGTGTCTTTCCGGTGGGTGATGGGGATTGATGACTCCGCTCTTCTCTTCAGCATACAGACTGTACACCGTGGTTCCCAGGCTAGTGCGCTTTGTGGATATGCTGACCAACTGGTATGTCCGGATGAACCGGCGGCGGCTGAAGGTGAGCTCCCCATCCTCTGGCCGCCTGCCCGCGCTCCCCATCCTCTGGCCGCCTGCCCGCGCTCCCCGTCCTCTGGCCGCCCGCCCGCGCTCCCCGTCCTCTGGCCGCCCGCCCGCGCTCCCCGTCCTCTGGCCACCCGCCCGCGCGCCCCGTCCTCTGGCCGCCCGCCCGCGCGCCCCGTCCTCTGGCCGCCCGCCCGCGCGCCCCGTCCTCTGGCCGCCCGCGCGCCCCGTCCTCATCCCCCAGTCTTTGCTCTGTTGCAGGGTGAGAGTGGCACAGATGACTGTCTGATGGCTTTAGAGACCTTGTTCAGCGTCCTATTCTCCATGTGCAGGCTGATGGTAAGATGTCACCCGTGGATCTGTCTCTGAAGATCAGAGCTAAATCCTAATCTGAGGTTCAGGACTCTGTGTGGACGTCTTCCAAGTGTATTGAAGAGTTTGGCACTTGATGCCCGCTTGCCCCTCCATCTGGTGACCCCCATGAATGATGGCTTCTGTTATCTTCTCAGGCGCCATTCACACCGTTCATTACAGAAATGATGTACCAGAAACTGAAGCTGCTGCTTGACCCGACATCTGTTCAAGACAAGGAGTCGCAGAGCATCCATTACCTGATGCTTCCTTCTGCCCGGTAAGCCCATATCTTGCCTCCGTATTGTCATGCCCTTCTCCTGTGGCCGGTCTTGGTTGCGGGATTTTTCTGGTAGTTGATGATACAGATTTCTTGTCCCTTCCATTGATCCATCAGGATTGTGAGTTACAGCGGTGGTTTCCTCTTACCATCTATACCCGGCCTGCAGGCTCTGATCAGCGTTAGATTGGTGTCTGTCGGAGGCAGACATGCCTGGCAGTCCTTCTCCTTATGTGACGGTCACTACTCAGCCTGGTGACCCCATCCTGTTACCCCACAAAGAGGGAGGAGCGTGCAGCATAGCATTACTGCTACCAACCTAGCCACTGATGGATGAGCCTCTGCTAGGAAAGCTGAGAATGGCATGTAATGGTCAGCCAACAAAGGGATCACCCCTAGAAAGTGATAAAGGGATCGCCGCCGGAGCGCGAGGGGCGCGAGCGGGGGTCATGGCCGTAGCGATTGACGCGCGAGAGGGGGTCACGGCCGTAGCGCGTGACGCGCAAGCTGGGGTTATGGTCATGGCCATGGCGCGTGACGCGCGGGGGGGGGGGGTCATGGCTGGAGCGCGTGACGCGCGAGCGAGGGGGTCATGGCCGGAGCGCGTGACGCGCGAGGGGGGCCACGGCCGTAATACTTTTGGCTTTTTGGGCATAAGTATTTGCCAGAGAAATGACAGGGCGACTTAGTTACCTCGTACAAGCTGCCTCCTCCCAGGGAAAGAGCGGTTCAATCTCCCGAGGAGACCAGGATCCTTCAGCAGAAGATCTATTAACCTGTAGTCTCCTCGGGATCTGTTGTTTCAGAAAAGGCTCGGATGCTTTCTTAGAAGAAAATGGCATAAAATCTTGTGTAAATGTGACGTTCTCTTCTGAATGTCGGCTCTAGTTGATGAGTAATTGGGATCTGGAGGGATCTGCTCTGGCCGGATCTTGTTTTCTGGTTCCGCCCCATTCCCGGTATAATTTCCATATAACTATGTCACCGACATCCTGTGTCCCCGATGGACGGTAATGAGGATCCATTGTGATCTTGTGTGCCTCAGGGAGGACTTGATTGATAAGAAGATTGAGAGCGCTGTGTCCCGGATGCAGTCTGTGATTGAGCTGGGCCGCGTGATTCGGGACCGGAGGACCTTGCCTATAAAGGTAGGTCCATCACGTGGCCGTGTAGGATCGAGTGCTGGGCCGCAGCCGACATCTTGTCTTCTCTCCTTTAGTATCCATTGAAAGAAGTGGTTGTGATCCATCAGGATGTGGAGGCCCTTACAGACATCTCATCACTGGAGAAATACATTCTTGAGGTGAGGCGGAGGACTGACTCCTACCTCCAGTATTTCCACCTTCCTAAGCTGAGAACTAGCGGCAGATCTCCGGAATCCCATGGGATCTGCCGCTGGCCTCCTCCATATTGCAGATAGTAGACACTTTTCATTTGGTTGGTTGTAGGAGCTGAACGTCAGGAAAGTAACAGTTTCTACTGATAAAACCAAACACGGGATTCGTATGAGGGCAGAGCCCGATCACATGGTGCTTGGGAAACGCTTGAAGGGGGCTTTCAAGTCTATCATGGCTGCCATCAAAGAGCTAAAGAGTGAGCAACTGGAAGAGTTTCAGAAAGCAGGTTGGTGACGGGATAATCCAGGTGGGAGTCGGGTCACAGGGTAGGGGCTGGATGCCCGGGTGTCCGGGTGGGGGCTGGGTGACCGGGTGTCCGGGTAGGGGCTGGGTGACCGGGTGTCTGGGTGGGGGCTGGGTGACCGGGTGTCCAGGTGGGGGCTGGGTGACCGGGTGGGGGCTGGGTGACCGGGTGTCCTGGTGGGGACTGGGTGGGGGCTGGGTGACCGGGTGGGGACTGGGTGACTGGGTGTCCGGGTGGGGGCTGGGGGACCGGGTGTCCGGGTGGGGACCGGGTGATGGGCTGCCCAGGCGTGCCCTGGATTGTCTTCCCGTTTTCTGCTCTGACACCTTTGCACCTTTGACGAGTCTGGTTGGTCTTCAGGCAGCGAATTCTTGTAAACAGCAGGCGTTGTTTCTGCGCAGGCTCCATGATGGTGGAAGGACACGAGTTGCACCAGGAGGACGTCCGCCTGCTCTACACCTTTGAGCAGTGCCCCAGCGGGAGCAGCACCCAGTTTGAGGCTCATTCTGATGCCCAGGTTGGTCACACTGAGTAGTGATGGTGGAAACGGACCAGTATAACCGGCACTAGAGCAACAGACAACGGCAGAGAAATGTCCGGAATATTCCCAATCGTGAGTGAGGCTCCATGTGATTCTTCCACAGGTCTTAGTGTTACTCGATGTCACGCCGGACCAGGCCATGGTGGATGAAGGTGTCGCCAGAGAAGTTATTAATCGCATCCAGAAGTTACGGAAGAAGGTGAGTGCTCCCCTCCGGGCTCCCCCGCCGCCGGCTCTCCGGGCTCCTCCGCCGCCCACTCTCCGGGGAGGATGATGAGCAGGAAGGTGAATGGGGATCGACATGATTTTGTGGTGATCAGTAATGGCACCTTGATGTGTTAGATCGCTAGAGACGAGCGCACCGCCACTCTCGGGGTAACTCGTGTTGCTTTCTTATTCCCCAGGGAAACTTGGTTCCCACTGATGAGATAAGCGTCTACTACCAGGTGCAGCCGCAGGGGGGCTACCTGCACGCCGTCGTCCAGGGACACACTGACTTCATTCTGGCTACTGTTAAGTCTCCTCTTCTTCCATATCCGGTGTCCCCCTCATCCAGCGTTATAATAAAGGAGAAGACGCAGGTGAGTGGAGCGGCTCCGGCACCATCCTGTCCACAAGTTCCTCCAAATGTTGAGCTTTTAGTTGCAGACATTAATACTAGACACTTTCTATTCAGCTGAAAGGTTCTGATCTGGAGATAACCCTGGTCCGAGGATCCCCCCATGCCGCGGCCGGTCCTGCCTGCGCCTGCGTCAAGCTGACCATAGCCATTAACGGCACGGAGCAAAGTAAGACTGGAAGCCCAGACCTGTGTCCTCCCCGTATCACACTCCTGCCGCTATGCCCCGGGAGGCCGTCTGGCCGGAGCCATGGGACTCCTCTACAGACCCATAGTGAGGACATAGCCGTGGTAGATCAGGGTGGAGCAGTGGACTCCATATTGTTGGTCCTTCCATGGTACATCGGCCATGATGGTGGCTGTGCCGCGGGGTTCAGTGGGTTGTAGTCTCTGACATCGGAAGTGCTACCTCTCCAAGATGATCAGTGGCCACCTCATCACTTTGTCAGCCTAAGGCTATATTCACTCATCATGTTTTTTTCAGCGGTTTTTGATGCTTTTTTTTTATGCAAATTGTCTCTTCAGAGAGGAAAATGAATAGAACTCTATAGCGCCACCCACAGGAAGCAGCGATCCTAGAAGTCAATAGTGACCCTATAACGAGCCTTGTCACATGACGAAGGATAAAAGCCAGGAGCAGAATCTCCATTTGCAGACGGTGTTTTGGGGTCCGGCCCCTCGTCAGGGAGGGGTCTTTGTTCAGGGTTTGTGCTCTGTAGGTTTTTTCAGCGTCGCGCTCGTCGCTTCTTTCCGCGTTTTGTCACCCGTTGGCGGTGACGGCTGCTGAGAAAAATGCTGAAAACCTGTTAGTCGAGATCTCAGCGGATTTTGTGCCTAAATCAGAATGAGATTTTTTTTTTCACTGAACTTTATCTACATGAATAACAGAGACAAAAGGACAGTGAAAAAAAGCAAGAAAACCGCAAGAAAAATCCCGAGCAGCCTCCTGGCAAGAGAGGTTTTACTACAGAAAAAAACCTGATGTGTGAACAATAGCCTAATTGTATTCTCTGGTTTCTAGGTGGCTTTCTGCTGCTGGAGAATCCCAAAGGAGCCGCCATCTCCAGCTTGTGTGAGCTGAAGTCTGCAGTGTCCGGGATATTCCAGCTGGAGATGACACGGCTGTCAGTATACGATGGAGACAAAGGTGCAGACTACCCTTCTCCTCCTCCGCGCTCCCCTCCTCCGCGCTCCCCTCCTCCGCGCTCCCCTCCTCCGCGCTCCCCTCCTCCGCGCTCCCCTCCTCCGCGCTCCCCTCCTCCGCGCTCCCCTCCTCCGCGCTCCCCTCCTCCGCGCTCCCCTCCTCCGCGCTCCCCTCCTCCGCGCCTCCCCTCCTCCGCGCTCCCCTCCTCCGCGCTCCCCTCCTCCGCGCTCCCCTCCTCCTCGCTCCCCTCCTCCTCCTCTTCGGCCCCCTCCTCGCTCCCCTCCTCCTCCTCTTCGGCCCCCTCCTCGCTCCCCTCCTCCTCCTCTTCGGCCCCCTCCTCGCTCCCCTCCTCCTCCTCTTCGGCCCCCCTCCTCGCTCCCCTCCTCCTCCTCTTCGGCCCCCTCCTCGCTCCCCTCCTCCTCCTCTTCGGCCCCCTCCTCGCTCCCCTCCTCCTCCTCTTCGGCCCCCTCCTCGCTCCCCTCCTCCTCCTCTTCGGCCCCCTCCTCGCTCCCCTCCTCCTCCTCTTCGGCCCCCTCCTCGCTCCCCTCCTCCTCCTCTTCGGCCCCTCCTCGCTCCCCTCCTCCTCTTCGGCCCCCTCCTCGCTCCCCTCCTCCTCCTCTTCGGCCCCCTCCTCGCTCCCCTCCTCCTCCTCTTCGGTCCCCTCCTCGCTCCCCTCCTCCTCCTCTTCGGCCCCCTCCTCGCTCCCCTCCCTCCTCCTCTTCGGCCCCCTCCCTCGCTCCCCTCCTCCTCCTCTTCGGCCCCCTCCTCGCTCCCCTCCTCCTCCTCTTCGGCCCCCTCCTCGCTCCCCTCCTCTTCCTCTTCGGCCCCCTCCTCGCTCCCCTCCTCCTCCTCTTCGGCCCCCTCCTCGCTCCCCTCCTCCTCCTCTTCGGCCCCCTCCTCGCTCCCCTCCTCCTCCTCTTCGGCCCCCTCCTCGCTCCCCTCCTCCTCCTCTTCGGCCCCTCCTCGCTCCCCTCCTCCTCCTCTTCGGCCCCCTCCTCGCTCCCCTCCTCCTCCTCTTCGGCCCCCTCCTCGCTCCCCTCCTCCTCCTCTTTGGCCCCCTCCTCGCTCCCCTCCTCCTCCTCTTTGGCCCCCTACGCGCTCCCCTCCTCCTCGTGCCCCCTACGCGCTCCCTCCTCCTCCTCGGGCCCCCTACGCGCTCCCCTCGTCCTCCTCAGCCCCCTCCGCGCTCCCCTCCTCCTCGCCCCCCTCCGCGCTCCCCTCCTCCTCCTCCTCGGCCCCCTCCGCGCTCCCCTCCTCCTCGGCCCCCTCCTCGCTCCCCTCCTCCTCCTCCTCGGCCCCCTCCTCGCTCCCCTCCTCCTCCTCCTCGGCCCCCTCCGCGCTCCCCTCCTCCTCCTCCTCGGCCCCCTCTACGCTTCCTCTGACGTTCTGCTCTCCCCTTTGTAGAATTGGCCAGTGATGGCGGCCTCCTGAGCTTACATGGGAAGATGTTGTGTGTCACGTCCGGACCGGCCCCACTTGTGCCGAGCGATGGAGGTCAGCTGGACTGCCAGTACGTCAACCTGAGACTGCTGGGCACAGACGCTCAGGGTATGGTGGTCCTGTCACGGCAGCGGTGGGGCTAGTGAGGGCCGGCAGCACGGGGGGCTCACTGCTTTCTGTCTTACCAGGAACACTTCTTCTGCAAAACCCCGTAGGGAGGAACGTCTTGAACCATCAGAGACTGAGCCATGAAGTGGCGCGAGTGTTCGGGCTGAGGAGCCGCCGCTTCCTCTTGTATCTTGATGCTGCAATGAGTAGCGGTAAGAAAAGCCGGAGGATGAGGCGCGTTACAGGGCCGACGACGCGCCACCCGCCACAACCTGCAGTAACCGGCCGACGCTCCCCTGCCGGGGGGTCAGCCGCTCTCCTGCCCGGGGGGATGGAGGGGGGTCAGCCGCTCTCCTGCCCGGGGGGATGGAGGGGGGTCAGCCGCTCTCCTGCCGGGGGGGGGATGGAGGGGGGTCAGCCGCTCTCCTGCCCGGGGGGGGGGATGGAGGAGGGTTCGGCCGCTCTCCTGCCCGGGGGGATGGAGGGGGCTCAGCCGCTCTCCTGCCGGGGGGGGGATGGAGGGGGGTCAGCCGCTCTCCTGCCCGGGGGGGGGGATGGAGGAGGGTTCGGCCGCTCTCCTGCCCGGGGGGATGGAGGGGGCTCAGCCGCTCTCCTGCCGGGGGGGGGGATGGAGGGGGGTCAGCCGCTCTCCTGCCGGGGGGGGGATGGAGGGGGGTCAGCCGCTCTCCTGCCGGGGGGGGGGATGGAGGGGGGTCAGCCGCTCTCCTGCCGGGGGGGTGGGGGGGGGATGGAGGAGGGTTCGGCCGCTCCCCTGCCGAGGGGGGGATGGAGGGGGGTCAGCCGCTCTCCTGCCGGGGGGGGGATGGAGGGGGGTCAGCCGCTCTCCTGCCGGGGGGGGGATGGAGGGGGGTCAGCCGCTCTCCTGCCGGGGGGGGGATGGAGGGGGGTCAGCCGCTCTCCTGCCCGGGGGGGGGGATGGAGGGGGGTCAGCCGCTCTCCTGCCGGGGGGGGGGGGGGGATGGAGGAGGGTTCGGCCGCTCCCCTGCCGAGGGGGGGATGGAGGGGGGTCAGCCGCTCTCCTGCCGGGGGGGGGATGGAGGGGGGTCAGCCGCTCTCCTGCCGGGGGGGGGATGGAGGGGGGTCAGCCGCTCTCCTGCCGGGGGGGGGATGGAGGGGGGTCAGCCGCTCTCCTGCCGGGGGGGATGGAGGGGGGTCAGCCGCTCTCCTGCCGGGGGGGATGGAGGGGGGTCAGCCGCTCTCCTGCCGGGGGGGATGGAGGGGGGTCAGCCGCTCTCCTGCCGGGGGGGGATGGAGGGGGGTCAGCCGCTCTCCTGCCGGGGGGGGGGGGGGGATGGAGGGAGGGTTCGGCCGCTCCCCTGCCGAGGGGGGGATGGAGGGGGGTCAGCCGCTCTCCTGCCGGGGGGGGGATGGAGGGGGGTCAGCCGCTCTCCTGCCGGGGGGGTGATGGAGGGGGGTCAGCCGCTCTCCTGCCGGGGGGGATGGAGGGGGGTCAGCCGCTCTCCTGCCGGGGGGGGATGGAGGGGGGTCAGCCGCTCTCCTGCCGGGGGGGGGGATGGAGGGGGGTCAGCCGCTCTCCTGCCGGGGGGGGGATGGAGGGGGGTCAGCCGCTCTCCTGCCGGGGGGGGGATGGAGGGGGGTCAGCCGCTCTCCTGCCGGGGGGGATGGAGGGGGGTCAGCCGCTCTCCTGCCGGGGGGGGATGGAGGGGGGTCAGCCGCTCTCCTGCCGGGGGGGGGATGGAGGGGGGTCAGCCGCTCTCCTGCCGGGGGGGATGGAGGGGGGTCAGCCGCTCTCCTGCCGGGGGGGGGATGGAGGGGGGTCAGCCGCTCTCCTGCCGGGGGGGGGATGGAGGGGGGTCAGCCGCTCTCCTGCCGGGGGGGGGATGGAGGGGGGTCAGCCGCTCTCCTGCCGGGGGGGGGATGGAGGGGGGTCAGCCGCTCTCCTGCCGGGGGGGGGGATGGAGGGGGGTCAGCCGCTCTCCTGCCGGGGGGGGGATGGAGGGGGGTCAGCCGCTCTCCTGCCGGGGGGGGGATGGAGGGGGGTCAGCCGCTCTCCTGCCGGGGGGGGGGGGGGATGGAGGAGGGTTCGGCCGCTCCCCTGCCGGGGGGGGGGGGGGGATGGAGGAGGGTTCGGCCGCTCCCCTGCCGAGGGGGGGATGGAGGGGGGTCAGCCGCTCTCCTGCCGGGGGGGGGATGGAGGGGGGTCAGCCGCTCTCCTGCCGGGGGGGGGATGGAGGGGGGTCAGCCGCTCTCCTGCCGGGGGGGGGATGGAGGGGGGTCAGCCGCTCTCCTGCCGGGGGGGGGATGGAGGGGGGTCAGCCGCTCTCCTGCCGGGGGGGGGATGGAGGGGGGTCAGCCGCTCTCCTGCTGGGGGGGATGGAGGGGGGTCAGCCGCTCTCCTGCCGGGGGGGGGGGGATGGAGGAGGGTTCGGCCGCTCCCCTGCCGAGGGGGGGATGGAGGGGGGTCAGCCGCTCTCCTGCCGAGGGGGGGATGGAGGGGGGTCAGCCGCTCTCCTGCCGGGGGGGGATGGAGGGGGGTCAGCCGCTCTCCTGCCGGGGGGGATGGAGGGGGGTCAGCCGCTCTCCTGCCCGGGGGGGGATGGAGGGGGGTCAGCCGCTCTCCTGCCTGGGGGGAAGGGGGGGGGGTCAGCCGCTCTCCTGCTGGGGGGGAAGGGGGGGGGGGTCAGCCGCTCTCCTGCCGGGGGGGGAGGGGGGTCAGCTATGTAGATTCCTAAAGAAAAAACCATCATCATTGATGTTTAGGACCAAACAAGGTATAATGTGATTGAGAATTAAGACAGAAGTGGCGGATACACATGGTGGCCACAGGCGGCCCCAAAATCCTGTAAAGAAGGTCCAAGACTCAACTGTTCATTAACCCCTCTGGACTCGGACTCCGTCCAGAAAGTCCACTGTTATTCCTTTCCGAAAGTTTTACCATTGCAATCTCCCCCCTGATTCTGCCATTAACCTAAATAACCTTAAAGCCGCACTCCATTATTATCATTGCACTGCTGGAGTGGCGCTTTAAATGTAAGTCTTCATCGTCGTCCCCTTCCTGCTGCTCGTCCATAACCTCCCCTCCTGCTGCTCGTCCGCAAACCCCCCCCCAACACCCCTATCTGTTGCTCTCCCGCCTTATTCTTCCAGCATCGCTCCCACCGCTCTTCGGTGACCTGTTGACAGCTCCAGTGTTTGGTGGAGCTTGTGCGATGGCCGCTTTTCAATTCTATGATGGCGTCGTCCTGGCTCTCATAGACTTGTATGGAGAGCCTGTGATGTAGCTTCCCACTCAGTCAAAAGCTACTGTCAGAAAATGGCGCAGGGGGGCCGGAGCGGCACCGAAAATCCTGTGAAGACGCCGGAGGCTGAGTATAGGTCAGGGGGGCTTAGATTTAAAGCGCCACTCCAGCACTGAAAAAAACACTGGGGTGGTGCTTTAAAGGATATAGCTCTGTCATCACCCCGATGAAGCCCCTTATGTTGTGGGCAATTAACGTATCCCTTATGTTTTTGTCGCCCAGATGTTCTTTTCTACATTTTAGTTTTCCTATACAATTAAGTGGGCGATGATTTTAACCTTCTCACCTGTGATTGTTCCTTGGTGTTAATGGACGGGACGTCGTCCGGTCACTGTAGAGTCTGTAATGACTGACGAGTTCTTCTCTGCACAGAGCTGCCCCAGACCACCCGGCTGCCGGACCTCCACACCAAGACTCTGTACATCCACCTGCTCCCGACCACTGCCGAATGTTAGCCCAGCAGTCGCCGCACCCATGGAAGAAGACTGGCGCTCACAAACCCCGCGGCGCTCACATCCCCGCGGCGCTCACATCCCCGCGGCGCTCACATCCCCGCGGCGCTCACATCCCCGTGGCGCTCAGATCCCCGCGGCGCTCACATCCCCGTGGCGCTCACATCCCCGCGGCGCTCACATCTATTTATTGACTGCATGGCTTCTTCTCTTTGTATTTTGATAAATGCAGAAACTGCAAAGAAATGAAATGATGCTTTTGGGTTTCTTGATTCGTGCATGTTCTAGTCCTAATAAAGTCATTTGAAAAAGCGATGTAAATTGTGTAGCTTGGATGGACAAACCGATATCTGATCTCCACAGATTAGAGAAGACGTCCAGTGAAATAGTTTCCCCTCCCCCTGCACCTCACAAGAATTTCTCCTGGGTCATGGAGCCGAGCAAATTGTCAGCGGCAGGTCGCAGACGGACTAGCCTTGGCAGAAAGAAGGACAGAAGGATTGGGCTGGGCACAGGCTGTCAGCGGCAGGTCGCAGATGGACTAGCCTTGGCAGAAAGAAGGACAGAAGGATTGGGCTGGGCACAGGCTGTCAGGGGCAGGTCGCAGACGGACTAGCCTTGGCAGAAAGGAGGACAGAAGGATTGGGCTGGACACAGGCTGCCAGCAGCAGGTCGTAGACGGACTAGCCTTGGCAGAAAGGGGGACAGAAGGATTGGGCTGGGCACAGGCAGTCAGCAGCAGGTCGCAGACGGACTAGCCTTGGCAGAAAGGAGGACAGAAGGATTGGGCTAGACACAGGCTGTCAGCGGCAGGTCACAGACGGACTAGCCTTGGCAGAAAGGGGGACAGAAGGATTGGGCTGGGCACAGGCAGTCAGCGGCAGGTCGCAGACGGACTAGCCTTGGCTGAAAGGGGGACTGAAGGATTGGGCTGGACACAGGCTGTCAGCGGCAGGTCGCAGACGGACTAGCCTTGGCTGAAAGGGGGATAGAAGGATTGGGCTGGACA
The DNA here is from genome assembly GCF_046119375.1 of Phyllobates terribilis. NCBI lineage: Eukaryota > Metazoa > Chordata > Amphibia > Anura > Dendrobatidae > Phyllobates > Phyllobates terribilis. The sequence goes on along the minus strand of NW_027362768.1, from coordinate 394,099,692 downwards.
CAGGCTGTCAGCGGCAGGTCGCAGACGGACTAGCCTTGGCAGAAAGGAGGACAGAAGGATTGGGCTGGACACAGGCTGTCAGCGTCAGGTCGCAGACGGACTAGCCTTGGCAGAAAGGAGGACAGAAGGATTGGGCTGGACACAGGCTGTCAGCGGCAGGTCGCAGATGGACTAGCCTTGGCAGAAAGGGGGACAGAAGGATTGGGCTGGGCACAGGCTGTCAGCAGCAGGTCGCAGACGGACTAGCCTTGGCAGAAAGGGGGACAGCAGGATTGGGCTGGACACAGGCTGTCAGCGGCAGGTCGCAGATGGACTAGCCTTGGCAGAAAGGGGGACAGCAGGATTGGGCTGGACACAGGCTGTCAGCGGCAGGTCGCAGATGGACTAGCCTTGGCAGAAAGGAGGACAGAAGGATTGGGCTGGACACAGGCTGTCAGCGGCAGGTCGCAGACAGACTAGCCTTGGCAGAAAGGGGGACAGAAGGATGGGGCTGGGCACAAGCTGTCAGCGGCAGGTCGCAGACGGACTAGCCTTGGCAGAAAGGGGGACAGAAGGATTGGGCTGGGCACAGGCTGTGAGCGGCAGGTCGCAGACGGACTAGCCTTGGCAGAAAGGGGAACAGAAGGATTGGGCTGGGCACAGGCTGTGAGCGGCAGGTCGCAGACAGACTAGCCTTGGCAGAAAGGGGGACAGAAGGATTGGGCTGGGCACAGGCTGTCAGCGGCAGGTCGCAGACGGACTAGCCTTGGCAGAAAGGGGGACAGAAGGATTGGGCTGGGCACAGGCTGTCAGCGGCAGGTCGCAGACGGACTAGCCTTGGCAGAAAGGGGGACAGAAGGATTGGGCTGGGCACAGGCTGTCAGCGGCAGGTCGCAGACGGACTAGCCTTGGCAGAAAGGGGGACAGAAGGATTGGGCTGAGCACAGGCTGTCAGCGGCAGGTCGCAGACGGACTAGCCTTGGCAGAAAGGAGGACAGAAGGATTGAGCTGGGCACAGCCTGTCAGCGGCAGGTCGCAGACGGACTAGCCTTGGCAGAAAGGGGGACAGAAGGATTGAGCTGGGCACAGACTGTCAGCAGCAGGTCGCAGACAGACTAGCCTTGGCAGAAAGGGGGACAGAAGGATTGGGCTGGGCACAGGCTGTCAGCGGCAGGTCGCAGACGGACTAGCCTTGGCAGAAAGGGGGACAGAAGGATTGAGCTGGGCACAGACTGTCAGCAGCAGGTCGCAGACAGACTAGCCTTGGCAGAAAGGGGGACAGAAGGATTGGGCTGGGCACAGGCTGTCAGCGGCAGGTCGCAGACGGACTAGCCTTGGCAGAAAGGGGGACAGAAGGATTGAGCTGGGCACAGACTGTCAGCAGCAGGTCGCAGACGGACTAGCCTTGGCAGAAAGGGGGACAGAAGGATTGGGCTGGGCACAAGCTGTCAGCGGCAGGTCGCAGACGGACTAGCCTTGGCAGAAAGGGGGACAGAAGGATTGGGCTGGGCACAAGCTGTCAGCGGCAGGTCGCAGACGGACTAGCCTTGGCAGAAAGGGGGACAGAAGGATTGAGCTGGGCACAGACTGTCAGCAGCAGGTCGCAGACAGACTAGCCTTGGCAGAAAGGGGGACAGAAGGATTGGGCTGGGCACAGGCTGTCAGCGGCAGGTCGCAGACGGACTAGCCTTGGCAGAAAGGGGGACAGAAGGATTGAGCTGGGCACAGACTGTCAGCAGCAGGTCGCAGACGGACTAGCCTTGGCAGAAAGGGGGACAGAAGGATTGGGCTGGGCACAAGCTGTCAGCGGCAGGTCGCAGACGGACTAGCCTTGGCAGAAAGGGGGACAGAAGGATTGAGCTGGGCACAGACTGTCAGCAGCAGGTCGCAGACGGACTAGCCTTGGCAGAAAGGGGGACAGAAGGATTGGGCTGGGCACAAGCTGTCAGCGGCAGGTCGCAGACAGACTAGCATTGGCAGAAAGGGGGACAGAAGGATTGGGGTGGGCACAGGCTGTCAGCGGCAGGTCGCAGATGGACTAGCCTTGGCAGAAAGGAGGACCGAAGGATTGGGCTGGGCACAAGCTGTCAGCGGCAGGTCGCAGACGGACTAGCCTTCGCTGAAAGGAGGACAGAAGGATTGGGCTGGGCACAAGCTGTCAGCGGCAGGTCGCAGACGGACTAGCCTTGGCAGAAAGGGGGACAGAAGGATTGGGCTGGGCACAGGCCGTCAGCGGCAGGTCGCAGACGGACTAGCCTTGGCTGAAAGGGGGACAGAAAGATTGGGCTGGACACAGGCTGTCAGCGGCAGGTCGCAGACAGACTAGCCTTGGCAGAAAGGGGGACAGAAGGATTGGGCTGGGCACAGACTGTCAGCGGCAGGTCGCAGACAGACTAGCCTTGGCAGAAAGGGGGACAGAAGGATTGGGCTGGGCACAGACTGTCAGCGGCAGGTCGCAGATGGACTAGCCTTGGCAGAAAGGAGGACCGAAGGATTGGGCTGGGCACAAGCTGTCAGCGGCAGGTCGCAGACGGACTAGCCTTCGCTGAAAGGAGGACAGAAGGATTGGGCTGGGCACAAGCTGTCAGCGGCAGGTCGCAGACGGACTAGCCTTGGCAGAAAGGGGGACAGAAGGATTGGGCTGGGCACAGGCCGTCAGCGGCAGGTCGCAGACGGACTAGCCTTGGCTGAAAGGGGGACAGAAAGATTGGGCTGGACACAGGCTGTCAGCGGCAGGTCGCAGACGGACTAGCCTTGGCTGAAAGGGGGACAGAAAGATTGGGCTGGACACAGGCTGTCAGCGGCAGGTCGCAGACAGACTAGCCTTGGCAGAAAGGGGGACAGAAGGATTGGGCTGGGCACAGACTGTCAGCGGCAGGTCGCAGATGGACTAGCCTTGGCAGAAAGGGGGACAGAAGGATTGGGCTGGGCACAGGCTGTCAGCGGCAGGTCGCAGACGGACTAGCCTTGGCAGAAAGGGGGACAGAAGGATTGGGCTGGACACAGGCTGTCAGCGGCAGGTCGCAGACGGACTAGCCTTGGCAGAAAGGGGGACAGAAGGATTGGCCTGGGCACAGGCTGTCAGCGGCAGGTCGCAGACGGACTAGCCTTGGCAGAAAGGAGGACAGAAGGATTGGGCTGGGCACAGGCTGTCAGCGGCAGGTCGCAGACGGACTAGCCTTGGCAGAAAGGGGGACAGAAGGATTGGGCTGTGCACAGGCTGTCAGCAGCAGGTCGCAGACGGACTAGCCTTGGCAGAAAGGAGGACAGAAGGATTGGGCTGGGCACAGCCTGTCAGCGGCAGGTCGCAGACGGACTAGCCTTGGCAGAAAGGGGGACAGAAGGATTGGGCTGGGCACAGGCTGTCAGCAGCAGGTCGCAGACGGACTAGCCTTGGCAGAAAGGAGGACAGAAGGATTGGGCTGGGCACAGACTGTCAGCGGCAGGTCGCAGATGGAGTAGCCTTGGCAGAAAGGAGGACCGAAGGATTGGGCTGGGCACAAGCTGTCAGCGGCAGGTCGCAGACAGACTAGCATTGGCAGAAAGGGGGACAGAAGGATTGGGGTGGGCACAGGCTGTCAGCGGCAGGTCGCAGATGGACTAGCCTTGGCAGAAAGGAGGACCGAAGGATTGGGCTGGGCACAAGCTGTCAGCGGCAGGTCGCAGACGGACTAGCCTTCGCTGAAAGGAGGACAGAAGGATTGGGCTGGGCACAAGCTGTCAGCGGCAGGTCGCAGACGGACTAGCCTTGGCAGAAAGGGGGACAGAAGGATTGGGCTGGGCACAGGCCGTCAGCGGCAGGTCGCAGACGGACTAGCCTTGGCAGAAAGGGGGACAGAAGGATTGAGCTGGGCACAGACTGTCAGCAGCAGGTCGCAGACGGACTAGCCTTGGCAGAAAGGGGGACAGAAGGATTGGGCTGGGCACAAGCGGTCAGCGGCAGGTCGCAGACGGACTAGCCTTGGCTGAAAGGGGGACAGAAAGATTGGGCTGGACACAGGCTGTCAGCGGCAGGTCGCAGACGGACTAGCCTTGGCTGAAAGGGGGACAGAAAGATTGGGCTGGACACAGGCTGTCAGCGGCAGGTCGCAGACAGACTAGCCTTGGCAGAAAGGGGGACAGAAGGATTGGGCTGGGCACAGACTGTCAGCGGCAGGTCGCAGATGGACTAGCCTTGGCAGAAAGGGGGACAGAAGGATTGGGCTGGGCACAGGCTGTGAGCGGCAGGTCGCAGACAGACTAGCCTTGGCAGAAAGGGGGACAGAAGGATTGGGCTGGGCACAGGCTGTCAGCGGCAGGTCGCAGACGGACTAGCCTTGGCAGAAAGGGGGACAGAAGGATTGGCCTGGGCACAGGCTGTCAGCAGCAGGTCGCAGACGGACTAGCCTTGGCAGAAAGGAGAACAGAAGGATTGGGCTGGGCACAGGCTGTCAGCGGCAGGTCGCAGACGGACTAGCCTTGTCAGAAAGGGGGACAGAAGGATTGGGCTGTGCACAGGCTGTCAGCAGCAGGTCGCAGACGGACTAGCCTTGGCAGAAAGGAGGACAGAAGGATTGGGCTGGGCACAGCCTGTCAGCGGCAGGTCGCAGACGGACTAGCCTTGGCAGAAAGGGGGACAGAAGGATTGGGCTGGGCACAGGCTGTCAGCGGCAGGTCGCAGACGGAGTAGCCTTGGCAGAAAGGAGGACCGAAGGATTGGGCTTTGCACAGACTGTCAGCGGCAGGTCGCATACGGACTAGCCTTGGCAGAAAGGGGGACAGAAGGATTGGGCTGGGCACAGACTGTCAGCGGCAGGTCGCAGACGGACTAGCCTTGGCAGAAAGGAGGACAGAAGGATTGGGCTGGGCACAGACTGTCAGCAGCAGGTCGCAGACGCATCAGTGTGGGCACAAGGGAATTAGGCGGGGCACAGGTTGATTCAGCTGCGCACAGTGGATTTAGGCCACGCATGGAAGGGCGCAGGTGATCGTCTGGATCCTATTCAGAATTGTCCAAGTCATTGTTTTTTTTTTTCTCCTTTCTGACTTTTCGTTGGTTTTTGGGAGGGGGTGATCCGGTCTTTTCTGCTCTTACAGCCAGGGCTTCTTGTCTCGCACAGTTGCCTCTTGTCTTTCTGTCAGCATTTCTGTGATTCTGTAGAATAGGCAGACGGATCCCAAAGTCTGAAACCTGCCCTCCATTTGACGTTTTTCCTGTGCCCTCCTTTGCCTTCATGATAACCTTGCTCGCCGGGCGTGGGGCCGGGTCGCCGGGCGAGGGGCCGGGTCGCCGGGCGAGGGGCCGGGTCGCCGGGCGAGGGGCCGGGTCGTCGGACGCTGGCCGGGTCTGTGCATTCTGGCGATGCCATACGGACCTTGCAATCGCGTGTAGTGTTTCCTATAATGGCTGCGGTAGCCTAAACTTCAGCACTGGATGAATGATTTCTGAGCAGGTCCCATTTCCGTTAGTCCCCTGGTTTGTCCTTCCATCCATCATTCTTCAGGTGTGTAACCTGCCTGAGCCCCCCGCCGTCGTGCAGGTGGACATTGCTTCTAATTGCAGACTGTTTCCTTGTCTTGTAGTTTAGTGGCGGGTTCTTCCGGGGGCCGTTCATCAGAGCAGTAATGGCAGCGGCACTAAGTGCTTCTGATGACAGCACCTTGCAGCGGCGTCTGACCTGGATTAGTGAATAGCGGCCTGTCATTAGTGGAGCAGCCCCACCGCGCACTTCTATTACGCTCCAATAGATTTTCGGCATTCACTTTCTCATTGCATTGAAGCTGTTTATTAGAGTACAGATATTTCAGTTGTTGCCAAAGGGGCTTCCCTCTATAAAACCTACAAAAACTGAGGAAAATAAAGGACTTTCTCGCCCTGGAGGCTCCTTCCAATTCCTGCTCGCACGGTACTTCTCCAAAGTCTATGGAAGTGCAGAGCTGCCACGTGACCTGCCATGTGTCCTGCCACGTGACCTGCCACAGATGGGTGCGGGTGCCGAACTCTCATCATTTAGGAGGGACAAGCACCATGATATTCACTCTCCTCACGTAGACAAGAAGCCACAAAGCAAAAACTTCTGAGGACATCGACCCTAAAACTGAAAGGACAGACGTCACCATCTGGGACCTGTTGTTGGTCACAAATCCTCTTCTAGAAGTTTGGCAGAGAAAGAACTTACTTGGTACAGTGGCTTGCAAAAGTATTCACCCCCTCGGCTTTTTACCTATTTTGTTACATCACAACCTGTGTAAATATTCTGTAATCTGATTTGTGTGATCAGCACTGAATAAGCTGGTGAAGTGAGGAAAATATATCCATATATATATAGCCAGGTGAGGGTAGAGCTGGTGGTGCAGCGGTGTGGTCGAGCGAAGGTTACTGCAGGTTGTAGGCTTGTTGGAAGAGGGGAGTCTTCAGGCTAGTTTTGAAGGTTTCCACGGTAGGCAAGAGTATGATATGTTGGGGTAGAGAGTTCCAGAGTAGGGGGGAAGCACGGGAGAAATCTTGTATAGGATTGTTGGAAGAGGACATAAGAGGGGAGTAGAGAAGAGATCTTGTGAGGATCGGAGGCTGCGTGCAGGTACAGTACAGACCAAAAGTTTGGACACCTCATTTAAAGATTTTTCTGTATTTTCATGACTATGAAAATTGTACATTCACACTGAAGGCATCAAAACTATGAATTACCACATGTGGAATTATATACTTAACAAAAAAGTGTGAAACCACTGAAAATATGTCTTATATTCTAGGGTCTTCACAGTAGCCACCTTTTGCTTTGATGACGGCTTTGCACACTCTTGGCATTCTCTTGATGAGCTTCAAGAGGTAGTCACCGGAAATGGTCTTCCAACAATCTTGAAGGAGTTCCCAGAGATGCTGAGCACTTGTTGGTCCTTTTGCCTTCACTCTGCGGTCCAGCTCACCCCAAACCATCTCGATTGGGTTCAGGTCTGGTGACTGTGGAGGCCAGGTCACCTGGCGTAGCCCCCCATCACTCTCCTTCTTGGTCAAATAGCCCTTACACAGCCCGGAGGTGTGTTTGAGGTCATTATCCTGTTGAAAAATAATTGATGGTCCAACTAAAAGCAAACAGGATGGAATAGCATGCCGCTGCAAGATGCTGTGGTAGCTATGCTGGTTCAGTACGCCTTCAATTTTGAATAAATCCCCAACAGTGTCACCAACAAAGCACCCCCACACCATCACACCTCCTCCTCCATGCTTCACGGTGGGAACCAGGCATGTAGAGTCCATCCGTTCACCTTTCCTGCATCGCACAAAGACACGGTGGTTGGAACCAAAGATCTCAAATTTGGACTCATCAGACTAAAGCACAGATTTCCACTGGTCTAATGTCCATTCCTTGTGTTCTTTAGCCCAAACAAGTCTCTTCTGCTTGTTGCCTGTCCTTAGCAGTGGTTTCCTAGCAGCTATTTTACCATGAAGGCCTGCTGCACAAAGTCTCCTCTTAACAGTTGTTGAAGAGATGTGTCTGCTGCTAGAACTCTGTGTGGCATTGACCTGGTCTCTAATCTGAGCTGCTGTTAACGTGCTATTTCTGAGGCTGGTGACTCAGATAAACTTATCCTCAGAAGCAGAGGTGACTCTTGGTCTTCCTTTCCTGGGGCGGTTCTCATGTCAGCCAGTTTCTTTGTAGTTTCTTTGATGGGTTTTACAACTGCCCTTGGGGACACTTTCAA